>NW_016107417.1:4111565-4136700 GCF_001604975.1 Cebus imitator | reverse complement strand
TTTGTATTTTTAGTAGAGACGGGGTTTCTTCATGTTGGTCATGCTGATCCAAACTCCTGACCTCAGGTGATCCACCTGCCTCAGCCTCCCAAAGTGCTGGGGTTATAGGCATGAGCCACTGTGCCCAGCCTACAAGTACTTTTCATGTACATTAGTGAGACAAATGAAAATGAGATGGTGGAGATGAACCCCATAAAAATTCAGGGGTCTGCCACCTCAGGGAGGTTTATGGGGCACCAATGGTCTGGAGCACATCAAGATATTCCCTCCAAGGTGAAGGATATGTTGCTGCATCTGGACTACCTACCACAAAAAATATGGAAGTTTGCATACATCACATTTAAGAGTTTTTCTTCAACCCATTTGATCAGAAATGTATTACCTTATGGTTCTGGAGGCTGGAAAGTCCAAGATCAAGGGGCTGGCATCTGGTGAGGGCCTTCTTGCTGTGTCATAACATGGCAGAAGGGCAAAGAGAGTGCAAGAGAGGGCAAGAGGGGGCAAAATCACTCTCCCAATAATAATCAGTAAGTGCCAGTTTTGAGTGGGACCCAGATCAAGAGAAGACTCTGCAGCCAGTCCAGCCTGCACAGCAAGTGCTCTTCCTTTGGGCCTTGTGCCCCAGCAGACTGATGATGCTTAGATGTGCGTGTGGACAGGGATGCTGCTGGCAAGCATCAGGAAGAGGGGCACTGTGCAGGCCTCCAGGGTTCTGGTGCAAGTCTATGCCCTCTTCTGCAACTGATTCTTCTCCTTTACAGAAACAGTGCCCTGGTAGCGACTGAACACCAGACATCGAGTGACCACGTGGCCTGAGCATCTGTTTCAGAAGGTTGGGTTCCCGTGAAACGTACCTGGAGGCGAAGATTTGTGGGCAAGGGGTTTATTGGGAAATACTCTTGGAATAACACCGGTAAGGGAGTGAAGGAGATGGGATTGTGAAGAGGGAAATATTGAACTGTGACAAAGTTGCAGCAGGGGGCTAGCTCATTCCCTGGAGAGCTCTGGAACTGGGTTAGCTCTTCAGTGACAGCCCAGATTCAGGCAAGAGAGTCAAGCCATTGCACTCCTGCATTGACCAGCCATTGGAAGCAGGCTTCCTCCGGGGGGAGTTACATCCTTGGGCGAGGCAGCTCCCTGCTGCTGAGGGCCAGGCCCAGAGGGTGACTCAGCTCTGAACTGTCCTGGCAGCTGGGGACAGATGGCCCCAGTCCTGGAGGTGGGATCTCCCTGAACAGTGCAGTATCCAAGGTGTCCAGTAGAAACTGGGTGTTATCCGATCCACCGAGCCCCTAGGCCAGCCAGTGTGGCAGCAATCTACCCTCGAGTGGGAATGTTCTCAGGCCCAGGTAAGTTGCAGGAGCAGGTGGCTCAGACTGCTTTGACACGGCGATCCCCACCTATAGGGGTGTGTGATTGAGAAGACTTGTTGGTTTGGCTGATGGGTGATTTTGCATACTCTCCTGGCATTGACTGGATGTAGGTGCCTGCGGCATGACGGCCGCATTCAGAGGCTGCTCTGAAGGACGTTGAAGGACATATTCAAGCAGAACACTAGGGGTTCCACTTTGGACAGAGGATCCGGATCTACAGTCATTCACGGGCAGTTGCTAATGGTTTAGCTCAGAGGTTGACGAACCACAGCCTGCAGGTCAAGTCTGGCCAGCCTTTGATGTTGTAAATAAAAGGTGTTTTTGGTGCACAGCCATGCCCGTGTGCTTGCTTTAGGTGCTGCTTTCGTGTGACCACAGCACAGTTGCATAGTTGCAATGGAGAACAAAGGACCCATGAAGCCCAAAACATTTGTAAATTTGGTAGAAAAAGTTTGCTGACCCCTGGCTTAGCTGAATGGCCAGGGATTTGGGAAAAACAGAGTTGGAAGATGGTGACACACGGTGTGGGTAGGAAATACGTGGAGCGCTGAGAAGTGGCACAGAATGCAAAGATGTGTGTTTACATTATGGATCCCACCCCCAAGAGGGCATCCCCTGCAGAGGAGCTCTTCAGAGCCAGGTGGACGCAATGATGAGGGAGTGAGGGGGAATTTCTCTGTGGATGTCAGCCATCATCTTTCCCCAGCCAGCCCAGCACTTGCTCATTGTGTCCATGTGCAACATGACCACCACGGCAGAGATGGAGGTTACGCCGGGGTCCAGCAGCGAATGTGTACTTCCTGACACCAGGGCTTCTGGATAACGCTACTGCTGAGTGCCTGGCCTGCCCAGAGCAGAGATCGACGCTGAACCCCTGATACGGTGCACCCAGGTGACCAGGCAGCCTGGTAGCAGGCTGATTACTCAAACCCCCATATTATGGAGGGGATAGAGATTTGTTCTCACTGGAAGAGACTCATACTCTGGAGATACATTTGCTGTCCCTGCTCGTAATGCTTCTGCCAGCGTCATCCCCTGCGGACTTTGCGAGTCATATTCACCATCATGGTACAACATTGCTTCTGATCAAGGAATTCCTTTCATGGCAAAAGAAGTGTAGCGTTAGCTTTATGGTCATGAGATTCTCTGAACTTACCAAATACTCCATCACCCAGAAGCAGCTGGCGCAATAGAATGGTGGAACAGCTCCCTGAAGACCTACTTCCATGTCATCATCAGCTGGGAGATGACACCCCAAAAGGAGGGAGTTCTGTCCTGCAGGAGACAGATATGCTTTCAATCACTGACCACTTTATGCTTTTGCTTCTCCATGGCCAGAATACATGGTCCAGGAATCAAGGGAGGGAATGAGAGTGGCTTCCCTCATTACACTTAATATTCCATTCGCAGATTTTTTTTTGTTTCTCTTCCCATCAACTTTGAACCTCACAGGTTTGGAAGTCCTAGTTCCCAAGGAAAGAATGCTTCCCCCAAGGGACACCATTGTTTTATTGAATCAAAAGTTGAGATGGCCACCTGGTCATTTTGGCTTCTCAGCCACTGGATCAACAGCCAAAAGAGAGAGCTACTGTTACTAGAGAGTCCCAGTTACTCTGCTACTGGGATTACTGGTCCCAATACCAAGGGAAAAGGGACTCCTGCGATGTGAGGCGTATTTCTTCCCCACTCTTCCTCATTTGATTTTATCGTTACATCATGTGATTATATTATTTTATGTAAGCTTTACAAGTTTTTTTTTTTTTTTTTGAGACGGAGTTTCACTCTTGTTACCCAGGCTGGAGTGCAATGTCACGATCTCGGCTCACCGCAACCTCCGCCTCCTGGGTTCAGGCAATTCTCCTGCCTCAGCCTCCTGAGTAGCTGGGATTACAGGCACGCGCCACCATGCCCAGCTAATGGTTTGTATTTTTAGTAGAGACGGGGTTTCACCATGTTGACCAGGATGGTCTCGATCTCTTGACCTCGTGATCCACCCGCCTCGGCCTCCCGAAGTGCAGGGATTACAGGCATGAGCCACCGCGCCCGGCAGCTTTAGAAGTTTTAACTTCATGATCTAGTCTTTAGGTAGCAGAATTTTCAGATGGATTGGTGACTGACTCAGGAGTGACTGACGCGTCCTGAAGGCGGATGGTTCATTTACCTCCCAGGACGAACCCAATGACTTGGGAGGTGGTGTGTTATGGACTGAATTGTGTCTTCCCGAAATTCATGTGCTGAAGCTCTAATTCTTATTGAGGACATTTGAAGATAGTGTCTTTAGGGAGGTGATCAAGGTTAAATGAGGTCATAGGGTGAGCCCTAATCCTACAGGACTGGTGCTCTTATAAGAAAAAGAAGAGACTGTGATCTCCCCGCAACCCCACTCTCTTGTGCACATAGAGGAAGGGCCACGTGAGGACACAGTGAGACAGCAGCTGTCTATGAACCAGGAGGAGGCTTCATCCCACCAAAAGTCAGCCTGACAGCCCCGGGATCTTGGACGGCTGGCCTTTGGAGCTCTGAGAAAACAAATGCCTGTTGTTTAAGCCACCCGGTCTGTGGCATTTTGTCATGGCAGGCTGAGCAGACTAACACAGAGTGAGAATGTCTTTCTTTGTATGAAGGATAGTTTCATCTTGTTATGTAGAGACAGAGAGTTATTTTTGTTGTTGTACAGAACTCCAAAAATATATGCAGAGGGATGTGCACGAATGCAGAGTAGCCGAAGGGGCAGACTGCCAATTATCAAGTTATCGTCTTCCGGCTTCCAGCCCAGCCTTCTGGACTCCCTGTGTTGTGATGATGGAGTTGGAATTCTGCAAACCCTATTTCTCCTTTGTCTGCTGTGTCCCTGCTGGGCTCTGACCATAGGGGATGTTAGAAGGAGCAACTTTGGCTGAGTGCGGTGGCTCACGCCTGTAATCCCAGCGCTTTGGGAGACCGAGGTGGGGGAATCACCTGAGGTCAGGCGTGCCAGACCAGCATGGCCAACTTGGTGAAAGTCCATCTCTGCTAAAAAGACAAAAATTAGCCGGGCATGGTGGCGCATGCCTGTAATCCCAGCTACTCGGAGGGTGAGGCAGGAGAATCGCCTGAACCCGTGAGGTAGAGCTTGCAGTGAGCATGCCATTGCACTCGAGCCTGGGCAACAAGAGCGAAACTCCACCTAAAAAATAAAAAGAAAGAGCGACTTTAAGGCTAGAACAAGATGAAGGTTCTTGCTCCTTTCTGTCTGCTTCCCGCGGGCATCGCCTCACACTGTGGCTTCCTCACCGTGGCTTCCTCACCGTGGCTTCCTCACCGTGGCTTCATCACTGTGGCTTCATCACCGTGGCTTCCTCACCGTGGCAGCAGCGGTTCCTTCCTGCAGTAGCTGCTGGGTCCAGTTTGCAGTTTTTCCAGCAGGCGCATCAGCCCGATCACGCCCCTCTGGAGACACCAGCAACCGCTGACCCCGTCTGCTCCTTAGAGTTCTGCACTCCTGGCTTCCGTGTTTTAATAATTCCAATCCCTATTCATTCGTCCAGCCCTGGGGGTGCGTGTTGCTTCCTGGAAAGTTCTCCCCTTG
Organism: Cebus imitator; assembly: GCF_001604975.1. Taxonomy (NCBI): domain Eukaryota; kingdom Metazoa; phylum Chordata; class Mammalia; order Primates; family Cebidae; genus Cebus; species Cebus imitator. The sequence goes on along the minus strand of NW_016107417.1, from coordinate 4,131,759 downwards.
GAGTTCTCTGTTTTGCATTTTTAGTTTTTCAATGCCTAGTTAATAATTCTTTATATTAAATTTCCTCTGTTAACACAACACATGGTTTCTGTCTCCTGATGGGACCGTGACTGATATGGACCCGGATCATTGCAGATTCTGCCTTGTGGATTCCCTGTAACGAGAGAGAGAAAATCATTAGAGTCTGGTTTTGCCCACAGTACCTATTGTTCCAAAAAGTCCTCCGCATCCTCAGCCAAGCATCTTCTCTCTGTCTAACATCTAAGCCAGTTGTGACTGCACCCAGAATCCTGCTTGGCTCTGAACCCCCAGCTCCTAGGACACCCCAGGTTCACTGCCTCAGGGCTCAGGCCACACCTGCCTCCCCACCTAACATTACAGGGTCACCATGAAACTCAGGGTCCATACTGTTACTCTGTGGCTATCTTTCTGGCCTCTTCTCATATATGCCAAGTTTTCTGTAACCATGGGGTCTCTAGCTCCTTAAGGGAGGGCGCCTCAAGGGCAGCTTTAGGAGGAGGGAGGCTTTTAATGAATACCTGCCCTGGAATCTCCCAGGTGGGCTGTTCTGGTTACCCCTGTTAGATTTCTTTCTTTTTCTTTTTTTTTTTTTTTTGAGATGGAGTCTTGCTGTGTCACCTAGGCTGGAGTGCAGTGGCATGACCTTGGCTCACTGCAACCTCTACTTCCTGGGTTCAAGCGATTCTCCTGCCTCAGCCTCCCAAGTACCTGGGGCTACAGATGCCACCATGCCTGGCTAATTTTGTATTTTTAGTAGAGACGGGGTTTCATCATGTTGGTCAGGCTGGTTTTGAACTCCTGACCTCGTGATCCACCCACCTCAGCCTTCCAAAGTGCTGGGCTTACAGGCGTGGCCTCCCCTGACCCCCGAGATGGAGTTTCGCTCTTTTGCCCAGGCTGGAATGCAGTAGTATGATGCTTGCTCACTGCAACCTCTGCCTCCCGGGTTCAAGTGATTCTCTTGCCTCAGCCTCCTAAGTAGCTGGGAATTCAGGTCTGGGTCACCACGCCTGGTTAATTTTTTTTTTTTTTAAAGTAGAGATGAAGTTTTACCATATTTGTCAGGCTGGTCTCGAACTCTTGACCTCAAGTAATCCATCTGCCTCAGCCTCCCAAAGTGCTGGGATTACAGGTGTGAGCCACTGCCCTTCACTCCCTTGTTAGATTTCTTATCTCCAAGTCACCTCCGCAATCCAGTGACAGTAAAAGAAGGCTCCCTTCTCCTAGCTCCCTCTACCAGAGCACTTAGGAGGGTGGGGTGGTAAAATTTCCTTTTTCCCCATTCCTACCTGCCTCCCCTGGCCTCCAAGGACCCAACCCTTCCCCTAAGGGAATTCTCCTCTTCCTGTTCAGCCAGGGCAACTTTCTTAATTTTTCAGTCACGTTCTCCCAGCTCCCTTTCTGGCTGTAAGATCTGTTTTCAAGCCAGTTCCATTTCTGCTTGAGTCTGTATGCACAGCTAGTAGCTAGTGACAATGTCCTGCAGGAACGCATTCACATCCGCTTTTTAGCTTTTGGGTTTACAGTAATTCCACCAATTTGCCTTTTGAGAGGCAGAAGATAGTGGTTAAGAGGCAGAGCCTGGAGCCGGACTGCCTAGGTTAAAACTGCAGCCCCTTCCATCAACTAGCTGTGGGACTTTGGGCACGTTATTTATTTATTTACTTCTTTTTGAGACAGCATTTTGCTCTGTCGCCTGGCTAGACTGCAGTGGCAGCATCATGGTTCACTGCATGCAGCCTTGACCTCTGGGCTCAAGTGATTCTCTCACTTCAGCCTCCCAAGTAGCTGGGACTATACGGGCACACCACCACGGTCAGCTATTTTGTTTTTTTTTTTTTTGTAGACATGGAGTCTCACTCTGTTGCCCAGGCTGATCTTGAACTCCTGGGCTCAGGTGACCGTCCTGCCTTGGCTTCCCATAGTGCTGGGATTACAGGTGTGAGCTACCACACCTGGCCTGGGCACATTATTTAAGCTCTCCATGTCTCAGTCTCCTCATCTGCAAAATGTGTATAATAGATGACCCCATCTCAGAGGCAGAGTGTGAGGCTTGGATGGGCTATCACACGGAAAGCTGAGAAATGTGCCCGTCACAAAGCAAGCACCCACTACGTGTTCGCTGTGATCATTATTCTTGACTTCACCCCGAGAAGAGGACTCATCCCCCAGAAGGGAGTTGAATCAAATACAATTTAGCTTATACAGACTGTATTAAATGTAGCTGGTGGAGCCGGGTGCAATGGCTTACGCCTGTAATCCCAGCATTTTGGGAGGCCAAGGTGGGTGAATCACGAGGTCAGGAGTTTGAGACCAGCCTGGCCAACATGGTGAAAACCCGTCTCTACTAAAAGTACAAAAAATTAGCTGGGCATAGTGGTGGGGACCTGTAATTCCAGCTGCTTGGGAGGCTGAGTCAGGAGAATCACTTGAACCTGAAAGTCAGAGGTTGCAGTGAGCTGAGATCCTGCCACTGCACTCCAGCCCGGGTGACAGTGTGAGACTCCATCTCAAAAAATAAAAAATAGATAAATAAATAAATGGCCAGGTGTGGTGACTCATGCTTATAATCCCAGCCCTTTGGCAGGCTGAGGTGCGTGGATCACCTGAGGTAGGGAGTTCAAGAGCAGCCTGACCAACATGGAGAAACCCTGTCTCTAACATAAATAAATAAATAAAGTAGCTGGTGGAAAAAGGAGAAAGAAGTGTTTACATATTTCTGAACTCCTGTTGGAGGCAGACCTCTCAATGGGCTGGTGGTGCAGTAGAGGCCCCTCTGGACACGGCTGCCGAGGGTGACCCCAGGGCTGGCGTGTCACAGCTGAGTGCCAGTGGAGGATTTGCCGACCGTGTTTTCCACACAATGCAGCCTCAGTGCAAGCCAGCTGCAGCCCTGGAGGGATGCCCAGCTGTGCCGGACTTCCTGAGAGAGGAGGACTCCAAAAGAGCATCTTCCAGGGGGATTTTCTCGGGTCGCCGCCTCCACGTGATTTTTGTCTCCTGCTTTGGAATCTAACTCTGTGTAATGCCACGTGTACAGCAGGGGCCCTGTGGGCTAAGGGGTTAACTCCACAGGCCTGGGCTATCCAAACTCTACACATTGCAAAGAGAGGACTGACTCTTGCCTGGCCCCTGGAGATAAGCTCTGAGCCCTTGGAATATCCCACCTAACAGGACTGTTTTTTTCACCCAGGGCCTTGGGCACCCAAGACAGTCAATGTTAGCAAAAGTAATCGAATGCTTGCTTTTGTTCAGCTGGGGCCTTGGGCCAGGCTATGTCAGTCTGAGCTAAGCCGGGGCTGGAGATAAAATAGTTAAAGTCAGTCACGTGGGTGCTACATGCCTCTGTGACTGACCCCTGAGAAGACTTGGGACATTAGGGCTTGGCTGAGCATCTCTGGTTGCTGTACTTTGTATTGTTGTCACACCTCTATGGACTGAATCTCTGTGTTCCCCTAAAATCCTTTTTTTTGTGACGGAGTTTTCACTCGTTACTCAGGCTGGAGTGCAATGGCTCGGTCTGGGCTCACTGCAACCTCCACCTCCTGAGTTCAAGCTATTCTCCTGCCTCAGCCTTCTGAGTAGCTGGGATTACAGGTGTGCACCACCACGTCCAGCTAATTTTTGTATTTTTGGTAGAGACGGAGTTTGCCACGTTGGCCAGGCTGGTCTCGAACTCCTGACTTCAGGTGATTCGCCCACCTCGGCCTCCCAAAGTGCTAGAATTACAAGCATGAGCCACCATGCCTGGACACCCCTAAATTTATCTATTGATGCCCTAATCTCCTGTGTGATGGATTTGGAGATGGGGCCTTTGTCAGGTAGTGAGGTCATGAGGGTGGAGCCAAAATTCCCTCCTGGCCCTCTGGAAGGGCCAGCTCAGAAGGGCCCATGGACTTCAGGGTAAATCCTGTCCCTGCCAAAGGTCAGAGCTGAACCCTTGTGGTTTTTGCAATTTAAATTTCAGGTTTGCTGAGCTGGCTTAGAAACCGAGTGAGGAGGGAAAGCCAACGAGTGAGCGAAACTCGAAACTCTGCAGTGGACTCCCAGAGCTTCACGCCCCACAAAAGCCCCGAGCACCAAGCCCGGACCAGGTCTCAGCTCAGGGGCCTGCTGTGCTTATGAGTGTGAGCTCCTGGACAAGCCTTGACTCATCCTAAGATGAAACCTGGCCAGGTGCGGTGGCTCACGCCTGTAATCACAGCACATTGGGAGGCCGAGGTGGGCAGATCATGAGTTCAGTAGTTCGAGACCAGCCTGACCAACATGGTGAAACCCCATCTCTACTAAAAACACAAAAATTAGCCGGGCATGGTGGTGTGCACCTGTAATCCCAGCTACTCAGGAGGCCGAGGCAGGAGAATAATTTGAACCTGGGAGGTAGAGGTTGCAGTGAGTAGAGATAGTGCCATTGCACTCCAGCCTGGGCGACAGAATGAGACTCTATCTCAAAAAAAAAAAAAAAAAACAACGATGAAACCCTTCCCTTGTGTCTGTTTCTGTGTGTGTCTGTGTGTATGTCTGTATGTGTTTCTGTGTGTGCGTATGTCTGTGTATGTGTGTGTCTATGTGCATCTGTGTGTGTGTGTGTGTGTGTGTGTGTGTGAATGTTTGGTCTCTGTGTGTGAGCATGTCTGTATGTGTGAACGTGTGTCTCTGTGTGTGTGTCTGTGTGTGAGCACGTCTATATGTGTCTGTGTATGTCTGTGTGTGTGTCTGTGTTTGTCTCTGTGTGTGTGTCTGTGTGTGTGTATGTGTGTGTTTTCCTAAATTCTTCTTTGTTTTTCTGTCACTCCATGGCTGTGGCATACCCTTCAATATCAGCCACAACTGTGATAAAAGCCAGTCATGTCCTGCACAGACCCAAGGCCCGTGGGTGGCCAGAAACACTGCTCCTTCCTTGTCGTCCTCAGACCCCAGATGCCAGTCCTTCCAAGGTTTGTTTTGTTTTTTGAGACAGGGTCTCGTTCTGCTGCCCAGGCTGGAGTGCAATGGTGGCAAGATCACGGCTCGCTGCTGCCTCCACCTCCCAAGTAGCTAGGTGCACACCACCACACCAGGCTAATTTTTAAATTTTTTGTAGAGATAGGGTCTTGCCATGTTGCCCAGGCTGGTCTCAAACTCCTGGGCTGAAGTGGCCTCTCACCATGGCCTCCCAAAGTGTTGGGATTACAGGCATGAGCCACCACCTCCGGCTCCTGTCTCTTCATATGAGGACACTCACCCCATCATGAGGGCTCTTCCAAGGGCTCCTAAAGGGCGTCTTGGTCATTGAATGAGAGTTATAGGCAAAGATCCTTTGCCTGGCCAAACTTTAGTCAGGCTTCTGAATCTTCTGCTAAGCCCATCTGTATCCTTCCTTGTCAAATGCAATTTTAAGCATGGTGGTTCCCGCCTGTAATCCCAGCACTCTAAGAGGCCGAGGTGGGTGGATCACTTAAGATGAGGAGTTCGAGACCAGCTTGGGCAACATGGTGAAACCCTGTCTCCACCAAAAAAATACAAAAATTGTCTGGGCATGGTGGTGGGTGCCTATAGTCCCAGCTACTTGGGAAGCTGAGGCAGAAGAATCGCTTGAACCCTGGAGGCAGAGGTTGCAGTGAGCTGAGAATGTGCCATTGTACTCCCACCTGGGCGACAGAGTGAGATTCCATCTCAAAAAAAAAAAAAAAAAAAATCAGTTTTAGCGACAGAACCCTGGCCTGCGTCAGCAGGAATCCTGTTAGGTCAGTTTAAGCAGAACCTCTCCCACCCCTTGGTAATTTTCCAATCAGGAGCCACACTCCTTGGCTGTAAATTCCCACTTCCGGTGCTGCATTCCGAGTGGAGCCCCATCTCTCTCCTTGGCTGCAAGGCCCTGTGGCAGTGGTCCCCGTACCAGTCTCCATGGTCCTGGATAAAGTTGGCCTGGCAGTCTGGCCATGCTTTACTAGTGTCATGGAATAATTGTTTCTTTTCTTCTTTTATTGAGACGGAGTTTCGCTTTTGTTGCCCAGGCTGGAGTGCAGTGGTGCAATCTTGGCTCACTGCAACCTCCACCTCCCAGGTTCAAGTAGTTCTCCTGCCTCAGCCTCCCGAGTAGCTGGAATTACAGGCATGTGCCACCATACCTGGCTAATTTTTTTTTGTATGTTTAGTAGAAACGGGGTTTCTCCATATTGGTCAGGCTGGTCTTGAACTCCTGACCTCTGGTGATCTGCCCACCTCAGCCTCCCAAAGTGCTGGGATTACAGGCATGAGCCAAGAGCCTGGCCAGAATAATTGTTTCTTCATCATTCTCCAGTGGCTTCTTGATCTGAGGTGTTGATCGCTCAGCATCCTCTCCTCCATGGTCACCTGAGAACAGATTCCAGAACCCAGGGGAGGGTTGCAACTAATTAGCGGAAGCTCCGTGTCAGACTTCTGGATTGTTGGGCCCAGGGTCTCTGCTGGCCACTCTAAGACCAGTGCTCCTGTTCACAGCAGGTGGTGCAGACCGTGCCTCAGGCTCAGGCAGGTCCAGAGAGAGGAGAGAGCAGGCCCCCGCCTTCCCTTGTGGTCCTCCTGCCTGTGGGAACAGGGTCCCGAGCTCCGAATGGAATAAATCACTGCACCGCTGGGGAGCTCAGGGAATGAGGGACTGGGCAGCCGGGCCTCGGCCACCAGGACTTTGTGAGTGGGGAGGGGAGTGGGAATCCTCTCAGGTATGGCTGAGGCATTTGCAGGAAACAGTTCATTCCCCCATACCCCTGGTCATCCCCACAACTACTGCCCACCCACTGAACTTCCCCTCCCTCCTCCCTGCACACCCCTCCCCTCCCCGCCTCCTTCTCTCTCTCTGGTTCCTTTGCACACTCCAGTCTTCTGCCTAGAGGCCCTTCCTCTCCGTCCTGGCCTCGGAAACTCCTACACACCCCTCAAGAACCTGCTCTGTCCACCTCTGGGAAGCCTCGCCCCACTTCCCAGCTGGCTTAGGGGGCCCCTCCCTGTTGTTCCCCTTCCCCTCTGTTTCCCCCCCACCCTGCCCTTTGCCCTCCCCATCATTTCTCCTCCCCCTGCTCTTCCCCTCCCTCATTCTTCCCCCTCCCCCTGCTCTTTCCCCTCCCTCCTGTCTCTGGCTCATTTCATGCAGTTCCCATTTATTTGATTTCTTTTTGCACACCCTTTTCAATTTATGTTCTCTTGCTGTATTTTATGAATGCTCATTAAGCCACCTTAAATCCCATCTGGAATGACTTGGGAGGGGCCAATGCTGCTGCCCTGTGACTCTTGAGAGTTTGATATAAGACAGCCACAGCCGCCAGCCACAGCCCACGTCCCGGGACTGGCAGAGCTCGTGATTAGCTCTCCTAGCTCTGCTCCAGCTGCCTAAGAAACGTGAGCCTTCTCAAGCTGCCGCCATGAAATATCTGTCCATAAAGATGACTTTTATGGGGAGTTGTGCTGTGGTTCTGAAAGGAGATTGACACCTTAGCTGGGTTCATGCATATAATATTCCTGCAAATTATGGGGGAGAAAGCTCTGGCTGTGGGACTGGGGTCAGGGTGAGGCAGGTGCGGTGGAGGTGCCCAGGGTGTGACATCTGAGGAGGTGGTGACTCTCAGGCTGTGCCAGAGCTGGGTTGACACTACCTGGCCCCAGGGGACAGCCCCCAGTGTGTCCCCTCCCGCCTCCCATTGCCTCATCCCAGACGAAGGCTCTCACCTCCACGCTGGGCTCTGCCTATCTCAGGGTGACTGTTGACTCCGTCCACAGGAGATGCCACACGTGTTGTAAGCACACGTGACTGGCACAGAATATTCCCCATGTCTGAGTTGTGTGGTTTTGAGCGACACGTGTCCTGAACGGGATACTCCCATCAGTGCAGACCCTTCCATGCAGCCTCGCCTCCTTGCCAGCAAATCTTCTGGGTTGTCTTTGCATTCTTGGTTTCCTGTCTCCATGGGCACCCGTCTGGCACACGCATGCGTGCACACACATGTAGGGTCCAGCCCTGCAGGGTTCTGTGAGCCCCTCCTGGCTGGTGTGGAGTCTAGAAGTTGTAGAAATAAAAGGCACAAGACACAGACATAGAGAAAAGAGAGTCTGGGCCCAGGCATCCGCTGCTACCCAAATCGCAAGGCCAGCAGTGGCCCCGAATGCAGGGACGCTCTCACTTTTATTGAGCTGCAAATCTGGGGGCAGGGAAGGTAGGGTGTGGTCTTGCTGGTCGGAGACTGGGGCAGAGTGGATAGGGTGTGGCAGTGACAGGGTCAAGTACATCACGTGCCACTCAGGTAAGGGCTCAGGAATTTCTGGCACCTGAAGTGAGGTAAGGAACATAATGCATCAGCGTCTTTTCCATACTTATCAAGAAAGAACTAAAACATTAACATTTATGTACTATTACTGATGATCTTTTCTAAGAAAAAAGGAAGCAGATGCAGAAGCAGAACATGAGCGTAGCCGTGGAACGTGACCACTGAGGCACAGCGTCACATCGAGACAGTTAAGCCGCTGGGTGTCTGCGGACCTACCTGATAGCCATCAGGCCTTACCACAAGAGCTTGGAGAAGCGGAGTTTTCTCCAAACTTCCCCAGGAAAGGCAATGTCTCGGCCATTGTGGACATCTCCTTCCCTAGCTGGCTAACAGCGGGCGTTTTCACAGCGCTGGTGCTGCCGCGCAGCGGAGGCGCCCTCCAGAAGCCCTTAGGCGTGATAGAGGGCTTAAAGCATCTTGCCTTAGTGTCATTCATTTCACAATGTCACCCCAGGTTCACACTTCTGACCTGAGAGGCATTAGTAAAAGAAATAAGATCACCTATGAATAACTAAGATCCCATATGAATAGCTAATAACTACTACGGCTATATTTCTAATTACTTTCTTCATCATTATTTATATGGAAATAGGCTGAGGCCTTTTGCTTCTGCCTCGTCGCTTATGGGATCTCCCCGCTACACACACGCGCGCACATGTGTGCACACACACACGCACACGCACACACACACACATCCACACACACACCCCCCCACACACATGCACACACACACATCCACACATGCGCACACACACACGCACACACATCCACACACACCCACCCACACACATGCACACACACGCACACACACACGCACACACACACATCCACACACGCACGTGTACACACACACACACGCACACACATCCACACCTCTGCAAAGCAAATGCAAATATATGTGCTTAGGGCAATGTGAATCCATTCATTCGTCAAATATTTCTTGGGCATGTTCCCTCTGCCAGGCACCATCCCACACAAGGACATGGCAAGGAACAAAACAGGGGAAAGTCCCACCCTCATGGAGCTTGTATTTTAGGGTAGGGGTCAGACCATAGATACAAGGCTAAGGAATAAATGCACCACATGCTAGGCAATACTACAGCAAGGAAGGGGTGGGAATGTTGTGGTGGAGCTGAAACTTCAGGAAGGATGGCACGGAGGCCTGCAGGAGTGAGGAAGCGAGCAGTCTGCAGATGTCAGGACGGGAGCCCCCATGAAAGGCAGGAGGTAGGAGGTGTGTGGGGGCAGCAGGAGGCCAGGGCATGGCCAGAAGGAGAGAATCTAGGTTCACAGTGGGGACACGGTGGGGGACCACAGGGCCTGGTGGGTCATGGGAAGGACTCTGGCTTTGACCATGGTGCGATGCTATGGGAGGTTTAGAGTAGGGGCAGGACCGGAGACTGTGGTTTAACAGGATCTCCCTGGCTGCCTCGAGGAGCACAGGCCTCTGAGGGTCAGAACTGGACTTGGAGACTGGCCAGCAGGCTCCTGTGTCCTCTGCTGGGAGGTGACAGTGGCTAAGACTGGCACGGAGGGAGGGAGGGGTGGGAAGTGACAGATTCCGTGTGTGTGTGTGTGTGTGTGTGTGTGTGTGGAGGGGAATGGGGTGTGCGTCGCCACGCCTGGCTAATTTTTGTATTTTCAGTAGAGACGGGTTTTATCATGTTGGCTGGGCTGGTCTTGAACTCCTGACCTCAGGTGATCCACTCCCCTCGGCTTCCCCAAGTGCCAGGATTACAGATATGAGCCACTGCGCCCAGTCTGATAGGGAGTTAATACCCAAAATGTATTAGGCACTCCTACAACTCAACAATGAAAAACAAACCAATGAAAGAATGGGCAAAGGACTTGAAGAGGCATTTCTCCAAAGACAAACAAGAAAGCCCATGAAAAGATGCCCACATCAGTAATTGTTAGGATGCAAATCAAAACCACAGCCACATACCACTTCACACCCAGTTGGACGCCTATAATGAAAGAACAGAAAACAGCACGTGTTGACGAGGATGTGGAGAAATTGGTACCTTTGTGGCCTGCAGGGGAAAGTGTAAAATGATGAATCTGCTGTGGAAAATGGTATAGTGGTTCCTCAAACAATTAAACATAGAACTACCATATAATCCAGTAATTCCATTTCTAGGTATATACCCAAAACAGCGGAAAGCAAGGCGTTGAAGAAATTTGTACACTTATGTTCTTAGTGGCATTCTTCACAATAGACAAGAGGTGGGGACAATGCAAATGTTCATTGGCAGGTGTATTAGCCAGTTTTCATGCTACTGATAAAGACATATGTGAGACTGGTTACCTTTTTTTTTTTTGAGACCGAGTTTCACCCTTGTTGCCCAGGCTGGAGTACAATAGGGCGATCTTGGCTCCCTATAACCTCTGCCTCCCAGGCTCAAGTGATTCTCCTGCCTCAGCCTCCCGAGTAGCTGGGATTACAGGCACCCATCAACACGCCCGGCTAATTAAGACTGGTTAACTTACAAAGGAAAGAGGTTTAATGGACTCACAGTTCCACATGGCTGCCGAGGCCTCCCAATCATCGAAGAAGGCAAGGAGGAGCAAGTCACATCTTACATGGCGGCAGGGAAGAGAGAGAAATGAGAATGAAGCAAAAGAGGTTTTCCCTTTTAAAACCATCAGGTCTCACAAGACTTACTGACTACCACAAGAACAGCACAGGGGAAACCGCCGCCAGAATTCAACTATCTCCCATCAAGTCCCCCCCACAAGTGGGAGTTATGGGAGCTACAATTCATGATGAGATTTGTTTGGGGACACAGCCAAACCATATCAGCAGATGAATGGCTAAGGGAAATGTGGTCTACCCATAGAGTGGAATTTTTTTTGAGACGGAGTCTCATTCTGTCACCCAGGCTGGAGTGCAGTGGTGTGATCTCTGCTCACTGCCACCTCCACCTCCTCAGCCTCTCAAGTAGCTGGGACTACAGGTGCATGCCATCACACCTGGCTAATTTTTGGTATTTTAAGTAGAGATGGGGTTTCACCGTGTTACCCAGGATGGTCTCGATCTCCTGACCTTGTGATTCGCCCACCTCGGCCCCACAAAGTGCTGGGATTATAGGCATGAGCCACCATGCCTGGCCCCATACAGTGGAATACTACTCAGCTTTCAAAAGGAAGGAAGTTCTGACAAATGCTAGATGCGGAGGGACATTCAGGACCTCATGCTAAGTGCAATGAGCCAGTTACAAAAAGACAGATACTGTAGGATTCCACTTATAGGAGGTACCTAGAGTGAGATGCATGGAGTCAGAAGGTGGAATGGTGGGTGCCAGGGGCTGGGGGAGGGGGAAATGGGGGGTTAGTGTGGAGTTTTGGTTGGGAAGATGAAAAAGTTCTGGAAGTGAATGGTGGTGATGGTTGCGCAACACTGTACTTAATGTCACTGGGCTGTGCACTTAAGAATGGTTAAAATGGGGCCAGGCGCGGTGTCTCAAGCCTGTAATCCCAGCACTTCGGGAGGCCGAGGAGGGCCCATCACTTGAGGTCAGGAGTTCAAGACCAGTCTGGCTAATATGGTAAAACTCCATCTCTACTAAAAAATACAAAAAATTGCTGGGCGTGGTGATACATGTCTGTAGTCCCAGTTACTTGGGAGCCTGAGGCAGTAGAATCACTTGAACTCAGGAGGCAGAGGTTGCAGTGAGCCGAGATCACGCCAGAGCACTGCAGCCTGGGCGACAGAGCCAGACTTCATCTCCAAAAAAAAAAAAAAAAGGTTAAAATGGTAAATTTTATGTTATACATATTTTGCATGATAAAAAATTAAAATAACAGTTTAGATAAACCCTGGGAAGGTGTTCATTGAGGTTTCCAAAGCCCCAGGCTCTCCTGGTCTTAGCCAGGTGTCCGATGGAGAATGCTGGTGCCCCAGCCCCTCCTCCCGTCTGTTTGTGCCACATGCAGGGCTGGGCAGGACACTTGTCTGTCCTGAGGGGAATGTGCAGCCTCTGGGCCTCCCTGGAGAGAACAGGTGAAGGAACGCCTGGGGCTCTCTCTGCCCCTCCTCAGGAGAAAGTGGGACTCAGGAGATCTCAGAGATCGGAAGCAGGGTCCTGAGAGGGGGATCACTAGCTGCTTGCGTCCGTCTCTCTTGGACCATCCTGTCTGCCAGCTGTACCTCTTCTCTCTTCCAAGGGGCAGCCCCCCAACGAGGGGCAGCTGTCCAGCTCTTGTGCCTGAGCTGGCACTGGCAAGTTCAATTCCACGGGGATAAGCGGCCTCCATTACAGCTTGAGAGCAATAAACCTAGCGCTGCATGTTGTCCTGTTCCATACGTATGTGTCGTTCGTCCAGACGCCTAGAGCTCAACAAACGGTCCTGCGGGAACCTGGCGCTGGGGGAGCCCAGGGGAGGCAGTGCGGTGCCGTGGTCAGGTTGCATCGTCCAGGCTAGGGCTTGGGTCTCTGCCCCCACGAAGGCCCTCTCTGAGGTGGGGATGGTTCTCCTGGGTTCCCGGGGCTCTCAGGTGCTCCGTCCTCCCTGTACCCTGGGGCTCATCCCGTCTCCACCTGGGACCTTGTTCCACTGAAAATCTCCACCCTCTCATCTCATGGGTTTCTCCTTCCCTACTGGCTCCACCTTCCCCACAACCAACACCAATGCCAAAATCAGCAGCAGGAGCTGCCGTTCGTGCTGTGTCTACCATATCCCCATTTGAATCCTTATTGACAAGCTGTGACCTTGGTCAAGTTAGTGACCTTTCTGTGCCTCAGTTTCCTCTCCTGTGAAATGGGCACATGAATACCTAGTTTACAGATGGTTGTGAAATGGGTCTTAACTGACGTCATTGGGTGCTCAGCCAACTCTTGTTTGACTCCTCGGTTTTGCTGGATTGCCTGGCATTTTGATTTATCTCTAATTCGTACCCTTGAATCTGCTGTGAACTTGACAGCCATGTCACCAAGCTCATTAGACTGTAGGTTAGGAAGCTGATTAGGTTCTAAGGAGGTTAGAAATCTGTCCTCAGGGTCAAGTTCTCAAGCTTTAGAGTGTGGACTCATGACGTCATTTTGGTCCCTAGAGGCATTCTTCTCTAGCTCTATGTGTTCCAGACTGTGAGGCTGCCAGGGAGCAAAGTTTCCCAAGTCTCAAGGAGCCATGTTATGAGTATTTGACACCCAGGTCTTGGAAAGGAAGGCCAACATGCCCTGGGCCAATCAGACTCCATCGTGTTGACCCCTGGGAGGCACATTTTTGATGAACAGTTTGGAACCAAGAAGTATTCCGAGGAGGAAAGCCAGGATAAAGAAGACTCGGAAAAAAAAGTCATCCCACCAGGCCTGGATGCAGTGCGACTGTATCAGTCAGCTTTTGCTGGGTTATGCCAAGTAACAAACAGGCACCAAACTCAGTGGCTTTTAATAATTATAATAAAAAGGGTTGCTCTTGTTAATGTTGCACGTTGCCTGCAGTGGCTGTGAGCCTGTTCTATGTTTCTTTCATTCCAGGATTCAGGCTGAAAGATCAGCTATGAAATTGCTGGTTTTGAGGCACAGGAAAGAGTGAGGGCAGAACTGAGAAATGACTTTAAAACCTTGCGCAGAAGTGGCTTATGTCTCTCTGTTCACATTTTATTGGCCACAGAAAATCACATGATCAAGGATGTCTTCAGACTTGATGGGCTTAGGGAGATACCATGCTCCCACAGGGAGGGGTGGTGACTATTTGGCCAGCACAGAGTAGGTACAAACAGTTATTCAACTGTTTGTTCAATGAATGAATAGATGAATTCTCTGATCCTAGAAGGATTTAAATAAAGAACGGATGACCATTGGTATTATCTATTGCTGCATAGCAAATTATTTTAAAAAATGAGCGGAGTGCAGTGGCTCACACCTGTAATCCCAGCACTTCGGGAGACTGAGGGCTTGAGCTCAGGAGTTCAAGACCAGCCTGGGCAATGTAGCAAGACCTTGTATCTATTGAGAAAATTTATTTAAAAACTCAGTGGTTTAAGGCAACAATAAACATTATTTCACATAATTTCTGTGGGGCAGTAATTCCGGAGTGGTTTGCTTGGCAGAATGGCTCAGATTTGGGGTTTCTCATGGGATTGTAGCCAAGTTATTGGTCAGAGCTGCAGCTGACTCCACTGCCAAGAGGCTCTGATTCCAGGATGAGTCAATAACATAGATGGGGAGCTGGGACTGGCTGTTAGCAGGAGGCCTCAGTTCCTCACCATGTGGCTTATCTATAGGGCTGCTTGAGTGTCCTCACAGTATGGCGGCTGAATTCCTTCAGAGCAAGACAGAAGCCACAATATCTTTAAAGCTTTAGAAGCCACACCATCATTTCCACAATATCCTGTTGGCTATACAGGTCTTCCCTATTCATTGTGGGAAAGGACTAAATAAAGGGGCAAACACCAGGAGGGGATATCATATGGGGCCGTGTAGGAGGCAGTCCATCATAGCCCACCCTCTGGCCCCCAATAAATCATATCCTTTCCACATGTGAATACTCTTATCTCCTCCCACAGTCTCGAAAAGTCTCATCTTATTAAAGCTCAAAGTCCAGAATCTCATCATCTAAATCGGGCACAGATGAGGCTTTTTGGGTATGGCTCCTCAAATATAGCTCTTGAGAATAGTTTTGCTTGATCTGAAGACATGTGAACTAAAGAGGCAGTTATCTGTATCCCTGTACCCTGCAACATACAACAGGGTGAGAAGCATAAGATAACCATTACAGACATTGCTAATTCAAGAAGAGAGGCACATAGAGCTGGTTGTGGTGGTACATGGCTGTAGTCCCAGCTACTCAGGAGGCAGAGGTAGGAGGATCACTTAAGCCCAGGAGTTCAAGGCCAGCTTGGGCAACATAGGGAGGCCCTGTTTAGAAAAAAGTAAAAGAAGGCACACAGGAGTCACTAGTACATAGCAATTCTGAAATCTAGCAGACAACACATTGGAAGTTACTTCATTAGGACATAAGGGCTGGAAATAATTTTCCTTGGCTCTTGGCTCTGCCTTAGAGACAATTGGCTCTGTCTAGATGCTGAGTCATCTTTTTTTTTTTTTCATGAAAGATGGCTTATGTTAGCAGTTTATTGGTTTTCTTAACTTTCTTCCTACCTATAGAAAAGAAGCCCAAAGTCTTCTTTTTAGTTTGTATTGCTTCTGTTTTTTTCAGTCCAAACTAGCAGTGCTTCTGTCAATGCAATTCTTATAAAACACTTTTGGATCTCCTATGAATCTTTTTGGAGTTTGCTCCATTTAACAAGTCTCTTTGAGATAAGCCTTTCTCTACCTTGGCACTCTGCTGACACTGCTGAGGGATGATATCTTTAAACTTCTTAGGAATCTTATTATGAATGATTCTCTGAAGCACCCTTTACATTTTCTGAGGATATAATAAAAGAGTTTATAGTCAGTCCTCTAGCTTCATCATTAGACTATGTTTTCCTGATATTGTTTTGGATTTGATCTTTTCCCAGAAACGATTTCTTTTTTTTTAAATTTTATTTATGTATTTATGTATTTATGTATTTATTTAGAGAAGGAGTCTTGCTCTGTCACCAAGTTCGGGTTCAGTGGCACGATCTTGGCTCACTGCAACCTCCACCTCCCAGGTTCAAGCGATTCTTCTGCTTCAGCCTCCTGAGTAGCCAAGACCACAGGCGCATGCCACCATGCTCAGCTAATTATTGTATTTTTGGTAAAGACCAGTTTCACCATGTTGGCTAGGATGGTCTCGATCTCTTGACCTCATGATCTGCCCGTCTCTGCCTCCCAAAGTGCTGGGATTACAAGAGTGAGCCACCGTGCCCGGCCGAAACTCTTTCGTAAATTCAGCGTTGTTTGCTATCTATAGAAGCTGGGAATTTTCAGAACCAGAAAGCCCCGGCACCTTTACGTCGAACAGTTCTCCCTTTAGCTTATTTCTCTCCTCTCTCATTTTACCAAAACAGGCAAAAGGAAATGAGGTGGTGCTTCCAATACTCTTCCTGGGAAGCTTCCTTACAAGATCACCTAGTCCATTACGTACATTTTCTACTTTCCACGATACGGCAGATAACAGTGCTGCTAAACTTTCAGGCACTGTAACAAGAATTTTCTCTCCTCTAGTTTCTGATAATATTTTCTCCATTTTCCTTTAAGTCCTCATCTGCAACACCCTCTAAGGCCACTTGGCTTCAATTAACAGTCAAAGTTTCTGGCCGAGCGTAGTGGTTCACACCTGTAATCCCAGCACATTTGGAGGCCGAGGCTGGAGGCTCACTTGAGCTTAGGAGTTCGAGACCATCCTGGGCAGCATAGTGAGACCTCAAGTTAACAAAGAAATAAATGAGTGAGGTGGGAGGATTGCTTGAGTCCGCGACGTCAAAGCTGCAGTGAGCTGCGATCATGCCACTGCACGCCTTCCTGGGTGACAGGGGTGGAAACCTTGTTTCAAAGAAACAAACAAGAAACAGGTGAAGTTCTGGCTAGATATCAGAAACGCTTGACTCTGTTGTGCCCCAATTTCTCCCCCTTCCTCAAATATAGAAGCCCATTTTCTACTTAGGGCATTGGCATGTTCTTTTCTGTTTGTCTACAGTATCTTCCAGATATCTTCATGCTTGCCGCTCTCCTCTAATTCAGGTTGCCACTTAAATGTCACCTCTTCAGAGAGGCCATCTGTGGCAATCTAAAATAGGGTCCCAGGCTGGGTGCCTTGGCTCGCGCCTGTAATTCAGCACTTTGGGAGGCCAAGATGGGCGGATTGCCTGAGCTCTGGAGCTACAGACAACCTTGGGCAACATGGTGAAACCCCGTCTCTACTAAAATACAAAAAAATTAGCTGGGTGTGGTGGCGCATGCCTATAGTCCTAGCTACTCGGGAGGCTGAGGCAGGAGAATCGTTTGAGCCCAGGAGGTGGAGGTTGCAGTGAGCCAAGATTGCACCATTGCGCTCCAGCCTGGGAAGCAGAGCAAGACTCCAGCTCAAAAAAGAGTAATAATGATAAAAAAAAAAAAAGGATCCCCATTCTCTTTTTATACACTGACTCTGCTTTATTTTTCTTCATAGTACTTTTCTCCACCGGACATTGTATTATATATCTATTTGTCTATTATTTCTCACTCCCACTGGAATTCAAGCTCACATGGGCAGAGGTCCTGCCTGTTTTATTTGTAGCTGCAGTCCCAGTGCCTGGAAGAATTCCTGCCATCTCATAGTCGTCCAGTAAATATTTGCTGAATGAAGGCATCAGGCAGCTCTGAGGAGGCGCCCAGCATAGGCAGACAGGGCTCACACTGGGATTCAGAGGGGATTCTCTCAAGGCGTCCAAGGAAGAAGGTTTTGAAAATAGCAGGCAGCAGGATGCAGCCAGGCTCCAGGTTCTGGAGCGGGATATCCATGGCAGGGTTCGGACTCCAAGCAGGAGCTGCCCTGCACGTCTGGCCTTTTGTTTTCCCGGAAGAGGTGAAACGTTGAACAGGTCAGGAGATCTGAGCCCTTTTCCTGAGGTGGGTGATAAAGGGGTATTTCCTTTTTCAAAATAGCACACTGGTGCCCATTTGGCCGGTGATTCAGCCTAAGCAGGGTTTGTGTACACAGGGAGATTTTGGAGGTGGGGTTGGTCAGAGATTAGGGATGAGTCCACGCATACACGTCTTTAGTCCCGTGGGACTGGGTATATGCGTCGGGGCCACAGAATATGGCAAAGACAGGTTGTTTTTTTTGAGACAGAGTCTTGCTCTGGTGCCCAGGCTGGAGTGCAGTGGTGTGATCTCAGCTCACTGCAACCTCCGCCTCCCGGGTTCAAGCAATTCTCCTGCCTCAGCCTCCCGAGTAGCTGAGATTATAGGCACCTGCCACTACACCCCACTAATTTTTGTAGTTTTAGTAGAGATGGGGTTTCACTATGTTGGTCTGGCTGGTCTCGAACTCCTGACCTCAGATGATCCACCCGCCTCAGCCTCCCGAAGTGTTGAGATTACAGGCGTGAGTCACTGTGCCTGGCTCAAAGACAGGTTTTATATGGAAAGATGGAAGTGGGAAATTGAGGTGGAGGAAGTTTTAAGAGTATGTGTAGAGAGGGGTCCATGGAGGGGGTGAGGGCAGAGCCCTCCCAGCAGACAGAACTGGGTAGACTCAGCTCTGAAAACATGACCTGAGTGGATGAGAGGCTACTTCAGCCTTTACTGATTTTACTCAATGTGAATATTCATGCATCTCGCTCTGAAAATATTAGTATGTTTGACAGCAGGACGCTGTCCTAGGCCCGCTGGAGGGTGTCACACGACACGCAGTGTGCATGCATCACATTCCCTTTCCAAACTGTGAAGAAATCTGATTTCTGAAACACATCTGACCCCAGGGCTTTTTTTTTTTTTTTTTGAGACGGAGTTTCACTCATGTTACCCAGGCTGGAGTGCAATGGCGCGATCTCGGCTCACCGCAACCTCCGCCTCCTGGGTTCAGGCAATTCTCCTGCCTCAGCCTCCTGAGTCGCTGGGATTACAGGCACACGCCACCATGCCCAGCTAATTTTTTGTATTTTTAGTAGAGACAGGGTTTCACCATGTTGACCAGGATGGTCTCGATCTCTTGACCTCGTGATCCACCCGCCTCGCCCTCCCAAAGTGCTGGGATTACAGGCTTGAGCCACCGCGCCCGGCCAACCCCAGGGCTTTTTGAGAAAGTTAGTGGATCTATAAAAACACTAACCCCAGGGGGGTTACAGGATTATACTAGAAAATATACATCTGGTGCCAAGCACAGGCTTCACACACAGTAGGTGCTCAATAATTGCAACCTGTTACTGTCAACTCACACCTTGATTTCTAGGAGATATACATGTATGGAAATCTATACGCTTTGTATTTCTTTTGCTAAATTTATTCTGAAATTTTAAATTCTTTTTAATACTACTGTAAATGAAGTTTCTTTTAAAATTTCTTTTATTTTTTTTATTCTTGCTCTGTTGCCCAGGCTGGAGTGCAGTGGTGTGATCTTGGCTCACCGCAACCTCCGCCTCCTGCCTGGGTTCAAGCAATTCTCCTGCCACAGCCTCCCAAGTAGCTGGGACGACAGGTACCCGCCACCATATCCGCCTAAGTTTTTTTGTATTTTAGTAGAGGCGGGGTTGCAGCATGTTGCCCAGGCTGGTCTCAAACTCCTGAGCTCATTAATCCACCTGCCGAGGCCTCCAAAAGTGCTAGGATTACAGGCGTGAGCCACCATGCCTGGCCTTTAAATTTCATTTTATAATGTCCACTGCAAGTATATAGGAATATAATTGGCTTATGTACATATTTTTTATTTTTAGAGATGGGGTCTCACTATGTTGTTACCCAGGCTTATCTGGAACTCCGGGCCTCAGGCAATCCGGCCTCGGCCTCCCTCAGCTGGGATTATGGACACGGCCCAATGTGCCTGGCTTGCTTCTTGTATATTGATCATGTAGCCTGCAACTGCGCTGAACTTGTTTATTAATTCGCGTAGATTTTTTCAGTGGATATTTTCTTTTTCTTTTTTTTTTGAGATGGAGTCTTGCTCTTTCGCCCACGCTGGAGTGAAGTGGTATGATTTCGGTTCACTGCAACCTCAGCCCCCTGGGTTCAAGTGATTCTCCTGCCTCAGCCTCCTGAGTAGCTGGAATTATAGATGCCTGTCACCATGCCTGGCTAATTTTTGTATTTTTAGTAGAGACAGGGTTTCGCCGTGTTGGCCAGGCTGGTCTCGAACTACTGACTTCAGGTGGTCCACCTGCCTCGGCCTCCCAAAGTGCTAGGATTATAGGCGTGGGCCATCATGCCTGGCCTAGTGGATTTTTTAGGCTTTAAAAATATATGAGATGGCCGGGTGCGGTGGCTCACGCCTGTAATCCCAGCACTTTGGGAGGCTGAGGCAGGAGAATCGTTTGAGCCCAGGAG
>NW_016107417.1:4093087-4107927 GCF_001604975.1 Cebus imitator | reverse complement strand
CACCTGCTGGTGGTGTGACACAGTATGTGGATTGCTGGTTCCGGTCCCGGCCAGTCTGTAGATGGCCTCTCCCTCCTTCCTGATGAAGGCCAGGGGCCAGAGACTTGTCCAGCGTCCAGGGGCAGTCCCTAGAAGGAGGGCTTAGTCAGGTGAGGGTGGGCAGGGCCCCCAGTTTGTCTGCAGTGTGGCTTGGCATCTTCCCGTTAAACTCTGTGTGCACCTAGATGTGTGTGCACGAGGATGTCCCTGAGTCACCACCCAGCTGGAAGGTGGACTGGTGCATTAGATTCTGTCGCCTGGTTAATTACGGGAAAGAATAAAACTTGGGCTGATTTTTGCAGATCCACTTGGGTTGCATTGATGGATTACGTGGTGGGTCTCAAGAGTTTTTCTGGGGCCAAGGGCAGCCCAGGCAGGGCACATAGATGTGGAACTCTGCCTGTTTTTGAAATTCCCTGGAGATTCCAAGGTCATGGTTATAGATCAGCTGTTGGGGGCCCCAGGGCCTGAGCATATGGAGTCCATGGCCCCCGTGGAGCTTAGAGGGGCTGACTCAGACCTCTCCTGGGAGAGTCATTTGTCCCTCAGCATTTGTCACACCTTGAGCTCACGTGTCTTCCTTGTAAAGCTCCGTCTCTTGTGTGCTCAGGCGAGACCTGGGGCTCAGATGACATCTCCCGGGGGAGACACTGGCTCAGCCAGGGCTCTCCTTGGAAAGGTAGTGGAGGTAAGATTCAGACCTGCCCGTGAGAAATCAAACTTGCTCAAAGTCGCTGTGCATCGCTGCATGTAGGTGTTGGAGGCCGAGCCAGCCACCCAAAGGCACCAAGGCTCAGCCATGTTGGGTGAACAGGGGGTTAGCATGTTACTTCTTGCCCCTTACCATCTGCGGAATGTCAGAGGTAGGCGCCTTGGCCCATACTTGCAACTGGCTCCTGGTTGGCGGATGAGACCCCGAGAGGCAGTGGCTCTGCCTGGCTGGGTCTGAGCCTGGGCCTCTGCTCCCAGGCCAGGAATCTGCCCTCTCCACTCCTTTCTCTCCCAAGAGAGGTCTGAGTCAGCCCCTCTGAGCTCCATGGGGGCCACGGACTCCATATGCTAAGGACCTGGGGTCCCCAACAGCTGACCTAGAACCATGACCTTGGAGTCACCAGGGAATTTCAAAAACATCTACATTGAGACATCTCTCCCGGGTCAGCCAGGAGATGAGGGACCACTGTTCTGGCCCCCTCTTTCTACAGAGGAAGAAGCAAGATCTAGCCTGAATGAGATTGACCACAGCCAATTAAGCCCCTCTCTCTCCCTCTCTCGCCTGTGTGTGTTTCGGGGTGTGCACATGTGGACTCGTACATGCCATGCATCTGACCTCCTTCCCTCTGTCTGCTTTAAGCCTTCCTGATATAGCGTGTGGCCTGCGGGGTCTGCTAGATGCCGATGTCGCCCCCACAATGCAGACGGAACCCTGGGGATGTGCGATCCTGAGTCAGGGTCGGGGGCCGCTATTCTTCAGGAGCTAAAATCTGCCATTTCGCTTAGCAGAGACCCCAGTTCACAACAGGAGGGGTGGCCGCCGACAGCTTAGAAACACGGCCTCTGGCTTCATGAAAGGTGACTTTGAAAGGCTGCGTTTGTGCCTGACGAGGTCTGGGCAGCCGAGCTTTACGGTGACAAATGATTCCAGCGCAAGGCCACGCTGTCAGGAGCAGTAGGGGATGAAAGGCTTCTTCTCCATGGCTCCTCTTTAAAATATTTCTTTTTATTACAAGCCATTTCAAACACACACACGAGTGGAGACAGCGGTGCAGTGATGCCCCACGTACCCGTCACTCACACGGACTGGAACATCAGCGCGACTCTGCCACGTTGCTTCACCTGCCTCCTCTTTCTTTCTTCTCTCTCTTTCTTTCTTTCTGTTGGAGTATTTAAAATAAAATCTCAATCATCATGTAGCTTCACCTTTGTATCTTCCTCTGAAACAAAGATATTTTCTTACATAACCACGAAGCCATGATCACACCTAACAAAATAAATGCTAGCCCCTTGGGGCCATCTTAGACCCGGTCCATAATCAAAGTTTCCTGTTTGCCCTAAAATGGGCTTTGTATACTGCTAGCATCTGGATTCAGAAAAGGCTCATGTGCAGTGTTTGTTCATTAGGTCTGTCATTTATTCCGTTTTTTTTAGAAACAGGGTCTTGTTCTGTCACCCAGGCTGGAGTGCAGTAGTGTGATCATGGCTCACTGCAGCCTCAAACTCCTGGGCTCAAGGGATCCTCCTCTTTCAGCCTCACAAGTAGCTGGGACTTAATATTCAGCATGTGCTACCATGCCTGGGGAATGCTAAAATTTTCTGTAGAGATGGGGCCTTGCTATGTTGCCCAGGCTGATCTCAAACTCCTGGGCTCAAGCTGATCCTCCAGCCTTGGCCTCCAAAGTGCTGGGATTACAGGTGTGAGCCACTGCACCGGCCAGGTCCTTAAGTTTCTTAAGGCCCTTCCAGTCTTGGGCTGATGCCCGCCCTTCCTTTTCTAACTTTAACGGCATTGACTTATTATAGAAACCTGGCTATTTCTCCTTCGGTTTGCCCCACATCCTGGACCCCTCGGTCTGCTTCCTTGTGGCGCTGGACTCACCTCCCTCCCCAGTGCTTCCTGTAAGTGGACGTCAGCATTAGAGGCTCAATGAGAATGAGGTTCACCTTTTCTTTCCCCAAGAACACGCCCTGGGTGGTTCTGGCACTCCTCACTGTCTTATCGGGGGCCTTCATGGTCGGCTTGTCTCTCTGTTAGCGTTGCTCAAAAGAACCTGTGGGTTCAGAGGGTGACAGCTCAAGCCGCCCATGGTAAAGTTCCTCGTTTCATAGCTCATCTTCAAAGATGGTCCCCAATGAATGTGCTTCCAGTGTTCACACCCTTAGGCAGTCTCCTCTCCGGGGCTGAATCCGGGCTGGCTCTCTGACTTGCTTTTGCCCATTAGGGTGTGGTGGAGTGAGCTTGTGTGATTACTGATGCCGGGTCCTGGAAGCCTTGTCCTGTGAAAGTCTCCAGTCTTTCAGAACACGCACTCTGGGGAAAGCCAGCTGCCAGGGAAGGAGTGAGACTATTTATTCTGTGACCACCGTGACGTGAGGAAGCCCAAGCTAACCATGGGGAGAGGCACATAAAGAGAGAGAGACAGAAAAGGGAGAGAGAGAAAGAGAGACACAGAGAGAGAGAGAGAGAGACAGAGAGAGGGAGAGAAAGAGAGATACACACGGGGGGGGGAAGAGAAAGAGAGAGAGAGAGAGAGAGAGAGACAGAGAGACCCGCCAGCCCCTGCTGTCTCCTGCAGACTCAGCCGAGGCACCAGACACCGGACTGCTGAAGCTGTCCTGCGCATCCCGTC
The DNA here is from genome assembly GCF_001604975.1 of Cebus imitator. Lineage (NCBI taxonomy): Eukaryota > Metazoa > Chordata > Mammalia > Primates > Cebidae > Cebus > Cebus imitator. The sequence goes on along the minus strand of NW_016107417.1, from coordinate 4,104,544 downwards.
CAGTTGAGTTTTCAAATTACCCCAGTCCCAGCTGCCATTTGGCTCCAACTGTATGAGAGCCCCCAGGTGAGATCTGCCCAGCTGAGCCCTGTCAACTCGTATTCAGTCAACTCATTTAGGGATGGCTCGTTATTAACTGGGAACACCCATCAACTTTTCCTCTATATGTTTTTTTTTCCCCCAATTGCAGTGACTTTATTTTCATGGGTTTTCAGGCATACAGAAAGGGGCTCTTTAGATGGGGCTGTGTCACTAGTCAACCTGCATTCTAGTCACAATGACTTTGTTTTGTAGATCGGAGGATTCATTCAAATTGTCTCCTCTTCCATTCCTTCATAAGAGGGTACATGGTCTGAAAGTACATCCCACCTTCTCTAGTACACTGTACTCAAGCAGGTCATTGCTACTTCTCTATTGTCATTAACGTTGTCATCATCTTCTTATTCCTCTTAGCACAGTCGGGGCATAACATATCTTCTATGCCTGGGGATGGGAAAACGCAGGCAGGTAACAAGAAGAGAGAAATCCTCCTGTGAGTGGTAGGCACCAGGTCTGCCCTGCATGAAACTGCAGGCGTACCCAACCCTGTGTGTCTGCTGGCCACGGACCACACACCATCTGACACCAGAAGTTTGCACCAAAAAGACCTCAACAGAAACACGACTGGAACATAAATTCACAGCCTCAGGCTGAACGGCTCTTGCGGCAATTCTTGCCCACGATGCCAACATGGCTTCCTGCGCTGGAGTTCTCACTTCAACTGTGTTAGTCTCTTCTGCTCTCTCATTCATCCCAAAACTTTTCTGAAGCCTTGCTGTCTCGGTCACTGCCTCGCATTTCCTTGAACACTGCTGTACTCTGGTCTCTTGTAACATTTCAGGCATATCTTGCTGTTGCTCAGGGTAAGCATGCCCATGGAGCCTCAGATTAAGTTCTGTTTTCTTGCCCGTCATATTCAAACCAAGTTCTTGCCACCAGTTCCGCAAAGTGTCCCGACACACCTTATTAATAGGAGGCAAAATGGTGGGCAAGGGAGGGGCTGGTATTTTGCATCTAGTTTTTCGAGGAGCTGTAAATTGTTCATTTGTTTGAAGTAGATTACCTTGATTGTATTTCTGAGGCTCCTCCAGTTGGACATCAGAAGTTCTTCTTACTGTTATCCAAATTTGTGTCTGACATTTTCAGCAACATCCCTGTCTTGTCCATTTGGTGATACTTTTTTAAAAAATTAGGCAGGGCGCGATGGCTCATGCCTATAATCCCAGCCCTTTGGGAGGCCCAGGTGGGCGGATTGCTTGATTCCAGGAGCTCGAGATCAGCCTGGGAAACATGGTGAGACCCCAGTCTCTACCAAAATATGCAAAAATTAGGCGGGCGTTGTGGTGTGAGCCTGTAATCCCACCTACTCGGGAAGGGCTCCTCTACTTGTTTTAGCCATTGCTGGAACCAATGGCTTTATCAGAAGTTTCAAAAATGAATTTCTAATTCTATCATTCCTCTCACATTTGTTCGCTTGGTTACCCTGAGATAAGGTCCCTAGATGAAAGAGAGGGAAATTATGGGATTGTCTCCTTTTCACGGATGGCCCACTCTGCTTTGAAAGTAGTGACCTGACCTTTCTTGGATTCTTGGCCCCCATCAAGGTAGGAGAGAAAGAGGAAGACAGATAAGAGGTGGAAGGTGAACGGGAGACTTGGTTTCCAAGGAAACCACCAGGTAATCACCAGGCCCTCTGAGGATCACTATTTCTTTGTCTTGCTAAAACCCAGATGCCCGTCACCTTCTAAGCCAGCTCTGATGCTTGGGCAGGCACTAAAATGGGTCCCCAGGGGAGGCCATGGACGTGAGACCCTGTGGGGTGGCTGCTTCCACCCTCAGGCTGGCGCCCTCTCCAGGGCCTGTAGGTCCTCACTCCTCTCTTTGAAAGACAGACCCCTTACCCCAAATTTCCTAGGCCACAAGGAGTGCCTAGTTTTGGGCTGAGGGCTGCGCACAAAGCTGTCTTCCCAGGAGCTTGAGGGACAGGATGACTTGGCTCTGAGTCGGGTCCTGGGCCTTCATCTGTGAGAACACTGAGTCTCAATACCCTGCCTTGTCCTCGGGTTGGGGGATGGCGCCCTGAATCCCAAATCCTTCAGAAGGACAATGAACAATGACCCTGTGTCCAGCAGTCAGAGGTGACTCCAGAGTGAGCCTGGCCGTGGTGTGAGACCTGCCTGGGGCAGTTAAGAGCTACTATTTATTTATTTATTTTTAAGATGGAGTCTTGCTCTGTCACCCAGGCTGGGGAGCAGTGGCACGATCTTGGCTCACTGCACCTCTGCCTCCCGAGTTCAAGTGATTCTCCTGCCTCAGTCTCCTGAGTAGCTGGCACCACAGGCGTGCACCACCACGCCCAGCTAATTTTTGTATTTTTCGTAGAGACGGTGTTTCACCATGTTGTCCAGGCTGGTCTTGAACTCCTGGCCTCAGGTGATCCACCTGCCTTGGCCTCCCAAAGTGCTGGGATTACAGACATGAGCCATTGCACCCTGCCGAGAGCCACCATTTAATGAGCACTTACTATCTGTGGGACAGACTCAGGGCCGCTCAGTGCTGTAGGTGGTGACCCCACAGATTCTGGCAAATGCTCCCTGAATGGGTGTGCCCTTCATCCCAGTTCACAGATGTAGGGATGGAGGCCCAGTAAGGTCGAGCTACTTGTCCAAGGTCATGCAAAGTGCCACCTGCCGTCTAATTGAGGACCGATTAAGACATTCATCTCTTGCCAAGCTCCGTCCTGCTGAGAGTCACTCTGGCAATGAGAACAGCCTTGTTTTATTATTTACCTCCAACCGTGCACCTGGATTTGTTGGGTGACCCATAAGGCATAAGGGATGGAGGAAGGCTGGGCGTGGTGGCTCGCATCTGTAATCCCAGCACTTTGGGAGGCCGAGGCAGGGGGATCACCTGAGGTTGGGAGTTCGAGACCAGCTTGACCAACATGGAGAAACCCCATCTCTACTAAAAATACAAAAATTAGCTGGGCGTGGTGGCATGCACCTATAATCCCAGCTACTCGGGAGGCTGAGGCAGGAGAATTGCTTAAACTGGGGAGGCAGCACTTCAGCCTGGGCAACAAGTCTCTGTCTCCCCCCCGCAAAAAAAAAAAAGGATATTGGAGTCCTACTCCAGCTGGTGCCTGAGTCCTGACTGTGTGTGGGCCCCCCTGCCCTCCACTCCACCCTGGGGCCATCAGGGCAGATCTGAGTTCTGATTGGCTGGACTGGCTTTGAGTGGGGCAGGTCTAGATGTGCCCTGTCCTGCACATTCACAGAAGTGCTCAATGTAGTAGCTGCCTGGGCAGTGGAGCTGGTGCTGTCTTCAACATTCTCCCACGTGGAACAGACTTCATTTGCTCTGCGGTAGCATCCGACAGCATCCGGTTTAATGGATGCATGGAGGAAATTCCCCTAAACACAATGTCCCCCTCATTAGAAACAATGGCTGGACACATGTGAACGTTTAGGAGGCGTTGCTGAAGCAAACCACATTCTTACGAATGTGGGGAGGGAACGCCATTCCCCGCAATGACTGTGCCATGAGAGCTCTGGTTGGGAGGAGAGGGGTCCAGGGTGGGACCGGGAGTTTCTCATCCATGGTCAGCCTGGCTCACATCAGGGCAAGATCGCCTCTCCCCAAGGTGGGCTTGGGTGGACCTACTGGCTTCTTCTCGGTAACTCAGAACAGCACTGGGTGCTTTTGCCTGAGATTTCTTTTCTTTTTTTTGAGATGGATTTTTGCTCTTGTTGCCCAGGCTGGAGTGCAATGGTGCGATCTTGCCTCACTGCAACCTCTGCCTCCTGGGTTCAAGCGATTCTCCTGCCTCAACCTCCCACGTAGCCGGGATTATAGGCATGCACCACCACGCCTGGCTAATTTTGTATTTTAGTAGAGACGGGGTTTCTCCACGTTGGTCGGGCTGGTCTCGAACTCCCAACCAGAGGTGATCCACCCACCTCGGCCTCCCAAAGTGCTGAGATTACAGGTGTGAGCCACCGCACCCAGTCTTGCTTGAGATTTCAACATATTCCTCCAAGAAACTTACAAGGCAGGGAGCACTGTAATCCCCATGTCACAGGTGAGGCAGCTGAGGCTCTGCTCACCTTGCTCATTCAAGGTCACATACCTGTTTTCCTAAATGGAGCCAGGATTAGCATTCTGGTCTGGGGACCTTCTGCTCTCCTCCCAGCTGATAAGGAAACTTTACTATCACGGATTCATTAAGATCTTAGGTTATATTTTCTCTGATCACAAGGGTAATACGTAGTGATTTCTAAAATAGAGACGTTAGAAAATACAGAGAAAAAGAAAAACATAAAAGTCACTGTGCCTCCATTCAGAGATGAAACACATCTATTCTTAGACTAGTGGTTCTCCAGCTGGAGAGTGCATTAGAGTCACCTGGAGAGTTTGTTAAAGACATAGATTTCCTGGCCCCATCCTCAGAGTGTCTGAGTCGGTAGACCTGGGGAAGGGCTAAGAATTTGCGTTTTTAATGATTCCCGGTGATTCCCTCCTTGGGGACCACTGCTATGATTAGGTGCTTTCAAGCTCAGCACCATTGGCACTTGGGGCCGGCGGGTTCTGTGCCGCGGGGCTGTCTGGCACACTGCTGTGTGGTTAGCAGCGTCCCTAGCTTCTATCCTCTGGATGTCAGAAGCACCTTCCCCCTGAGCTGTGACAGCCAGAAATCTCTCCAGACATTACCAAATGTCCCCTGGGGTGGCAGCAAAATTGTTCCCAGTAAGCACTCCTGTTCTGTTCTTGTCTTCTTTTTGTTGTTGTTGTTGTTTTGTTTCTTTTTGAGACGGAGTCTCGCTCTGTCGCCCAGGCTGGAGTGCAGTGGCACGATCTGGGCTCACTGCAACCTCTTCCTACTGGGTTCAAGCGATTCTCCTGCCTCACCTCCTGAGTAGCTGGGATTATAGGTGCCCGTCACCACGCTTGGCTAATTTTTGTATTTTTAGTAGAGACGGGGTTTCACCATGTTAGCCAGGCTGGTCTTGAGCTCCTGACCTTGTGAACCACCCGCCTTGGCCTCCCAAAGGGCTGGGATTACAGGAGTGAGCCACCGCGCCTAGCCTCTATTCTAGTTTTCTATGTCCATTTATATTTGCACAGAGAGATTCCTCTGACGCACACATGCACATATATACACGAACACACACATGCGCACACATGCAGAACACACATGAATAGACGTACACATTTCTTTTCCTTGGAGGATAACGTCAAACAATAAATGCAGTTTTATAACTTGCTCTTTTCCACCTAACAATGCATTGCCAATTAACTCAGCAATTAGCTTTGCTGGCAGCAGAGAGAAACAGGTTTTCTGCACAGACGACGCGGGAGACATCACTGCGAGCCTACCACGTGGCTCCGGGCCAGGAGGCGGCGGCGGAGGGGGCGCCTTTCAGATCCACCATCCTCTCCCCGGCGCAGAAGCAGGAACCTCCGCCTTCAGGCAGGTGTGCCCACCTCTTACAAAGCTCTCTGTCTGGCTTCCCAGAGCCCCGGGCTTAGCTTGTACGAAAAATGCCTCATCTGCCAACATGGTCGTGAACTAGGACAGAGGTGCTCCGGGTGGCAGGGCCAGGGCTGTTCCCTCCGGCCTTGCTTCTTTTCTCCCCACTCAGGGTACTCTAGAGGGGGACCAAGAGACCCCGAGCTGGTGCAGAGTGAGTGTTCCTGGCTGCCCCCTGTTTGCCTGGGGGTGGCCAGACTGGGACCGCATCAGGCTATTGTGGGGCAGGCAGGCATCACAGAGGCCCCAAGGGGGTTCCTGGGGCCTTCTGTGGGGTGCCGGCTTTTGCTATTCCAGTTACCCCTGAGGTCTCCCTGGCTGTCAGCCTCATGGCTCATTGTCTTCAAGCCGGGAATCGGCCACTGCCCACTGCCCAGAGTGAGGTCTGGTCTTTAGGCTCCCTGTAGTTTCTAGAAGCTGCAAGAGGCCGCTGGGCAGGAATGTTGGGAAGGTGAGCGGGCCGGGCTGCGACCCTCACAGCTGCCTCTCCTGACAGCCTCTCCTCTCTCCTCCTGCCCTTGCTAAAATAGTTTGGGGAGAATTGACTCAGCCTCCAGGGATGGGCCCTGACGGGTCTAAATAATCCATGTGATGCCATCCTCTGTTCCATGGGATTCTATATTTGGCATAGGGAAGGGTGCCCCTCTGCCCGGGGTGTGCCAGAGCTGTGTGGGTATCTCTTCCCAACTGTGTAGTCAGGTTGGTGGCTTGAAATCAGCCATGGGGTTCCCGGGCGCAGTGGCTCATGCCCCTAATCCCAGCACTCTGGGAGGCCGAGTTGGTGGATATCCTGAGGTCAGGAGTTTGATACCAGCCTGGCCAACATGATGAAACCCTGTCTCTACTAAAAATACAAAAATCAGCTGGGTGTGGTGGCATGCACCTGTAATCCCAGCTACTCGGGATGCTGAGGCAGGAGATTCGCTTGAATTGAGGAGGCGGAGGTTGCAGTGAGCCAAGATGGTGCCACTGCACTCCAATCTGGGTGACAGAGTGAGACTCAGTCTCAGAAAAAAAAATCAGCCATGGGTAGAGTGTTTACACCACAGAAATTGGCACATGCTACAAATAAGGGCTTTTCCTCACACCCGTGCCCACCCAGAGAGCTGGCTCACACGCACACCGCTGACCGCCTCCCACTAATTGTGATCAAGGAGCCGGGGAGCCGGCTGCTGCTGGTGGCCACCACATGACCACAGAGGGCTGAGGGCAGGAGGATGGCACAGAGAGACAGAAAGAGCATGGCTGTTGATGACAGGTCTGACCATGCGTCACCTCTGGACTTTCTGGTTACATTTTTTCCACATTCTTGAGAGCATCCTAAATGCTGCCCACCTGGCTGCTGGGGTGATTGACAGAGGCCAACAGAAATGTCAGGTCAGGACCTGCAGCCCCAGGCCACTGTGGAGCAACCAGGGCTTGTTTTTGTCAAAGAGCGAAATTGTCTAGCCCGTGAGTGCGACCAGGGGGACCTTCCCCTTCCTGCTGCCTCCTGGCGGGAATGCTGCCCCAGAAGGGTCCATTTCTCAGTCTCCCAGGCCCTTAGAGAGGAGTCCTGTCTTTGTACTTTTGTGATGTAAAGATAGAAGGATGGGAAAGAGAGGAGAGGGAAGAGAGGAGAGAGGGAGAGGCAAGACGCCAGGGACACACAGGCTGTGGGAGACTAGGAGGGGAGATTTCACAGAGGGGCATCGGAGCTCCTTTCCCTCCCTCCCTCCCTCTCTCCCTTCCTTCCTTTTTTTTTTTTTTAGATGGAGCCTTGCCCTGTTGCCCAGGCTGGAGAGCAGAGGTTCGATCTTGGCTCACACAACCTGTCTTCCGGGTTCAAGTGATTCTCCTGCCTCAGTCTCCTGGCTGTCTGAGATTACAGGCACATACCACCACACCCGGCTAATGTTTGTATCTTTAGTAGAGATGGGCCTTCACCACGTGTAGGAGATGGGTCAGAGTGCTGGGAGAAGCTGTAGGGAGGGGAGAGGCCTTCTGGAAGGGGGGAAGGCTCTGCGTAGCTTCGGGGGAGAATAGCTGAAGGCTGCAGTTCTCTAACCCTGAGGCAGAGGGCGAGGAGTAAGTGCCAGGGAGTGACTCGGAGGTTATCTTGATACGGCTCGTTTGAAGTTGTCCAGGAACTGAGCCCTGAAAGCAGAATGATAAATGTGAATGACCTACAGGTCGCGCGGGCTCCGGGTTTTCAGCACGGAATGAAAACAAGCCGCTCCAGTTTCTCGGGGCTGCTCTCTGGCCACTAGAGCCAGGAAGCCACCTAGCTGCATGCCTGTGTCTGGGTCCCCATTTCGTCTGCCGTCCAGGGTCTGCGGGACAGATTTGACAACCATGTTGGCCAGGCTGGTCTCAAGCTCCTGGCCTCAGTGATCCACCTGCCTGGGCCTCCCGAAGTGCTGGGATTACAGACGTGAGCCACCGCACCCTGCCTCCTTTTTTTTTTTTTTTTTGAGAGGGAGTCTTGCTCTGTTGCCCGGGCCGGAGTGCAGTGGTGTGATCTCGGCTCACTGCAACCTCCACCTCCTGGGTTCAAACAATTCTCCTGCCTCAGTCTCCCGAGTAGCTGGGACCGTTGGCACGTGCCACCATGTCCGGCTAATTTTTGTATTTTTAGTAGAGATGGGGTTTCACCATGTTGGCCAGGCTGGTCTCGAACTCCTGGCCTCAAGGGATCCACCCGCCTTGGCCTCCCAAAGTGGTGGGATTACAGGTATGAGCCACCGGCCACCTTTCTTGCTTTCTGAGGATATTTTAACAGCTTCTGGAACACAAGTCTGGCTCTGCACAGTGTCTGGATTGGGCAACGTGAGTCCACTGATGTCCCCGCTGCCCAAGGGGCACTGGTATCTGGGGCAGAGGTGGGACCGGACGGGTCTGAGCAGGATTTTGGCCGATTCCCCGGGGACTTTCCCAGAAAAGAACTGATGGACTCAGGTAACCAGGGAGCAGTCATTCCACAGCTAGAGAAACCAACATGCTTTGGATTTTTTTTTCCTTGGGAAATGTCCCAACCCTATTCATGGGCTTTGGTCTCTTTTGTACAGGAGAATGTAGAGTGAAGCAGAATACAGCGACCTAGGGGAAAAAAGAGGAAACAGCCCAATTTTAGCCCAGTTTTTCTGGGGAGAATGGAGAGCCTGCTTTCAGCGTTGTCTCAGAGGGCACACAGCATCAGGGGCCTTGGACCCGGCCGGGAAGCCGTCCAATCAGCGGAGCCCTTGGGGGCTTGTGCGGGTCTTTGAAGAAAACCGTTTGCAGCCAGCTTCTCGCCAGCTTGTGCTGGGGAAGCAGAATTCTCAAAGGTCACGGCGCCCTCCGGCTCCCAACGCTGGGGGGAGGCTTCTCCCCTAGTCCCTCCGCGGCATCTGGAAACCAGGCCTTCTCAGGGCCTCTGGGATGTTTCTCTCTCTCCTGGGGCTGGGGCTTGCTTCCTCCCCCTGAAGTCTCCCGGTAGGTTCTATCCTTGGCTGTCTCGTCCACAGGGGCTTCCTCGGCAATTTCACCTGTTCCGTGGTTTCAGTGACCCTGTCTCCCTGGAATGTGGGTGGACAGCCTCGGGAAACTGAATTCTCCAGCACTGAAGCTGTCTTCCCTGAAAGGGACACAGGGGCCCTCCCCACAGGGATGGGGAGACTTGGGGACCCTGAAGAGCAGGGGTCTCAAACTGCAGTACTGGAAAGGGCCAGGCCAGTGTGCAGAGGAGAGGCCTAGGCCAGGAGGGAGGGGCAGGGTGCAGTCGTCGGCTGGACGGCGTGGGGTGGGGGTGGGGGTGGTTGTGGTGGTGGCCCCTGGGTACCCAGGCAAGGACTGCCAAGCTCCAGCTGCGGTGTGGGGATGAGGAGCCTCAGCAGGTCGGTGTGATGGCAGTCACCCACAGAGATGCTGATGCAAACAAGTACAAGCCTCTTACATGGCGGCTGACGCACAGCAGGAGGCTTCCTCCAGGAAGCTGCTTTTTACGAACATTTTGGAGATGGGGTCTTGCTCTGCTGCCCAGGCTGGAGTGCAGTGGCGCAATCTCAGCTCACTATAGCCTTGATCTCCTGGGCTCAAGCGATCCTCCCATCTGAGCCTCCTGAGTAGCTGGGACTACAGTCACGCACCACCATGCCTGGCTGATTTTTGGCATTTTTTTTGTAGAGTTGGGGTCTCACTATGTTGCCCAGGCTGGTCTTGAACTGGGCTCAAGTAATCTGCCTGCCTTAGTTTCCCAACGTGTTGGGATTACAGGCATGAGCCACTGTGCCCGGCTCAGGGAGCTTCTTGATTCTTCCACACTGACCTCTCCCTCCTCTGAATGGTTGTCATGGTGTTGTGCCCTCCCGTGATCACATTTCTCAAGGGATGGGATGTATCAGTTAGTTATTGGGCAGTACTGTCATGTAACAAATGGTCCCCAAACTCTGGCTTAGAACAATGGTGAGTTGTCCTCATGACTTTGTGGATTGGCTGGAGCTTGGCTGGTGCAGGCTTCTGGCTGGGGCAGCTCAGGCAGCTCCACTTCTCCCCACGGATCTGCGGCTCAGGGGGCAGTGCGGCTCCACTCACCTGTCCTCCTTACGCAGGTGGCTCAGCTGCAGCATGCTTCTTTCACAGTGGAACATACGAGGCTTCTTGGCACCCCACAGGTTGTCACTTTTGCTTATGTGCCATTAGCCAAAGCAAATTCCATGGACGACCTCAAAGGCAAGGAGCAGGGAAGTACCCACGGACCATGACAAGCCCACTGCAAGGGTGCAGACACAGCAGGGGGAGGGACTTTGTCCCCTCCCCCGCCACAGGGATGGAAATAGTCTGTTTTAGGTGAGTGCCTCTTTGCAGTGGCTGACTCATGGCGACAGGACCCTTCCTGAATGGCCCTGGGACTCTGTTGAGAGCCATCTCTGGGGGAGAGGTTCAAGCAGCTCAAGTGACATATTAGCAAAAATTTGAGCCAGCATTTCTGTGCAGAGGGGTGTGGAGTGGGGAGAAGGATCCAGTAGGGCAGTGCAGTGCATGCAGTAGGTGCCTACTCAGTGTTCCATGGGGGAATGTAGACTGTCTTCTGTCCAGGAGTGAGGGAAGCAGATTGTCTCTGGGTTGAGGCAGAGAGGAGGCGGGGGGGGGGGAGGCCTGGGGGGCTTTGATGTCCCTTTCTTGCCCCCCAGGAAGCACTGGGGACTCCCACAGAGAGCAGAAAAGGACCAGGTCACAAAAGGAGTTTATATTTGGTCTTGAAATGTATTCCTTCAGGGGTTCCTTTTTTTCTCTGGCAAGTTAGTTTCTTTTCAGTATTTCCTTTCATTTCGTCTTAGATGTATCTTTCTATAAATAATATGACTGGAATGAAACTTTTATTGAGGTCCAACCCCAGCACAGTGTGCCAAATACACCGATCTTAAGAGGACAACGTGATTGCGGCGACCACACCCATGGCCACGCAGCCAGCACCCGCGTCAAGACCCGGGACGTGCCTGGCCCCTGGGGAGACCCCCATGCTCCTCCCAGAGGGAACCTCCATTCTGACTTCCATTGCTGTTGCGTGTTCTACTGTCCGTTCTGGATCTTCAGCGCCCTCAGTCCCACAGGGTGCGCTCTTCTGTGTCTGCCTTTTCTCTTCTGTTGGAGATTCCTCCGTATGACGTGTGTCGCAGCAGCCGCTCTGCTTTCCTGGTTCTGTACTAGCCCATTGCCTGAATACATCAAGCGTCTACCACGGACGGGCGTTCGGGTGTTTCTAGTTTGGGGCTATGTTAGGTAACCCTGCTATGAACATTTTTGTAAATGTCTTTTGGTGGGAAATATGTGCTCATTTGTCTTGGATATTTGCCTAGGAGTGGAACTGCTGGATCACAGGGTGGACTTATGTCTAGCTTTAGTAGATGCAGAGAGACAAAATGGTTTCC
>NW_016107417.1:4068159-4092974 GCF_001604975.1 Cebus imitator | reverse complement strand
GCAACCTCCACCTCCTGGGTTCAAGCAATTCTCCTGCCTCAGCCTCCTAAGTAGCTGGGACTACAGGCACGCGTCACTGTGTCCGGCTAATTTTTGTATTTTTTTTAGTAAGTTAGGGTTTCACTATTTTGGTCAGGGTGGTCTCGAACTCTTGACCTCGTGATCCACCCATCTTGGCTTCCCAAAGTGCTGGGATTACAGGAGTGAGCCACCACGCCCGGCCTATAATGGGATTTTCTCTATCTGTCCCTCCCTCTCTTCTTCTCTCCTTCCCTCCCCCCTCCCTTCTTCCCTCCCTTCCTTCTTCTCTCCCTCCCTCTCTTTTTCCTTCCTTCTTTCTTCCCCAATTTGAATTTCCAAGTTAAAAGGGGAATTTAGCCGGGTGCGGTGGCTCACACCTGTAATCCTAGCACTTTGGGAGGCCGAGGTGGGTGGATCACCGGAAGTCAGGAGTTCAAGACCAGCCTGGTCATCATGGTGAAACCCCATCTTTAAAAAAAAAGGGGGGGAGGGGAATTTAACACATTCACATTTATTGTGACAATTGATATATTTGTTTTTATCCTTTTCATCTTATTTTATTGTTACTATTTGTAACAGAAGTCAGGCAGTCGAAGCAGAGGAGATTCATACAAGGAGTCAGATGCTCACACGATGCTTGGAACGGCCGGAGGAAGGAGGTTTGGAGCTGAGCTTTTAGGAGTGACGAACTGCCTCCACACAGCTGGCCTGAAAAGGAGTCTATATTTCTAGCACAGTCAGGAACCTGGGGACTCAGCCCACCACCGTCCCAGAGGCTGGCCCAGGGCTGCCCCATCCCCGCTGGACGCAGGGTCGGAATGCAGCTGCCACAACCGCGTGGCTTAACCCAGCAGGTGAAGGTGGAGGCTGCCTTGCCCTGGGACCTTGGGTCCCCCACTGTCCTCCACATTTGCATCTTGTAAATAACCTTATTTAAATTTTGAATTCTCTCTTACTAATCCAGGTTAAATTTTAAAATCACCCAATCCCCTGAGGCTTCACTCAGCTGCTCTGTCCACCCCAGCCCGAAAGAGAAGCCTGGAACTTTTAATTACCTTCCCTCACTCCCTTGCTGCTGTCCCCAGCTCGACGTCTGAGTTTTGCAGATGCACCAGGAATGTTTAGTTCCAGTCTCAGGCCATTTATTACGATATTTTCTCTTCTTTTTGTTTTTTGAGAGAGTCGCTCTGTCGCCCAGGCTGGAGGGCAGTAGTGCAATCTCGGCTCACTGCAACCTCTGCCTCCCAGGCTCAAGAGATTCTCCTGCCTCAGCCTCCCGAGTAGCTGAGATTACAGGTGTCCACCACCACGCCTGGCTAATTTTTGTATTTTTGGTAGAGACAGGGTTTCACCACGTTTGCCGGGCTGGTCTTGAACTCCTGACCTCAGGTGGTCCACCCACCTTGGCCTCTCAGAAAGTTGGGATTACAGGTGTGAGCCACTGCCCTGGCCACACATTTCCTGTTACAGTGTGTTTCCCGCCTTTCAATCATCCCTCCTTTAATTACCTTCTGTTTCCCAGGCACACTGTCATCCATGGAAATAAAACGCAAGCACGCTTTGGCGCCGGCTGCCATTTCTTCTATTCTGTCTTCCACTCTTTTGAGACTTTTGTTCCAATTTGATTTTCAGCTTGTTAGGGGGTTTTCTGATCTGCTTCCCTCGGTTTCTTTTCCTGGTCTGCTGCCTTTTCTCACTAGTTGGCAAACTGGTTCTCTCCCTTCTCAATTCCAGGGATGCAAATGAGAAGTCTGCTTCTCTGCCGTCTCCGGGCCCTTTCTGGCTGGAAGCTCCAAAGGCTTCTCTTTATCTGCGGAGCTCAGACGCCTCACCAGGTGCGCAAGTTTTATTCATCACGGCTGCCTGGAGTCCTTTCGGACCGCAAGATCCACGTCTCTCATCTACTCTATTATTTCTTAAATTACTACATCTCCTTTTGTTCCTTTCTCCTCTTTTAGAAACGCTATGACTTACCATTCAGGTCCTAGATCTGACTCTCCAGCCTCTTACCTTTTGATTCGTGCCTCCGTTTCCCTGTGTTTGTGTCCGACGTCATGAGCGAGTGTTTCTGCCTCGTCTGCCAGAACGTGGCTTTTGTTCTCTAGCGGCTCTGTTCTCCCCTCACGTCCTGGACTGATTTTTTAATTCTGGAAATCGTGTGTGTGCTGAGCTCTTGGAAGCCTTCTTGCTGTGTGTCATGTTCAGAGGAGGCCCTGGTCTAGCCAAGAGGTTGCTTTTCCCACCTGACCAAAGCAACGGTTTCCTTGGCATTTACGCAGGCCGACGGACAGAAGCCTGACAGCTGGCTCAAACCTGCGGGGAGTAGAAGACAAGGGCAGGGGGCAACCCACCCGGCCACACTGGGACCGTTCGCCGAGATGTGCCTCGGGAGGGCCATTTGTACTCTCGGGGCCTGGCTGCAGGAGCAGAGGGCCAGTGGCAAAAGCTATACGGACCCCAGAGAAGCCATGACCCCAACACCCATATCAGATGTGGCCAAGTTGGTTGATGCAGAAGGAGCTAGGGGGTGCAGAGAGCAAAGAAAAGCTTTGCTAAGAGAGGAAGACTGGGGCCTAGTCAAGGAGCGGGTCCTTTATGTGGGAGGAAGAGCCAAATGGAGATGTGGTTACCAGAGGGGAACCATGGCAAGGACAGCACTCAGTGTTCACTAGACTTGACTCATTTTCCTTCATACCTCCCTCCCTTCCTCCCTTTTTTCTTCCCTCTCTCCCTCCCTCCTTTTCTTCCTTCCCTCCCTCCCTTCCTTCCTTCTTCCTTTCTTCCTTTCCTCTCTCTATTTCTTTCTTTTCTTGATTTTTGTTTTTTTTGAGACAGGGTCTCTCTCTGTCACCGAAGCAGGAGTGCAGTGGCATGATCTTGGTTCACTATAGCCTCGACTTCCTGGGCTCCAGCCATCCTCCCACCTCAGCCTCCCGAGTGCGTAGGACTACAGGTGCACTCCACCCTGCCTGGCTAATCTTTTGATTTTTTAAAAATAGAGATGGGATCTTGCTATGTTTCTCAGGCTGGTCTTGAACTCCTGGGTTCAAGCAATCCTCCTGCCTCGGCCACTCAAAATGTTGGGATTACAGGTGTGAGCCACCTCACCCAGTTAAATCTGGTTCATTTCCTTCTTAGCACACAGCTAAACTAAGGTTCCCAGCTTCTCCTGCAGCTGGCTGGGTCCCTGTGGCCATGTGACCTGTTCTAGCCAATCAAATGTGAGCAGAAGGAGCACCACATGCTGAGGATGGCAGGGCTCCACCATGGAGGGATCTCAGGTTTCAAAGTCACTGCATTGCAAGAGAACTACACGGGAGAAGCACCTAGCCAAGGACATTCATATTGGACTTGCATGAGTGAGAGATAAACTTGTGTTAAACTACAGATTTGGAGCATGCTTGTTATAGCAGCCAAACTATGCAGACGAATACAGAAGTCTTTCCTGGAAGTCCCCGGCAGACCTGCCTAGCCAGCTCATTGATGGGAACTGGATGCATGCTTTCCCCTGAGTCACTGGCAGGTGGGATTGATATCCAGACCCATCAGGGTCTGCCAGCAGGAAGAAGGTGGGAATTGATTTGGGGTAGGCAACCACTAGCAGCTCTGTATTAGAGGCCAATCAGCTTTCTATACATTTATTGGCAGATTCCACACTTGTTTTGTCAATTGCCTCTTGGTCCTTTGCCTATTTGTCGACCATGTTTGGGGCATCACTGACTTCTGCTATGGAAGCTGAAGATGCTGGGGACCCCCTTTCCCAGCCTTCCCTGCAGGCTGCTGGCCTACGATTGAGGATCTGCTGTTCAGAGGTGCTTGCCTCAGAAACAGGCTTGAAAGCTAATGACCAGAGGTAGCAGAAGCCGTGCAGACTTGATTCTAGAGAGTGACAGCAATGGCAGCGGATCTGTGCAGTGCCCAGAACCTAGTAAAAAGGTGGCCATAGTGTCTTTTTTTTTGAGATGGAGTTTTGCTCTTGTTGCCCAGGCTGGAGTGCAATGGCAGGATCTTGGCTCACGACAACCTCTGCCTCCTGGGTTCAAGTGATTCTCCTGCCCCAGTCTCCAGAGCAGCTGGGATTACAGGCGCCTACCACCACACCCAGCTAATTTTTGTATTTTTAGTAGAGATGGGGTTTCACCATGTTGGCCAGGGTGGTCTCGAATTCCAGACCTCAGGTGATTTGCCCGCCTCAGCCTCCCAAAGTGCTGGGATTACAGGCGTGAGCCACCGAACCTTGCTGATTTTTTCTTTTCTTTATGAAAGTTGAAATGCACTAGGTGAACCCATTTTTGGGATGCACATGATAATTGGATACATTCATATAATTAAATCAGGGTAACTGGGATGCCCATCATCTTAAATGTTTATCTTTTCTTTATGCTAGAAACATTAGGATTATTTTTTCTAGCACTTTTGAAATGTACAATCGTCAACCTACTGATCTATTGAACAGCAGATGTTATTTCTTCTATCTAGTGTGTATTTGTACCCATTCATCAACCCTTCCTCATCCCCTCCCTTCCCCCTCCCTTCCTGGCCTCTGGTGGGCAGGTTGCTGTTGCAAATTATGAATTGAAGAAACTGGTGTTTTGTCCTGTGGCTGCCTGCAGTCTGCATTTTGCTGGTCAACTCCCCTCAGCTTCGTTGAGCAGGCTCCTCAGTCCCTGTATTTCTTGTAATTTGATAGTTGGCAAACTTTTTCCGTAAAGAGCCAGTGAGTAAATATTTTAGGCTTTGTGGGCCATAACAGTCTCTGTGGCAATTCCTCAACGCTGCTGTCACGGTGAGACCGCAGCCAGAGACAACATGTAAACAGCGGAGAAGGGCTGCATTCCCACAGCGCGGGATCTGGATCCCAGTTTGCAGAGCTGAGTCGAGGGTGGATCCGGCCCAGGTCTGATGCAGCATTTCACTGGGGATGCCACGGCCTTCCACACTGAAAAACCTAATGTCCCATTGTTCCCAACTGAATTTGAACTCGAAAAATACAAAAAGAGGTCAAAACTGAAAGTGCAGCTCCCTCATGATCCCCCCACATTTTGGGGAAGTGTGTTAATGGAGAAGTGAAAGCTCCGTCTTCTGCCCCTTCCCCATGAGACAGCCTGTATTAACAGCCAGGTCAGTTTCCTCCAGACTGTTAACATCCATGTGAGAGCACATGTCTACACTGCGTGGAGCCCGAATGGCCACACTGCGTGGAGCCCGCCTGCTTCCTGCTCCGAAGGCGTGTCTGCTGTGTGAAGGCTGCAGTTCAGTTCTCCTTGCTGCCACGCTCAAGACCAGGTGGAGGGTGGGGTGGGGGTAAATGTCACCATGCCCCTGCCTGCCACTGTGGAGAGGGGAGAACTTCGCTCCTTTTATGAATTTTTTCTTACCCCTTTTCTTGGAATAAAGCAAACACCAGACCCAAATGGATTTTAAGTGACACTTTCCCAAGGTCTGGGGAGAAGGCAGAGACCGGACGTAGTGTGTCCTCCCTGAGCCGATCACCTGCTTAAGAGGGCAGAGGCAGGCTGGGGCGGGGCTCCTGAGCCCCGGAAGCACCGTGGATCTTTGCTCTCCCTTTATGTCGTCTGCTGTCCAGTGCCTGGGCCCCGGGCCCTGCCTGGGACACCATCCGGCCCTGCCCCAGTCCTGGCCATCCAGTCCCTTTTGGGGACTTGCCCCTGGCACCCACTAGATGGCGCTCCCGGCCACTCAGTTTCCCCTGCCTTGCTTTGGGTGGTGCTGGGCTTTGGGAGCTCTGGCCTCTGCTTGGCTGATTTGCAGGTGGGTGTGCAGGGTGAGCCCAGTGCAGGGGATAAGAGGTGGGGACTTGAGAGCTGGAGTCAGGCGCCACTCATGCCGAGATGATGAGGTGTTAACCCCAGACTCTGGCTCCCTTTGGGCTGAGGCTTTAAGAAAACAGGGGCAGTGAGTCTGGCGTCCGGAGGAGCCTTGCTGAGCTGGGCGTGGAGAACGAGCCTCCTGGATGGTCACCTGCCCAGCTACCAACGAGGCCGGAAAGCTGGAGCTGGGATTTGGAGGATCTTCAGAGAGGCAGGAGGGTGATCTCAACGTGCTCCCACCCCGACCCCAAGCCCATGTGGAGATGGCCAACGGAGCCTCTTGGAGAGCTGGATTTGCATTCCCTGCAGCTTGGGGTCGCTGATGGTGACTGACAGGCCTCAGAGATAGTGACAGGGTGATTGATGAGTGACAGCCTGAGGGAGCTGAGCACAGTGTGGCTGGTCTGGCAGCTGCTGACCCCATCCCACTTCCCGGCTCTCTGTCTCCTTCTCTGGAGAAGCATCCTCAGCCAATGGAGCCATAACACCTGGTAGGTTCAGGGGACCACAGCCCACGGCTGACACAGGAGTACAAAAGGCTGTTCCCTCGCCTGCCGCTAGGTGGGGATACCTCTGGGGTACAATCAGTGCCTCAGGGCCCCCTGCAGATCTGGCCAGAGCTGCATTTACCCCAGGACCACGCCTTTACCAAGGCCTTCTCCATCCACGTCCTCTGCCCTTACGTCCGAGGGGGCTTGTCCCGAGGAACCCTCCTTTAGTAAATCCCTGTCTTGGGCTCTGCTTTCAGACAGCTGAAGGCCGGGAGCACAAGGAGGGGCCCCAGGAAGCTGGCCCCAAGGTCAGGATGTTGTGGGACGATGCCTTGCTGGCCACTGTGACTGGAGCCCCTCGAGGGTGGCCCCTGGCACAAGGTGGCAGAGCAGCTGCTCAGGCCTCCACCTGTGGTCACCTGGGACAGGACTCTGGTGGATGGGGATGCCCAGCTTGTGCAATATCCCTAGTGTGGAGAGATAGATGGGAAAATAGCCACGGGAAGGAAGTGGAGTGGGGAGGCTGTCGCTGAACACTACTGACACTCAGAAGAGGGACAATGACAAGCTCAGGGCCGTAGATCGCCAATCTAAAGCAAAGACAGGATTCCTTGGCAGAATTTAAGGAAATGCTTCTCTTCTATAGCCAGGGGTCAGAGGGCTGAAGACAAGGTGCAGGACTTCAGAGAAGGCCAGATTTCTAGCCCAGGAGTCCTTTCTCCAAAGTCAGGGCCCCAAGAGGGAGGTGGGGTCCCTGGTATCTGAGATGGACTACCTGGGGAGACACTCTTGAGACCTTGACACCCCAGATTCTCCTGTACCTCCCGGCCTGAAGAAGTGGCCCATTCCCTTGGTTGGAAGACAGAGGTCCTCTCTTGCATAAAGACCATGCAGAAACGAAGGGAAGGTACCTTAGGAGACAAAGCATTCCCCTCTTCAGCGTCTGCCCCCACCTCCCCTCCTGACCACCAGGCTCAAAGCTGGGATCACATCTCAGCATGACCTGACCCAGGATGTGCTTGGCATGCCAGGGATCAAGAGAGGTGAACAAACAGAGGAGTGGCGGGAGAGGCCGGCAGGGACCGGCTTCTCCAGGGTCTGGAGAATATTCTTAGATGTGGACTCTGAATGTTCTAGATCAAAGGAGGTTGCATAGAAGCTGGAGACTGGAGAGTTGATTAGTACAGAAAGACTCTAACCCCTAGAAAGATCCTGGGAAGATGATTCTAATATGTTACGTGGGAGGGCTCTTTTTTTTTTTGAGACAGGGTGTCTGTCACCCAGGCTGGAGTGCAGTGGTGTGATCTTAGCTCTGCAACCTCCACTTCCCTGGTTCAAGAGATCCCCCGTCTCAGCCTCCCGAGTACTTCGTATTACAGGCATGCGCCACCAGGCCCAGCTAATGTTGTTGTTTTTTTTTTTTTCAGTAGAAAAAAAAAACATGGGTTTTGCCATGTTGGCCAGGCTGGTCTCGAACTCCTGACCTAAAGTGATCTGCCCATCTTGGCCTCCCAAAGCGCTGGGATTACAGGTGTGAGCCACAGTGCCTGGTGCGTGGGAGGGTTCTTGAGAGCTTAGGAAAAGTGATAGTGCATAGATGGTGACGTGGAGATGTCAGAGCGGCCCTGGCGGGAGGTGAGCAAAGTCTCAGGACGGCTCCTCTATTGTAGGTTGTGCAGGAAAACGGCACGACAAGAGCGAGGCCATCTTAAAACTGCCATGATGACGCACGTTTCACCCCCACATATCAAGGTGCTCTGCAGTAAGCTCTTTAAACAATGCCCGTAGCATACATAACCCCTTGTAAAGATGCTTAACTAAACCCCTCCCCAGGTGTTTATGAGTTTTGCAAGAAAGTCTGAGACGTGGCCGCCTGCTCGTGTTTCACCCTGAACGCTTGCTGCATGCAAATACTTTCTGCAGGGCAGATGTGCGGGTTCACCGTTTTGTGGCTGCCCAGGACATGGCTTCGTTCCTAAGTCCCTATTAAATATTTCTTTACGAGAAACTGGATTTGTCTGCCTCTTTCTTCAGCCTCTCGGCTCCCTCGGCCTTTGCAGGTAGGTTTGTACCGACCTGCCCACCATGAAACAGGCTGGAGAACCCACCAGCTGGCCGGGTTCTTTGGGAGGTGCCAGGTCTTTGCCGAAACGATAAGGTCTGAGCTGTCGAGTGGACGTCGGTGTTGCGGCGCAGCCGGGGGTGGTCATGCTCGGCGGCCTGGGCCTGACGGGTGGTGCGGCCATGGATCTGAGCTCTCCCATAGCTATGGGGACAACTGGATTCTGAGTAGCAGAGGTCAAAGGGCAGCACTTAACTCTCTGTCACCAGCAAGATGGCGAGAGGACCGGCATGGGCAGCAGCGTGGGGACAGTCGCGGGGGAGCCTGCCCCGCTGGGCCCTGTGGAGATGGCTCACAGGACATGACATTTCCAGGGGCAAGGTTTCTAGGTGGCCAGCAAGGGTTTTATTCAACACATGGAATGGCAAGCCACCAAGAGCGGATGGGCAGAAGGCCAAGGCCGGGCGCCCCACAGAAAATAATGATCCACGCTCAATTCCCAAACCTCAACTTGTCAGACTCAGAGTCCATGAGCAGAGGAAGGGCGGGTCCCCGAGGAAGGATGCCGCAGCCACACCATCCCCTAGTCCTTCCCTGAGGGGACTGCATGGGTTTCCTGGGGCCACTGGGAAAACCTGCCCCACACTCAGCGGCTCAAACCACAGAAACGCACTGTCCCGCCGCTCTGGAGACAGGACGTCCAAAAGCGAGGCGTTCGGCAGGGCTGACCCCTCCCAGGGCCTGAGGGGCGTCTGCGCTGCCTCTCCTCTGGCTCCTGGGGTTGCTGGAAGTCATGGGTGCTCCCTGGTTAAGAGATGTCTCACCCTGACCTCTGCCTTCATCTTCCTGTGATGTTCTGCCCGTGTGCTTGCTTCTCTCTCTGTCCAAATTCCCTCCTGGCTCCGCCCACGTGTTTTTGAGACAGGATCTCGCTCTGGCTACACTCCAGGTTGGAGTGCAGGGGCGCAGTCAGGGCTTACCGCAGCTTTGACTTCCTGGGCTCAAGCGATCCTCCCGTCTTAGCCTCCTGAGTAGCTGGACTACAGGTGTGCACCACCACGACAGCCTAACTGAAAACATTTTTTAGACACGAGGTCTTGCTGTGTTGCCCAGACTGGTCTCAAACTCCTGGCCTCAAGCGATCCTCCGGCCTTAAATTTCCCCTTTGGAGAAGGAAATGGTTGTAATGAATTAGGGCCTGTTCTAATCACCTCATCTTAGCTTCATCTTCTATAAAGACCTATTTCCAAATAACATCTCATTCACAGGTCCTGGGGATCAGGACTTCCCCGGGACCTGGGGAGTGGTGGGGCGTGAGCCATCCCATAGCAGGAACTTAGCCGTTCTCTTCGGCAGCTATACCCTGGAGAGAGGGCATGGCCAGCTCTGGTCCTGTGGGAATTGGTGGACAGAGTAAGAAAAGCGGGGGATTTATGGAGGTGGCACCTGTGGCAGGTAAAGGAGGGAGCAGGAGGGGGCCGGGGACTTTCAGGCTGTGAGGAGAGTCTGAAACCTGGGAGAGGAGATGGGAAGGAAGGATTGGGTAGGTGAAGCCTCGGACGCAGTGCAGCTCAGAGGGAGTCTGGCTGGCCCAGCAGGAGCTCTGGAACAAAGATTGCTCAAAGAGGAGTCCCACCTGAGGAAGGAGTGTCAGGGCCTACCACCCCCTGCTGCATGTAGTCACAGTGGGGAGCTGCCTGGGGCAGCCTGACCTTGGCTCAAACACTGTCACCCATTGTGGAGGCTGTCAGCTCACTGCCCTGTGGCAAGGGGGTGCTGTGTGGCATCTCCAGGGCTGCCACAAGGGGGTTTCCCAGATCTTTCAGGGACTGTTGGAGGTAGGGTCCAGATTGACATTGACACCCAGGGACCCAAAGGCCGGCATGTTAACAGTGAAGATGTAACAGGAGCCAGGTAGTAAATGGAGTCCTAGCCTAGGTCCATCTCACCATAGGCCTCCGGTGTGTCCAGAGACACACCATGTGGTCATTCCCCTAGCTCCTGAATGTGCAAACGGAGTAGAAATTCTTGGCAGGTGGTAGAATTTTCATGCTGGTTCCTTGACCTCTAGAATGTAAGCTGTGACGTTGGGTCAAACAAGTCCCTGAAACTGCCTTTCTCTTCTGTCCTCCTCCCCACTGCCTCAGAGAGCACAACAAAGTCAGTATCACATTTCTGGAGGAAGGACAGAGATTAGTGCCATCTTCAGAGATTTAAGCATGCAGAAGGAGGGGTCTTTGTCATTGAGCACACCAGTGTGGCCCCAGCAAAAACCGAATTCATTGATGCATCATGGCATTGGAGAACCATGAATTTAACACAGTGGGCTCCCAAAATGCGTCTTTTTTTTTTTTTTTTGAGACAGGTTCTCGCTGTGTTGCCCAGGCCACATAATCCTGGCTCACTGCAGCCCTGACCTCCCAGGCTTAATAGATCCCCCCTCCTCAGCCTCCCAAGTAGCTGGGACTACAGGTGCATGCCACCATGCTTGGCTAATTTTTGTATTTTTTGTAGAGATGGGGCTTCCCTATTGAACTCCCGGGCTCAAGTGATCCTCCTGCCTCGTTCTCACAAAATGCTGGGATTACTGGCATGAGCGACCATGCCTGGCCCCCGAGTGCATCTTCTCTGAGGAACGGAGCATCTCTGCTGGAACTGGGTAAGGTCACTGTGGTTAAATAGGATCCCAGGGCTACGTCAGTTTTCCTGTTCTCTATCACAACATAGTCTGAAGGAACCTGGCCGCCACATTAATCAGTGCCAGGAGAAACGTCGCGTTAACCAGAGCTACAGAGCAAGAAGCAGCAGGTCCCTTGGAAGCTTTGGTAGAATATGTGGGGGAGAAGGATGGGGGGTAAAGGGGAAGGCCCAGGGGCTGCCACACTGTGTGGAGGGTTTGATGGGCCCTGGCCATGGCGCGCTACTTCCGCAAAGTAAAGGGTGGTTACCGCGCCTGTCCTTCCCACCACGTGGACTTCTGGGGGCCTCTTTGGGTTTGGGGGTGGCATACTCAGCACTTGGGAATCTGATTTTGGCCCATTTCTTGGGCGACACTGGAGGCTGCTAGTTTGGAGCTGCAGTGATATGAGCAACTGTGCTTGGGACACGTGACTCCGCAGACCCTGTGTTACAAGGGGTGTCTACAGAGAGGGTCACCATGTGGTGTCCCTGGCAGGCCCTGATAGGAAAGCCACAGTGCAGTCCCTGAGGGTGCTGGAGCAACGCCACACCATCTGCAGCAGAGAAGGGCTCTGGACGTGTCCCGAAGCCCTGGAAGAAACACCGCCTCTGACCAGGGGACATCAAGTGATCAAGTGGACGCAGCTTTTCACCGTGAGCCGATGAGTCACCACATCACAAGACCAGCCACCGCATCATGAGGCACAAGCAGCACATCAGGGATCAGGCTCCCAGAGGTCCCCAAGGCAGGAGCTACGTGGTCCAGACCCCCTGCCTCTGGCCACGCGGCACCAATGCCCCCCATCAGCTGGCAGCCTGGGGGTTTCCCTGTGACCAGCAGAGACATGCCGCCGTCTGGCTCTGGCCACACGTGTTCCTGTGAGTGGGACATGAATGGCCACTGCCCGCAGCCTTCCTGGGTGGTCCTCAAAGACAGCAGCAGGCGGCATACCTGATCCTTGACCTTGTGTGAAGAGAGAAGTGGCTTCAGGAACGGATGTACATGGGCTCGTGGACACAGGCTTAGCTGGTGGGTCAGGGCTCTAGAAGAAGCAAGACTGGAAGTTGAGGCCGGGCACGGCGGCTCACGCCTATAACCCCAGGACTTTGGGAGGCCGAGGCAGGTGGATCACCTGAGGTCAGGAGTTCGAGATCAGCCTGGCCAATGTGGTGAAACCCCTGTCTCTACTAAAAATACAAAAATTAGCAGGCCGTGGTGGCTCACGCCTGTAATCCCAACTACTTGGGAGGCTGAGGCAGGGGAATCGTTTGAACCGGGGAGGCAGAGGTTGCGGTGAGCTGAGATCGCGCCATGGCACTCCAGCCTGGGCGACAGAGCGAGACTCCGTCTCAAAACAACGAAAGATTGGAAGTTGAGGACGATCAGGGCTAGGGGAGAGGCATGTGTGTAGGCCGCTAGGACAGGCATGAAGTGTGAAAATCTTTGTCTCAGATGAACACCAAGAGTGTCCTCTGCAGAAGGCATTGAACAGACAGACAGGATGAGCCTGCTGGCCTTCGTCCTTGGCTGCCACAGGGCTTGGGCCATGGGCTCGTGAGTGGAGCTGTCATGGTGGCAGAGATAGCGGCTACTCATGGGCCCGAGAGCATGTGCCCCTGCTCATCGAGGCTGTCATGGTTGCCGCCCCCTCTGCGTGTCTGATCCGTCCGCAACTGAGACCAACTCTGAGCTCCCAGGCCTGTCTCATCCCCTTGAAGTGACTGGCCAGGCACTTGGTAGCAAGTTGATGTCACAGGACCCCTTCCACCCTGGAAAGGGCGGAGATTCACTCAGTTCCATTGACTTGATTCCAGGAATGGGCTTGCAGCTCCTACTTTTGGATCTTTGCTAACACCACTCTCTGAGGGCTCTCTCCCTAAGCAGCGGCTCTCTGACACAGGACCCTGAATGATATCACCCATGACCAGGGGATTCGCTCTGTGGGAAAGCAGCTATGGCACTGGGCATGTGCCCTGAGACCCGCTGGCCCTCCTACAGATCATGCCCTCCGGAATGCCAGCCTGTGCAGCTGTGGAATGGCCTCTGGAATCACAGCTTTGCAGTGACACTGGTCACTATCCCTCGGGGTGTGATTGCTCCTTAAACTAAGTGATTAAAAGGCCTTGTGTCCACTTCAGACAGCATAAGGGTTAGGAATAGGAGCGGCCCTGTTGAGAGTCACTCGGGGTGGCTGGCAAAATATTAAAGACATATTAGGAAAAGCTATAAATTAGTCTCAAACCTTTTGGAAAGCTGAAAGGTTTTTTTGGGACAGGCGGAAGGTGGTCAGGTGGTCCATTAAGTTAGGGAGAAGATAGGGCCAACAAGAGGCATTCCCAGTTGAAGTCTGTTTACCCACATCCCTTTGTCTCTACGCTGTTAACACATGTAAACTTTGTGCTGGACGGTCCTCTCGGGGGAGATCAGAGGGGAATTACCCATTAATAGTGTTTACTCTCATCCAGAACCTAAAGCTTTTACCATTCATATAACTACTCTTTTAACCATGTCAATTATCCACAAGTGTGTTGACTTAGAACCTCTGTTATGAAATCTTTTATTGAATAAATGTAACAATGGACAGGCAGTCTGGATTGATTGGTTGCATTTCACCCTCTGAAAGCAGCCGACAACCAACCCTAGCCCACTCGAATCGCTGTAACGGTGTGAGAGTGCATCATTCATCCGTGGTTGGGTCAGGGTCTGCAGGCCAGATTTCTGCAGGTGGTGGTCAACGTCTCATGGCCCCATTCACCACTACCCCTGTGACACCTGGGGGAATCTGACTCCTGTCCCCACATCTTTAGGCTTTGTCTGTCAAGAGGTCCTGGTCCCTGACATGGCTTCCATAGGGGACATGGTGAGGGTCCCCCTAAGCTTGAAGCTCTGGTTGCTGCCTAGTGCTTTTGGGCTCCTGTGCCAGTGACCTGGCAGGCATGGAATGAGGGTTCTACATGGCACGGCCAGAGATCCCAAGCAGCAGGAGGAGGAACGAAGCTATAGGATGGGGTCAGGGAGGACGTGCCTGGCATTCAGGGGACCCTTGGCACCCCCATGCCCAGCTCTAACTGTAAATGGGCATATATCACAACTATGGCCTGATCAGGGCATGGCAACCAGGGCCTCAGATCCTCCAGGGATGAGAGTCTGGGTCGCCCCACCAGGCAAGGCCCCAGCCCAGTAGAGAGTAAGGGAAGAATCAAGGAGGTCAATGGCATGGATCAGTGAAGGCCTAGGGGTCAGTGGCAGCAATGGGGGCCCCTTATCCTCCCATGAACCTGCCTTGAGGCCATTTTTCAGCAAGTGTTTCTGACCGTCCTGGAGAAGCTGGGCCTGCACAGAGCGGACTCCATGCAAGAAGCAAGCAGGGCTGAGCAGTACAAGGGGGGGACTATAGTGGCCGTCTGGTGCCTGGCCCACCCTCCTTCACCCAGCCAGGGCACATGCCTGTCAATCAGCAGCTGCAAGAGCGGCTTGCACTTGACCTCAGCCAATGGAGCTGCATTTCTTGGGGTGTTAAGTTCCCTCCCCACTGCAGTGACGGCCCACAGCCAATGGCTGATGAATCAAAGCGACAAAAGACCAGCTCCACTGCTTCAATCTGGGATAGCTGTGCAGTGGGGTTTACTCTCTAGAGCCTCCTGGGATCAGAGCCTGAGAACCAACTCGAGGCCACGTCCCCACCTGGCCTGCACCCCTCCCTCACCTGCTTCCCTCACTTCCTGAGAGCTTCTCCTGCAGAGCAGCCCCTAATCAATGACTGGAACAGGAAAACCCAGAGACAGAGGGCGATGGATAGAGCCTGGGCAGAGCCAGTGGAGAGCAGGGAGTGATGCTGAGTGGGTGCGAGGTCTCCTTTCGGGTGAGGAAAAGGTTTTGGAACTTGATAGAAGTGGTTGTACAACATGGTGAATGTACTCAACAGCACTGAAACAGTACACTTTAAAATGGTTAACTTTATGTAATGTGAATTTCACCCCAATTTAAAGAAATAGACAATAAGAGCAAAAGGAACCTCCCCTTCAACCCCTGCAGCCATGCCAGCTTCCTTCCTGCAGAGGGCTGAGCCTCAGCCTTCACTGAGATGGAGAGGTGGATTATCGCCGGGTCTTGGGTGTCGTAATTACTGAGCCAAGGCTGTTCTTGCATCTAGAAGTGAGGACATGACTTACTTTGCCTGGGACCATGCGCCCGCCTGAGATTTACCTTAAGTGGTGTCGGGAGAAAGGAGCCTCGCACACTGAGGGCAAAACAATACCTCTCTGCCCTGCGCCCGTCCCGCGCCCTGCCTGTCCTGTTCTTCCTCAGGACTGGCTATGCCAGTGTCACTTTCCTTCCTAAAATCTTCTGCAGTTTTGGAGACAGCACCCCCAACCCCCGAAAGAAAGTAAACATAACGCTTACTTTCTTTCTTGTAAATACTAATCCTGGATAAATTATTCACTTCTTTTTAAATTCTCAGTCTTTTTTTCTTTTTCTTTTTCCTTTTTTGAGATGGAATTTTGCTCTGTCACCAGGCTGGAGTGCAGTGGCCCGATCTCAACCCACTGCAACCTCTACCTCCTGGGTTCAAGAGATTCTCCTGTCTCAGCCTCCCGAGCAACTGGGACACAGGCGTGCGCCACCATGCCCGGCTAATTTTTGTATTTTTAGTAGAAACGAGGTTTCTCCATATTGGCCAGGATGGTCTCAATCTCTTAACCTCGTGATCTGCCCGCCTCAGCCTCCCAAAGTGTTGGGATTACAGGCATGAGCCACCGCGCCCGGCCTTTTTTTTTTTTTTTTTTGGAGACAGAGTTTCGCTCTTGTTGCCCATGCTCAAGTGCCGTATTTTGATCTCGGCTCACTGCAACCTCCACCTCCCAGGTTCAAGTGATTCTCCTGCCTCAGCTTCCCGAGTAGCTGGGATAACACGTGCACCACCACGCCCGGCTAATTTTGTATTTTTAGTAGAGATGGGATTTCTCCATGTTGGTAGGGCTGATCTTGAACTCCCGACCTCAGGTGATCTGCCCACCTCAGCCTCCCAAAAGTGCTGGGATGACAGGTGTGAGCCACGCACCTGGCCTTTTATTGTTTTCTTTAACAAAGCTCTTCTTTATTAACTAAGAAGGATTTACCTCTCAGAATCCAGGCGTCTCTCTGGGCCCCGGGGAGAAGGGGGAGACAGGATGGAATGCGTTGGGAGCTGAGCAGTGAGAAGGGAATCTCAGGAACTGCCACTGGTGCTTGGGCCCAGCATGGTGTCCCAGTCTCAAAGACAGCTCCCTGGGCTCTCTATCCTGTCCCGCCCCGTCCCCGCCCCCTGTCCCATTTCCTGTATCTTCTCTGTAACACGGTTGCTCTGGGATGCCCTCACTTGCCGACTTTCTTCCAGTGGAAGTCAGCCCCATGAGCGCAGGGACCTCGTTTTTCTTGCTTGCCAGAGCATCTTCCTCACCCCAGAACCGCATCTGCCACACCGGGGGGCACAGGGAGTGTTTACTGAGCAAATGCACAGCGCTTTCTAGGTCAATACATGTTTATCCACTCCTTGCCTTTAAAAAAACATTGTGGTAAAATGTATATGACATAAAATGGACCATTTTAGCCATTTATAAGGGCAGAGTTCGGTGGCATCAAGTACATTCACATTGCTGTGCAACCATCTTCAGCATCCATCCACCTCCTGATCTCATCTTCCCAGACTGAAGCCTTCACTGACCGCCCGTCCCCGACCCCAGCCCTGGGAGGCTCTCTTCTCTCCTCTGACTCTCTGAGTCTGACTGCTCCAGGTACCTTCTGTAAGGGGAATCACACAGAACTTGCCCTTCTGTGCCTGGCTTCTTTCACTCAGCCTAATGTTTTCAGGTTCATGCATGGTGCAGCATACATCAGAATTTCCTTCTTTTTAGGGCTAAATAATATTCCATTGTCTGTGTAGACCACATTTCACCGCTTGCTTTTTAATGGTCGAGTGGTATACCTTCATTTCTTTATTTTGTTACTTTATTTTATTTTTAATGCTGAGTGTATATGTTTTATTTTATTTATTTATTTACTTATTTTGGAGACAAAGTTTTGCTCTTGTTGCCCAGGCTGGAATGCAATGGTGCAATCTCACCTCACTGCAACGCCTGCCTCCGGGTTCAAACGATTCTCCTGCCTCAACCTCTCAAGTAGCTGGAATTACAGACACACGCCACCATGACCAGCTAATTTTGTATTTTTAGTAGAGATGGGGTTTCTCCATGTTCAAGCTGGTCTCAAACCCCTGACCTCAGGTGATCTGCCTTCCTTGGCCTCCCAAAGTGCTGGGATTACAGGTGTGAGCCTCCACATGCAGCCATTATTTTACATTATTATTTTTGAGACATTCTGTTGCCCAGGCTGGAGTGCAGTGGCACAGTCACTGAGCACCTCAGCCTTTTGAGTAGCTGAGACTACAGGTGTGTGCCACCACACCTAGCTCATTTTTGTATTTTATTTAGTAGAGATGGGGTTTCACCGTGTTGCCCAGGCTGGTCTCGAACTCCTGAGCTCAAGCGATCTGCTCACCTCAGCCTCCCAAAGTGCTGGGATTACAGGCCTGAGCCACCATGCTCAGCCCACCTTCATTTAAGTTAAAATTCTTTACTGAGAGTCATTTAGATTTCCCTTTTATTTTTCTATTTACTAACAAATTAGAAAAACGTAACCTTTAATTTTTTAATATACTCATGTTATTATTTCTGTAGGGGACATTTCCAAAAGTGAGATGACTGAGTCATAGGGTATAAATAAGCACGGCAAAGGTTTTAGAACATCGTCAAATGGTTTTTCCAAAAGGTTATACCAATTCCTGTTTGCAGCAAGAGAGTCTGAGGATGCTTTTTCCCCCAGCGCCATTTCCATCTTCCAAAATTCTGCGAAGCTGGCAGATAAAACATGATTATCTCATTGTTTTAATTTGCGTTTCCTTAAACATTATGGAGGCAGAACATATATTTTTGTTTCTTGGTCACTTATATATTTTATTCTGAGGATTTTCTATTTCTGTCCTTGGTCCATTTTCCCATTTTTGTCTTGTTTTCTAGGATGTTCCTACATTTTCTGGTCACGCTCTTTCGCTGCAGTGTCTATTCTGAATCGGTGGTTTGTTGTTTTCACTTCGTTTATGGTGTCTCGTGTTGAACAGAAACACTCTGTACTAACACAGTCACGTTTATCAGTCTTTCCTTTTGTGATGTGCTTTTCACGTCGCTATGCAGAGATCAAAAGCAGGTTTCTCCTGTACTTCCTGTTTATAAATGTTTTACAGTTTAGCTTTGCATCTTTGGAACCTGTATCACCTTGGTTTTGGCAGTGCTGTCTACAGTGGGTTTCCCCAGGAGTTGATCCTGAGACAAGGATATGGATGGAAGAGGGGATGGGAAAGAAGTCCAAGGAAGGGTGCATTGAAGAGCAGGTGCTGCTGAGAATGGTGGGGAGGTGGTGTAGGACATTCCCCACGCCTGTCCCTCTAGAGAGTCCAGGAAGCTGTGGCATTATCCTTCAGCCTCTGCCCATCGCCACTAGCACTACCAGACCCTACTCCTGGGACACTGACTCCCTGGGGTCGCAGAGGGCCGTGGGTGTTCACGGGGACACTTTTATATGTACTGGGTCGGGAGATTGAAGGGCGGGTGGCCCGGGCACCCCTGTGTCTGCTACAGTGTGAGACTGGGACCTACATTAATTTTGTTCCAAATGGACCACCCATGGACCCAACATATTTATCCATCCACTTTCTTACTTATTTTATGAACTCAGATTTCTGGTGTTCAGTATCCTGGGTGTATCTGTCTATCCTGTGTTGCTATCACATTGTTTAAATGGTCACAGCTTTATAAGTCTTGATACCTGGTAGGGGAACTCCCTCCTCATACCTTGACTTGCTGCTCCTTTTCGACATTGTTCTGGCTATTCTTGGCCCTTTATTTTGCATTTGCCTTTTAGGATTCCATTATCGAGTTCCCTGAAAAGCCCCGTTCAGAATTTGAATGGCATTGTGTTAACGTTATAGATTAATCTAGGAAGCGTCATTTTGTTTATGGTGTTGAGTACTTCTGTCCGTGAACATGCTGTGTATCTTTATTTCTTCATGCCGTCTGCGTTCTGCAGCCGTATTTAAGATCTGCACATCACTCTGCCTCTTGAAACCTCAATCCCCCCTGGTTTATTCTGCTCTTGTAAGTGATGCCTTCTTATTACATGTTTTCTAGTCGATTGCTGCTGGGCATGGAAATGTTATTGATCTTTTATAATATACACTGATCTTATATCTGGCAACCCTGCGAACCTTCTTCACTTTTCAAAGTCTGTGGAAGCTCTTGGATTTTCTATGTAAATAATCATATTATTATCTGCAAAGCATCACAATATGTTGTTTTATTCTTTCCTGTTGATGCAGGACAGGTGAGCCCCAAGCTGGGGCTTAGCCCCTGAGGGTTCTTGGCCTTGCCAGGAAAGAATTCAAGGGTGAGCCGGGGGTAGGGTGGAAGAAACAGCGTTACTGGAGCAGCAGTGTTACAGCTCCGATGGAGTCACAGCTCCTTGACTGCTCCCGCCGAGCGGGGCTACCCCACGGGCAGTGCGCTGAGAGGAGCAGTTCAGGCCAGGGCAGGGCTGGAGTCGTATTCATGCCTGCTTTTTTTTTTTTTTTTTGAGACTGAGTCTGCTCGGGCTGGAGTGCAGTGATGTAGTCTCGGCTCACTGCAACTTCATCTCCCCAGGTCAAATGATTCTCCTGCCTTAACCTCCCAAATAGCTGGGACTACAGATGTGAGCCACCACGCCCAGCTAATTTTTGTAGTTTTAGTAGAGATGGGGTTTCACTGTATTGGCCAGGCTGGTCTCAAACTCCTGATCTTAGGTGATCCACCCACCTCAGCCTCCCAAAGTGCTGGGAGTACAGGCGTGAGCCACCGCGCCCAGCCCGCATCTGCGTTTAACTGCATGCAGATTAAGGGGCAGTTGATGGGGAAGATTTTAGGGGAAGGATAGTAACTTTTGGGTTGTCAGGTCATTGCCATGGAAATTGCCTGTCCCTCTGGAGGGCCAGGAAGCTGTGGTATTATCCCTCAGCCTCTGTCCCTCACCGCCAGCACTACCAGACCCTGCTCCAGGTGTTGCCATGGCAACAGTTAACTGACAGGGACCCTGGTGGGAGTGTCTGCTGGAAAGCTGCTTCCACCGGGTCCCTGTTTTAACCAGTCCTCAATTTGGTCTGGGTCCGATCCCTGCCTCTGGAGTTGAGTCCTGCCTCCTACCTCCCTATCACTATACTGTTCCTTTTTCTTGTCTTACTGAATTGGCTAGGACCTCCAGGACAATGCTGAATACAGGAGTGGTTGCTGACACCCTTATTTTATTCCCGAATTTTCATGGTAATGCTTCTAATGTTTTAACGTGAAGCATCTTATCTGCTGTGAGTTTCTGATAGATGTCTTTGATCAAACTAAGGGAATTCCTTTCTATTTTTAGTTTGTGTCATGAATAGGAGTTGAATTTTATTTTATTTATGTATTTATTTTGAGACAGGGCCTCAGTCTGTCACCCAGGCTGGAATACAGTGGCATGATCTCGGTTCACTGCAGCCTCTGTCTTCTGGGCTCAGGAGATCCTCCCACCTCAGCCTCCGGAGTACCTGGGACTACAGGCGCACATGCCACGCCCAGCTATTGTTTCGTATTTTTGGTGGAGATGGGGGTTGCACCATGTTGCCCGGGATGGTCTCAAACTCCTGAGCTCGAGTGATCTGCCCACCCCAGCCTCCCAAAGTGCTAGGATTATAGGCGTGAGCCACTGCGCCTGTCCTGAATTTGACTACATGCCTCTACATCTATTCAGATGGTGATGCTGTCTCTTCTTAATCTGTTAACATGGCAAATTCTATCTAAAATATTTTTCTAAAATTGACGATTGCTTGCCTGGGATAATGGTGACTTGGTCATGATGTATGCATGTTTCAAATGCTCTGCTTAATTGTCCTGCTTATATTTTAGGATTTTTATATCTCTGTTCAAAAGATTGGTTCATAATTTTCTTTGTTGTGCTTTGTCTAACTGTCAGTGATGCCATCTTCCTAAACAGAGTGGGGTCTGTCTTTCATATTATTTGAAAACTTTGCTTACAGTTTCATCTAGGGTTTAGCATCTATTAGCATCGAGTTGTTCATCATCTTCTCTCATGGCTTTTAAAGTTCCTGCCGTCTCAACAGTTAGGATCTCTTCTGAGGAACACTGTTTTTGTTCATGCCTTCATCCTTTGATGTGGCTGGACTTGCTAGAAGTCTGTTCATTTTGTTGGTCTTTTGGAGGAATTAGCTTTTGGCCCTGCTGACTGTTAAGGGTTTTAGAGAGCCTGATAAATAACGTCTTTCTTTTTTATGGGATTTATATATGATTTGAGGAATGAGACCAACAGGGAGCCTGGGAGACCAATGATCATCTTGGTTGCTGAAGAGGTTGGTGGTGCAGGAGGATGAAACACACCTGCGCGCAATGGCCCCCCCAGGGCTGCACCGGCAGTGAGACGCCCCGTGTGCTCGATTACACAGGGCTGGGGAACAACCCACGCCCGGTCTCCGAGAGACATGGTTTTGGTGCTCAGTTGACTCTGTGGTCAAGAACAAGAAGAAAACACTTTTTATTTTTTATTTTACTTATTTATTTTTTTTATGAGATGGAGTCTTGCTCTGTCCCCAGACTGGAGTGCAGTGGCGCGATCCCGGCTCACTGCAACCTCCACCTCCCAAGTTCAAGCGATTTCCCAGCCTCATCCTCCTGAAAACACGTTCTTGACTGAAGACGGGAGAGGGAGAGAGAAGAGGAGAAGGGGAAAGGCAGGCTGGCAGGTCCATACTGGCTTCGGCTTCCTTTCTCCGTCCAATCAGTGGAGCCCACTGTAACCCCGGGAGGTGTGAGGTCGGGGAGTGAGATGAATGGGGCCTGCAGAATTCCTTCCCCCACTTGGAGGGGAGCCTCAGTAGTAGGGGATCAACAGTCTCCCCTGACACTCACCGCCTCCAACATTGGAAAGTTACTATCTCACGAGATTTTCTTTTGCTTTTTTTTTTTTTTTTTTAATGGAGTCTTGCTCTGTTGCCCAGGCCAGCGTGCAGCAGCGCAGTCTCGGCTCAGTGCAGCCTCCACCTCGCAGGTTCAGGCAATTTGGTCTCAGCCTCCCGAGTTGCTGGGACTATAGGTGTGCATCGCCACGCCCAGCTAATTTTTTTTTTAATATTTAGGAGAGACCGGGTTTCACCATATTGGTCAGGCTGGTGTCAAACTCCTGACCTCAGGTGATCTGTTTGCCTTGGCCTCCCAAAGCGCTGGGATTATAGGCGTGAGCCATGTGCCTGGCCTCTTTTACCATTTTTATTTTATTGCTTTTATTTCCTTTGACTTTCTCTAATGTTTTTTTCTAGCTTCTTGACTTGAATGCTTTAGTCATTGTTTCCAGTCTTCATTTTTTTATAAACATAAAATACAGTTAAGGGTGTAAATTTAGAACTAAGTACCTATTCATTTAACTGCATCCTACAAGTTTTGCAAAGTAGTACTTCCATAGACATCTAGTTCTAAATATTTTGACATTTATTTGTAGGTTCCTTTATAATCTATAGTTACCTAAGGCTAATTTCTTATTTCCAAATGAGGCGGGTTAAAATTTATTTTTTAAAATCATGAATTTTCAGTTTATCTGCCTTGTGCTTAGAGATTAGGGCCTATAAAATATAAATTCTTCCACTTTATTAATTGATTGATTGATTGATTGAGACAATCTTACTCTGTCTCCCGGGCTAGAGTGCAATGGCGCGATCTCGGCTCACTGCAACCTCTGCCTCCCGGATTCACGCTATCCTCCCACCTCAGCCTCCCGAGTAGCTGGGGTTAAAGGCACGTGCCAGCACACCCGGCTAGTTTTTGTATTTTTAGTAGAGATGGGGTTTCACTGTGCTGGCCAGGCTGGTCTTGAACTCCTGACTTCAAGTGATCCTCCCACCTCGGGCTCCCAAAGTTCTGGCATTACAGGCATGAGCCACTGTGCCCACCCCGCACTTTTTATTAACTCCTCTGTGACCTTGTAAATGGTCAGTTTTTATATACGTTCAGTTTATCCTTGAAAATAATGAATATTTTCTACTTGTTGCATCCAGAGTTCTATGTAAAGTAGATTAAGCTTGTGAATTTTGCTGTTCAGACATTAGAAACCATGACATGATTTTTTAATCTGCCTGAACCTATTTGCCTCTGATAGATGAGCATCAAAATCTTTCTCCATGCCTGTGGCTGTTCAATTTCTCCTTGTAAAACAGTCAGTTTTTGCTTTGTGTATGTTGAGGTCATATTGTTAGATGCATGCAAATTCGTGCTTTGGGGGATAGTGTACTTTGTCGTTATGTTATATACGTATGCCTAATAATGCTTTCTGTCATAAATCATTGTTTTAATACTACCAGGCCAGCTTTCACAGGTTTGTTTTGGTCTGCCTTCTAGCTGCCACCCAGTCTTAATTTCCCCCTTTTTCCTTAGTAGCAGGCCCAAGCTGTATATGTGTTGCAAGTGTACCTGACTGAACAACTACATTAAACAGCTCACTTGCAGCATAGTGAGGCGCTATGACTAGATGCCAGCCCAGGTCAAGAGGGCTGCTTGAAAGAGTCAACCCAGTGGGGACAGTGCCTTTTTGTTCTGTCTTTCTGCTGCCTGGAATACTGAGTGGATGGCTGGAATTTCAGCAGCCACCTTGGAACACGAGGTTGCCTTGAGGCTGGTACCAAGTACTAGACGTGTAGAACACAAAGAAGGAAGTCGTGGGATCCCTGCTGACCACAGAACTATTTTACCTTTTCTGGACGGCTTTCATTCATACTTTTTAATGTGAGAGTGGCTTCACTGTGTTTTTGACTTTTATTTTATTTGAGGCAGAGTCTCGCTCTGTCACTCAGGCTGGAGTGCAGTGGTGCGATCTCGGCTCACTGCAACCTCTGCCTCCTGGGTCAAGTGATTCTCGTGCCTCAGTCTCCCGAGTATCTGGGATTACAAGCGCCCACCACAACGCCCAGCTAATTTTTGTATTTTTATGAGAAACAAGGTTTCTCCATGTTAGCCAGGCTGGTCTAGAACTCCTGACCTCAAGTGAACTATCTGCCTTGGCCTCAAAAAGTGTTGGGATTGTAGGTGTGATCCACTGCACCCGGCCTCTTGTTGACTTTATATGCAGGCAAAACGAATCCTAACATATATTCCATTTGTGTGTGTGTGTATGTGCCTTTACTTTCAGTTGTTTTTGGTGTTTTATTTTAGGTATATCTGTTCACATATTTTGGTCTTAAACTCTTTATTTAGTTATACATATATTAAAGATTTAAAGAAAAACATGTGAACTTATAAATATTCTGTAGTTTTATAAGCATCACTCACCATACCTAGGACATAGTAGGTATTCACTGTGTATCTGTTGAACAATGAATGAATAGACATGCTACAAGTATCTTCTCCCATCTGTCATTTGTCTTTTGACTATAATTATAACCTCTTTGCTGTACTGAAATTAAAATTTTTTTATGTAGCCAAATATGTAAGCCTTTGCCTTTTCACTTTCTAGGTTTCTCGTTATACCTAGGGAGGCCCTACTAATATCCTCCTTTTTTTTTTTTTTTTTTAAACAAAGGCTCTCTCTTCCCCCCAGGCTGGAGTGCAGTGATGTAGTCTCGGCTCACTGCA
>NW_016107417.1:4054772-4067883 GCF_001604975.1 Cebus imitator | reverse complement strand
TGTAGTCGCCATTCACAGGCATGATCCCACTACTGATCAGCATGCGAGTTTTGACCTGCTCCTTGTCTGACCTGGGCTGGTTCACCCCTCCTTAGGCAACCTGGTGGTCCTCCGCTCCCAGGAGGTCACCATATTGATGCCGAACTTAGTGTGGACACCCGATTGGCATAGCGCACTACAGCCCAGAACTCTTGGGCTCGAGCTATCCTCCAGCCTCAGCCTCCTGGGTAGCTGGGATTACAGGCACATGCCACTGAGCCTGGCTAATTTTTGTATTTTTTGTAGAGATGGGATTTCACCATGTTACCCAGGCTGGTCTTGAACTCCTGAGCTCAAGTGATCCACCTGCTTTGCCTTCCCAAAGTGCTAGGGTTACAGACATAAGCCACTGTGCCTGACCTCTGCCACGTGTTTTAAAACACCTCAGCCCAATGTATCACCCCTGGGTAAAAAAACACTAATAGGGGTCTTCCTTGGCAGAATCACACAGTCCATTTTGTCAACGTGATCCTGACAGTATAGTAGGTGTTCACATAATTAATTGAGGTCAATATCAGTACAAAGCTCCCTTTGGAGAGAGTGGGAAAAATCCTCCATCCTAAAGACTGGATTGATGCCATTAATTTCCTGGATCCCTTCAACTTGGCTTTATTAAGACACTTACATCTGAGCAGGGAGTTTCATATCAGTTTCAAGCTGGGCCTGGCATGGCAGGAGGTGGAAGTGAGTCTTCCCACAGGTGGGTGGACGTCGGGCAATCTGCTGGCCTGGCAGCCTCTGCAGGCCTAACGGAGTCCTCTGACCTAAGAATGGACAGAAGCTGGTGCTGAGATCCTGCTGCCTGCTGTTGCCCTCCAAGGCACCTGTGCTGACCTTGCATCTTCCTTAATGTCTCTATATATCTCATGCTTCTTGCCTGCAACTGCTCTGCAGAAATAGGATCTGTTAGGGGTGAACTATGTCCCCCAGAAAGACACATTGAAGTCCTAACCCCCAGCACCTTAGAATGTGACCTTATTTGGAGGTAAGGTCTTTGTAGTAGTCAATTTAAGATGAGATCATTAGGGTGGGACTGAATGCAATCTTCCTGTGTCTTTACATAGGAACATTTGGACCCAGAGACAGATATAAAGGGAAAATGTCATGTGAAGATGAAGGCAGAGGTTGGGGTAATGCATAAGAAATGTCAAAGACTGCCAGCAAGCCCCCAGAAGCCAGGAGAAAGGCATGGGACAGCTTCTCCCTCGCATCCCTCAGAAGGAACCAATCCTGGCCTCCAGAACTGTGAGATGATAAATGTCTGTTATTTTAATTACTCCATCTGTGGCGGTTGTTATGGCAACCCCAGGAAACAAATGCAGCATCCATCGCTCCTCCAACACTCAGGAAGTCCTTCCCTCAGGCCTGCCTCTCACCCTGGAGTCTCCTCCTGAGTCTCTTCAGCCCATGTCTGAATTTTTCTGTTCAATGAACAAGTCAAGTTCACATCAAGGCGGAGGCTGAGTGTGGGCTCGCAGCTGCCGGGGTCTTGCCTGTGTCCCCCAGACTGGGCACGTTCCTGCTGGCCAGGCCTGGACCTTACTTTGACCCTTTTGTAATCCCTAGGTTGGTTCAGGTATGGATAAGAGTCAGCTAACAACTGATGGTCAAAAGCGAAGAGGCTGGGTCCAGGAGACTGAGTCTTCTTTCGTTTGTCTTATTTTAAATGTTGGATTTCAGAACCATGTTGCTCCATCTTCAGGCGTGTGTGACTGAAGGTACAGGATTTCATTCAGATTAAGGAAAATAGTATGAATTTTCTTCTTAATCACATTTAAAAAATTCCTCTAGATCACAAATTCATGTAGGCAATAGGAACATGATATTCATTTTTGAGAAAATATAGAGGCTTTGTTAATAAGCTAGTTAAAGCACAGCTGAGTTGAAGGATAAATCCTGTTTTCCCTGAACTAGTAGGATTACGAAGAAATGAAGAGAAATTGAAGTCTTTGATCTTGAAATGCCCTGTAGCATCACTCTCAAACTTAGTTCAATAGGTTTGTTGGGAGAGGTGGGAGTAGAGGTGTTGCTTCCCGCCACCCCCAAATAAGTTATTGTTATTTATATTTTTATGATTTTATTAAAATATATGCTTACTGTAAAAATATCAAGCGTTGTGGAAAAGTATTAAGAAGAAAGTAAAAATCATGTGAAATCCTACCACCTTGGCATTACCACCACTGATGTTTTGGAGCACATCCTTTCACGCCTTTCTCTATGCATCTCTTTACCCCCCAATACATTATTTTGCATACACTGGATCTTGGTAAATACTTTTTAAAATTGTTAATTGCTATTTCATTTTTCTTTTTCTTTTCTTTTGTTGTGACATCCACCTCCTGCTATCCTGGGTACACAGTAGCATCTTTTCTCCAGACTCACTTAATCATACACAAAGTCCCTATACATATACTGTAGAGTTTTCAACAAAATCAATGCTTGTCTTTTTGACAATGGAATCAAATCGTAATGCTTCTCTGTATCTTGATTTCCTCACTTCACATGTTACAGGAAGCCCCCAGGCCATCTTGTCTAAAACTCACTTGCTCTTTCACGGTTGCATAGAAGTTCACGGTGCAAGTATAATGTCCTTTGCTCACCCTGAGTGAAGGTCTTTCACTGTGGCTGAGGCACGCTCACTGTCACACTCACGTCCACATAACCCTATGTACTGCTGCTTTGTGTCCAAGGGTCAGATTCCCAAGGATGCTATTGCCCAAAGGGGTATGCATATTAAAGTTTTAATATATTAGATGAATTGATTTGCAAAAAGATTATTGTCAATTCATGTCCCCACCAGAAGTTTGTGAGAGGATTCTTTGCCCCACATCCTCTCCAATTCTATAAGAAGTATGTCTTTTTCATTTATGTCCAAATGATCTCTATGGTGTTATGTATAAAAGCTATTTATTTAACCATGAGGCTTTTAGTTTCTGGACCCTGAGGTGCCATTTGTCTTTTTATTTCTTTTAAAATAGTTGCTATATATATATACACACACATATATATTTTAAAAAACAAATAATGCTTGTTCAATGCAGCTAAATTGAAGAACACAGAAAAACGCAAGAAAAGTCTAACCCAAATGCATAATCACCTGTCCACTGTTAGCTTTTGATATGTTTTCTGCTAGTTTTTTCTTTATGTATATTTTCAGACAGATACAGATAGGGTTGCAAAAATATGTTTTTTTTTATGTATGATTCTCTTGTCAGCTGTTTTTTCTCTTACCAATACATTATGAACATTTTTTCCATGCTGATACATGTTTTCCTATGGCATAATTTTTAATAGACGAAAATTAATCTATCATGTGATTTTTCCTTAACTTCCTGGCTACGGTATACAACACTGGGATGAACATCTCTTTCCATTATGTTAGTTCACTTGTCTGCTGGTCTTCTAGAGGTAGGGTTGTTGAGTCCAAGGTGACGCACATTTTCAGGTTTTCACACCACCCAGTCTCTGAAAGCTTGTCTCAGAGGATGTCTCCTCCACTTTGAGTCAACAGTGGTTTTACAGGCTCATTTCAAACCAGAAGCAGATGCGCTGGCAATGCCTGCTCCCGGCTCTTCTTCAGCTCCCGCCTGTGACATGGCGCCATGGGCAGCGCACTCTTCACTCTCCCAGGTTTCGGTGCTCTGTGACTTAAAGGCTTTTGTGGTCATGACCCCAATGGACCTTCAACATGGATCCTGCAATGTCGAGAGGGCCAGAGCCCATCCCTACAGCAGATGGGAACCCTGAAGCCACAGAAGGTAAAATGACTTGAGTCAGTGAGTGTAGGGGTCAGCTCAAGAGGCCATAACAAAATACCACAGACTGTGGGAGCTTAAACAACAGAAATTTATTTTCTTATCATTCTAGAGGCTGGAAGTCTAAGATCAAGGTGTTGGCAGGTTTGGTTTCTTCTAGAATTTTCTTCTTGGTTCCCAGATGCTGCCTTCTTGCTGTGTCCTAGTGAGGGAGGAGACCAGCAGGACTTGTTTTCTGCTCACGACCCTGCTGACCAAAACAGGATCTGGTCCAGACAGGATAAAGTGAAAACCAACATCAACGGGCCCAGACCAAGAGAAGGTTGCCAACGCAGTCTCTGGCTGCCCTCATGGCTCATTAGTATAAGACACTCCCACAAGCACCATGACAATTTACAAATGCTCGGGTCATTCTACAATGACCCTTGTCATTACTGCCCCTTTCCACGGCAATAGCCTGGAAGTTACTGCCCCTTTCCTGCCCAGTCTTCAATTTGCATTGTCCCACCCCTTAATTTGATTGTAATTGAAAGTGGGTTTATTTGAACATAAATACAGTTGCCAAGAGCCAATGCATTGCCGACTCTAGGCACAGCCCAGAGTGAGTCAGCCCTGCTCTGCAAGAGGCAGAGCATCAGCTCCTCTTGAATTCTTTCCTGGGGAAGCCAAGAACTGTCCCAGGCTGAGCCCCAGTTCTGAGGCTTGCCTGTCCCGCACCACTCATGTGGCCATTTCTCTGTGCAAGCACTTCCCTGGTGTCTCTGTGGGTCCACATTTCCTCCTTCCTTTATAATAAGCCCGGTCAGATCGGATTAGGACCCGTCCTAATGGCCTCGTTTAACTTGATTGCCTGATTAAAGGTCCTATCTCCAAATGTCACATTCTGAGGGACTAGGCTTGGGGCTTCAACATATGAATTGTGAGGGTGGAAACAATTCCACTCCTCACAGTGAGTTAACAGCAGAACTGAGGAGATCCTGGCCAGGCTCACGACCGCACGTTGGGAGGATGAGGCAGGCAGAACACCAGAGGTCAGGAGTTCAAGGCCAGTCTGCCAACATGGCGAAACCCCCTCTACTAAAAATACAAAAATTAGTCAGGCATGGTGGCACGCACCTGTAATCCCAGCTACTCGGGAGGCTGAGGCAGAATTACTTAAACCCAGGGGGTGGAGGTTGAAGTGAGCCAAGATTGTGCCACTGCACTCCAGCCTGGGCAACAGAGTGAGATTCTGTCTCAATCAATCAATCAATCAATATCTGGGGAGATCCAGATTTCTGGTCTACTCTCCTGAGAACAGAGGCTGTGGTAGGGGTGTGGGATGGAAGGCAAAGGAAGCTACGGCGTCACCAGGGGACTCCCCTCAGAGTCTCACTCTTGGGAAACTGGAGGAATTATCCTCAGATCTTATTACTGAGGGAATGTATTCTCTTTCCGGGTCCTCGAGGGGCGTAGTTTTAAGATCAAGAACTTCCCAGCACCATGTCCCCCTCCCATCTCTCTCCATCCTGGAGATTAACGGTTTGTGTTTAAATTTCATGGGCTCGGGAAGAAACTAAGAGTCAGTCACCCCAGCGGAAGTTTAGAGGAACTTTCATTGGCCAGAGGAACCTGGGGAGATGGAATTTCTCCCAGGATAAATTCCGCTGCTCCTTCACCCACACCGGATTTCCAGCTCTCTGGAATCGCCTTGCACATAGTGGGAGCTCTTTCCCCTCCTGGATTTCCC
This sequence comes from Cebus imitator, assembly GCF_001604975.1. Lineage (NCBI taxonomy): Eukaryota > Metazoa > Chordata > Mammalia > Primates > Cebidae > Cebus > Cebus imitator. The sequence goes on along the minus strand of NW_016107417.1, from coordinate 4,062,360 downwards.
CTTTGGGGTCCCCTTCCATACTTTCTCGTGGAAGCCTGTCTTCCCCTCCTAAACTCCCTCTCTCCCTCTCCCTTCCCTTCCACTCAGTGTGGAAGCTGCTTTCCTCTCCTGGATTCCATCTTTCTGGATTCTCTCACTCAGTGTGAGAGTTAGCTGTTTCTTTCTCTCTCCTTCTCCTGTCTCTCTCTCTCTTTAAATAAATCACTTTCTACAAACACTTTTGAGTCCAGCATTTACTGCGTGCTGCACCGTGGTCCCCTCTCTCATTCTTGAGAGGGCAGGAGACCAAAAACCTGGAGAAACATCCTCTCAGGGGAGCTGAGGGCACCCTGAAGCCCTGAACCCCAATGTTATATTACCAGCCTCTGATGTGGGGAATCTTGTGATTCATGGATTCAGCCCAGTTTTCCAAAGTGATTCCAACACATGGACCCTAGAAGTTCTTTTTCCACAAAGTTTCTTTCATTAGCTTCAGGAGGAAGCAATGCAGGGCGGAGAGCACTGAGTTGAAGGGGAGAGCCCATAGGTTTCTGGAAGTTTGGCTTCCCAATCAGTAGTTGCATGAGCCTTTTCTACAAAATGAGGAAGGCCCTATTGTCTGGAAAAGCTCTTTGTAAGCTGTAAACAAAACACATTATGACCATTAATAATAAAATAACATAAAACAAGAAAGAAATAGACATAGAATCCAAATCATTGATACCTATGAAGGAAATAAAGTCAGTACAGATTGAAAAAGTGTGACTTCTGTCTTTGCTATGAAATTCAACTCCATTTTCTTTTGCACTGGACATTAACAATTTGATCTACAGACTGACTTCTTTTTTTTTTTTTTTTTTGAGATGGAGTCTCACTCTTGTTGCCCAGGCTGGAGTGCAATGGCACAATCGCAGCTCACTGCAACCTTCACCTCCTGGGTTCAAGCAATTCTCCTGCCTCAGCCTCCCTAGTAGCTGGGATTACAGGCGCATGCCACCACAGCCAGCTAATTTTTGTATTTGTAGTAGAGACGGGGTTTCGCCATGTTGGCCAGGCTGGTCTCGAACTCCTGACCTCAGGTGATCCACTGCCCTCAGCCTCCCAATGTGCTGGCATTACAGGTGTGAGCCACCGCGCCCGGCCCCGACTGACAACTGACTTGGAGTCTGTAACAACCCCGACAAGAGACTGTACCTAGGACCCCAATGAACCAGACTGCGAGTGACGTTTCCCATCCAGCAATTGCTGGTATTGGTGAGCCGCGTTCAGTGTTTCTTGGGAAATCCAGGCACAAAGAGGTAGTTGGAAGAGTCTCTCAGGTGGCTGATTATCTTGGGCAAACTAGGCCTGGAGTTCAAAACACACAGAAAAACAGCACGGATGAATGGAAGAAAGGAACCGGAGACACAGTGACCCGTGAAGTGGGAACGCCGAGAGAGACATTTCCCAGGAGCAGCACTAGCTTCGTGGCTGGTGAGATTTTAATTAGATTTAAAGGCTTTTGTTTAAGCCTCAGGATCGTAGATTTAAACAGATCAATACACTGACTTCGAATATGGGGAATATCATGGGACACTGGGGACCGGCCTTCAGTGGAGGAATAGGGGCTGGCTGTGTTTCCTCAGAATCCCCGACACACGTGTGGGAAGGAGAGCCAGGAGGGACCAGGCTGTTCGGGAGAAGAAGCCAGCAGGCATGGGCTTCACACTGGACCTGTTGCACCAGGCACTGGATAACCGCGGGCAAGTCAGTCTGAGGCTGATTCCTCCTTGCTGAGCGGGCACAGCCACACTCAGGGATTCGGACGTGGAGACGAGAGCCCAGACACTGGCTGGTTTGCAGAACAAGCCAGCTGGGATGGTATCAGAAGGCATCTTCCTTTTTGCTCCCCCAGGTCCCCCCTTGAATTCCTGCAGAGGGTGAGTGGGTGACCTGTGGCTGCTGGAACAAAGTGCCACAAACCAGACAGTGTAAAACAACAGACACTCACACTCGCCGTCCCGGGGCCAGAAATCTGGAATCAGGGTGTTGGCAGGGCCGTACTCTCTCCAAAGGCGCTGGGGGCCCTTCCTCGCCTGCCCCGTCTTCTGGTCATTGGCTCGTTCTTCATCCCGCTCCCCTGCCGTCATCACGGGGAACTCCTGGCCTCTGCGTCCTCTCGTCATCTTCACACTCTCTGAGTGTGTCTGTGCCCAAGTTCCCTCCTCTTACAAGGACACTAGTAAGTCGCTTGGATTTAGGGTCCACGTGAACCCAGCGTGACCTAATCTGAGCTGGGTTACATCCTTGAAGATTCTATTTCCAAGTAAAGTCACATCTGGAAGTTCCGGATGGACACGAATTTGTGGGGGCTGCCGTTCAACTCAGTACAGTGAGAGATGAAAATGTGGGTGCTCCCATGACTTTTTCAATTACCCTCAGGGCATCAATGTCCTGTAGTCACTTTAAGTCCAAAATAGTGTCTTGGGTGGGTGCGGTGCCTCACGCCTGTAATCCCGGCACTTCGGGAGGCTGAGATGGGTAGATTGCTTGAGTCCAGGAGTTTGAGATCAGCCTCAAACTAGTCAACATGGTGAAACCCCGTCTCTACACAAAATACAAAAATTAGCCAGGCATGATGGTGCATGCCTGCAATTCCCACTACTTGGGAGGCTGAGACAGAAGGATTGCTTAAGTCCAGGAGGTCAAGCCACTGCGCTCCAGCCTGAGTGACATAGTGACACCCTGTCTCAAACCAAAAACAAAACCAAAAACACCAAAATAGAGTCTCGATTCAGAAATGCAAGGTTTCCAGTCCAATGCGTTAGTCCACACATTCTTCTCCATTCCAAGCCAAGGCACGTGGGACAGGCAACAGGGGCAGGGAGGATCGAGGCGGCATCTTCCCCATCTGACCCCCTCCCTCCTCATCCCCTCTGAAGGGGCAGGCCAGGCTCCAGGAGGAGCGACGGGGGCAGGAAAGGTCTGCGTGGCTGACACTGTCCTCACGTGGCTCTGTGTCTGGCGTCTGCCAGAGTTCACAGCTGTCGCCTCCTCTCTTGGGAACTGGCCAGTTGGGAGGCACTCAGGGCAGGGGTTCCTTGACAGCAGCCCCTGGGGTCTGGGCAGAGGCTTTGTCCCTGAGCAGCCTGCCGCCCACCCCTGTCTGCTGAGGCTGTTTGTCCTTCCAAGTGGCCAGCTGGCCTGCACTGGCTGGCACTGCGGCCCTCATCCACCTCCGTCTGGTCAAAGGATGGCCTGCGGGCGGGACCGTGCCTTAAAATGGGCAAGCCAACCCTGGTCTCTTGACCCCTCACTGTGTCTCTAACTCCGCCCTGCCCTGATCCCTTCTGATTCTAGGCCTTGAAGAGCTGCGACACCTCCCCTTGGCCACCCTGCCCTGACAGCCGGTAGGGACCTGTCTCACTCCGTGCTCTGCTGTCAGATCTGCATCCTGGTGCCTCTGTCAGCCGAGCGTGGGAGACCCTGCTACCCACGTCGTGCTAGCACAGGGCTCGGCATGGGGCAAGCCCTTGATGAGCGATGCTGTGGTTATTCAGACACATTCGCTGCCCTCGTGAGGCTGAGGCTTCGGGGTATGGCTCAGAGGTGGAGGGGCAACCTCAAAGGGCCCCCTTGATGGGAGTGTGAGGGTGTGAGGCCGAGGTGACGGGGAGGCGGCAGGCTGGGCTCCGAGGAGGCTTTAGGAACTGAACCAACCCTGAGCTTCCATGGGGTCTGAGTCGGGTGGCTGGCTGTGACATTCAGGGCTGCGTGGATCCAGCAGCCCATGGGAAGGAGCTACGAAGCTCACAATGTTGTGGGAGGCGCTAAGAGCAGGCCACGGACCCCAGGCTTCACCCCGCAGGGGATGAGGGGCCTGGCAGGTGTGAGCAGCCATGCTTCGGTTCCTCCTGCCCGTGGCTAGGGGGCCATGAACCTTTCTCCTCGACACACTCTTCCCTTAGACCTCAGCTTTGTCCCCGTTTGTTCCTCGGCTCTCCAGAGTGACGTTCCCTGGTGCCCTAGGTCAGATTCCCTAGAGGTGGAGCCTGGGATGGGGATTTTTTTTTTTCTTGAGACAGAGTCTCACTCTGTCGCCCAGGCTGGAGTGCAGTGGCATGATCTTGGCTCACTGCAACCTCCACCTCCTGGATTCAAGTAATCTGCCCACCTCAGCCTCCCAAGTAGCTGGGATTACAGGCATGCACCACCAAGCCCGGCTAATTTTTGTATTTTTAGTAGAGACCCGGTTTCTCCACGTTGGCCAGGCTGGTCTTGAACTCCTTAGCTCAAGTGATCCTTGCTCCTTGGCCTCCCAAAGTGTTGGGATTATAGGCACGAGCCACCACACCTGGCCGAGATGGTGATTCTGGAGCCAGGTTTATTGAGAGGGACTCAGGGGATGGGAAGGGGAGGAGGCGGGAGATAGGAGGAGGCACAGCAGACATGGCGTTTCCGCTACAGCCTGCTGGCCTCAGCCGCGTCCCACCAGGGAGCTCTTGCCACAGACAGGCAAGGAGCTGGAGATTTTGTACCCTGCATGGCATGACACGGGCTTTAGCCTACCTTCTGGGGGATGCTGTGATGGCTAGGCACTTCCAGGGAGGAATCTCCTGGCTGACTGCAGCTCCCTCCAGCTCTGAGTACCTGGGCAAGGCACCAGCAGCTTCTCCTGCTCTGCACCTGCTTCCCCATGGCTCTTCTTGTCCTTCCAGTGAGAGGCACAGGGCTCCCTCCTCAACCCTCTCCCTTCCACTCACCTCACCTGCTCTGCAATGCAACGTCCATGGCTTCTTCACCAACGCCACCTTCTCCCTTAGCAAATCATAGCCAATTGATTAACAGTGACTTCCAGGTAACAATCCTGATGGTATGTGTCTTAGTCCATTATACTGCTATAACATATGCTTGAGACCTGGCCATTTATTTAAAAATACCGGGAATTTATTTCTCACAGTTCTGGAGGCTGGGAAGTCCCAGAGCAAGGCACCGGCAGAGTCAGTACCTGGTGAGGGCTGTTCTCTGCCTCCAAGATGGCACTTTGTTATTGCATTCTGCAGAGAGGACAAAGGCTGTGTCCTCACATGGCAGAAGGGACAGAGGGGCAAGAGGGAGATGGACGAATGCCTTCCAACAAGCCTTTCAGAAGGGCTCTGATTCCATTCATGAGGGTGGTGTCCTCCTAACTCAATCACCTCCTAAAGGCCATACCTCTTAATACTGTTGCATTGGGGACTAAGATTCAACATGAATTTTGGAGGGAACACAAACATTCAAGCCATAGGAATCACACACACACACACACACACACACACACACACACATACGCACACATATATATACACATACATATATACACACATATACACACACATACATATATATACGCACACATATATATATATACACATACATATATACACACACATATATATACGCACACATATATATATACACACACATATATATACGCACACATATATATACACATACATATATACACACATATACACACACATACATATATATACGCACACATATATATATACACATACATATATACACACACACATATATACGCACACACATATATACACGCATATATACACACACATGCACACATATATATACACATACATAATACACGCATATATACACACACACGCACACATATATATACACATACATATATACACACACACACACACACACATATTTATGTGTGTATACATATATTTTTTTTAGATGGAGTATTGCTCTGTAGCCAGGCTGGAGTGCAGTGGCGTGATCTCGGCTCACTGCAACCTCCGCCTCCCAGGTTCAAGAGATTCTTCTGCCTCAGCCTCTCAAGTAGCTGGGATTACAGGCAAGCACCACCACACCCAGCTAATTTTTGCTTTTAGTAGAGACGGGGTTTCACCGTGTTAGCCGGAATGATCTTGATTTCCTGACCTCATGATCCGCCCACCTCAGCCTCCCAAAGTGCTGGGATTATAGGCGTGAGCCACTGCGCACGGCCTTATATTCTTTTTTATTATCTAGTATTTATAGAAACCAACTGTAACTCACATTTTGTGTTTTCCGCTACCATTTTTAAGGCCTGTCCACATCTTTTATCTTGATATTGTTTCACAACCCAGTCAAGTGTTTTTCTAAATTCTCACTTCAGAGTTAATGACTGTGAGCATGAGCTAGGCACTGTGTCTGGGCTTGCTTTAGAAGAATAGTAAGCATATAAAATGCTGTAAAATAAACTTTATTGAGCTATAAGTTGGATACAGTAGAATGCGCCTATTTTAAGTGTGCAGGTCAATGTGCTTTGACGCACATGTATACCTGTGTAACCACGCCCTCACCACCACCTCCCTGGTCCCAGCCAATCATCAATGCTTTCTGTCACCGCACATTACCTTTTAGCCTCTCTGGAATTTCACATAAATGTAAATCATACTTTGTGCAGCCATTTGCGTCTAGTTTCTTTTGCTCAGCGTAACATCTGTGAGATTTATCCATGTTTTGGTTATTAAGAATAAAGCGACTGTGCACATTTAAGAGCACATTTTTGTGTAGATATAGGTTTTCATTTCTCTTGAGTAAATACCTAGGAGTGGGGTTCTGGTTGACATGGGTGAGTATATGTTTGAATTTATAAGACAATGCCAAATTATTTCCAAAGTGGGTGTACAATTCTGCATTTGCTCCAGGAATGTGTAAGAGCTCCAGTTGCTTCCTGTCCTTGCTAATGCTTGAAATTATGTCTTCTAATCAACCATTCTAGAAGTGTCAGTGATTTTTTTTTTTAAGACAAGGTCTCGCTCTGCTGCCCTGGCTGGAGTGTAGTGGCACGATCATGGTAGCCTTGATCTCCCAGGCTCAAGCAATCCTCCCAAGTTGCTGACATTACAGGCATGCACTAGCATGCCCGATTAATTTTTAAATTTTTTGTAGAGACAGGGTCTTGCAATGTTGCCCAGGCTGGTCTCAAACTCCTGGGCTCAAGTGATCCTCCCACCTTGGCCTCCCAAAGTGCTGAGATTACATGTGGGAGCCACCGTGCCCAGCCTGGGGTTTTAACTTAAATGTGCATGACAATCAATGGTATTAAACTTCTATGTATGCACTTACTGGCCATTTGTATATTTTCTTCTGTGAAATATCTTTGAATTTTTTACACATTTCTAAAAATTGGGTTGTCTTCAAAGTGAGTTGTAAGAGTTCTTTACATTCTGTATACCAGTCTTTTAGCAGATATATGCATTGTAAATAATTTTTTTTCTGGCCTGTGGCTTGCTATTTAATTCCTTTTTTAACAGGGTCTTTTGAAAAGCAGAAATTCTGACCAGGCGCGGTGGCTCACGCCTGTAATCCCCACACTTTGAGAGGCTGAGGTGGGTGGATTACGAAGTCAGGAGATCGAGACCATCCTGGTTAACATGGTGAAACCCTGTCTCTACTAAAAATACAAAAAAATTAGCTGGGTGTTGTGGCAGGTCCCTCTACTCCCAGCTACTCTGAAGGCTGAGGCAAGAGAATTGCTTCAACACGAGAGGTGGAAGTTGCAGTGAGCCAAGATTGCGCCATTGCATTCCAGCCCGGGTGACAGAGGGAGATTCTGTTTCAAAAAAAA
>NW_016107417.1:4039201-4054760 GCF_001604975.1 Cebus imitator | reverse complement strand
AAAAGCAGAAATTTTAAATTTCCTTAAAGTTTAATTTATTGAAACTTTATTTGCTCATGATTTTGGCTTTCTAAGAAATCTTTGCTTCACAAGGTTGTGAAGGTTTTCTCCTGTCTCCCTCTAAAAGTTTCATAGTTTTAGTTTTTATGTTTAGGTCTCTGACTTTTTTCAAGTTCATTTTTGTGTACCATATGAGGGAATGGGCATTTCCATATATAATTGTTCCAGTACTTTACTGAATAGACCATCCTTTCCTCATTGGATTATTTTGGCAGTTTGGTAAAACATCAACAGACCATATAATGTGTGGGTCTGTTTCTGGATTTTCTATTCTTTTCCACAAATATATGTTAATTCTTATAGCAATATTACCTGCCTGGATGACTGCAGCTTTATAGTAAGTCTTCTCATCGAAATGTTATATATGTAAAAAAATAAAAATGTTATTTTTTAACGTTATTTTAGATTTTCCACATTTTTTCATCTTTTTCGATGTTATTTTTGCTCTTCTAGGACTTTTTTGTTTCCATATAAATTTTAGAATCACCTTATACATTTTTATAAGAAAAATCTACAGGGCTTTTAATTGGGATTGCATTAAACCTCAGCTCAACTTGAGTAAAATCAACATCTTAATGATATTGAGTTTTCCAATCCTTGAATAGAGTATATTCCTCCATTTATTTAGGTCTTCTTTAATTTCTCTCATGAGTGCTTTAAAGTTTTCAATGTACAAGTCTTGCACACATTTTATTAATTTTGTCCCCAAAGTACTTCACATGCTTGATGAAAAATTTTTTTGTTTTCTAACTCATCATTGCTAGATGAGTTATACAATTGATTTTTGTATATTGACCCCGTATCCAGCAACCTTGCCAAATTAACTTCTTAGTAAAGCAGACTGGACCCTGTGTTCACACCTGGGAACAGAGGGACACACACAGCATCCCAGGTAGTGTGGCAGATGTAAGGTGGTTCCCAGATTTGTCCATAGAGTCATTTCATTCTCAGAGGTGAACAAAGGTAAACCATCATGCAGAGCCAGAGAGAGGCTCTTAAGGTATAACATTTAAGAAACTCTTTTTAGCAAGGGCGAGGCAGCCTTAAAAAACACAGAGCACCTCCTTAAATTTTGCATCTTGTTACCATGTCATCATTATAAAACCCAAATGGAATTCCACTTGCTAAAAACTCCCTTTTTCATATGCATATTTAATGTTCACCAGAAAATCTAAATGGATTTACAGGAAGAAAACAAACAGAACTATTTCTATTTATGTTGAAAAGTAATTTTTTTTTTTTTTTTTAAATCTTCTGTGTGCCCACAGACATCTAGGCATGAAATAAAGGGCAATGCATGTGGCAGCTCCAGATCCCACAGGCACAGGAATGTGGCACTAAATTTTCCAGGAATTTAGCTAGCACACAAAGCAAGGGAGACGGTTCTTTGTTTTTGGGAGACTTCTCCAAGAATCATTCACCATGGCCGAGCCACACAGTACTGAGAACAACACCACTGATGGTGGCTTCCATCCACTGGCCTCTGTAGATGCCCCTAGAAAACACATGCCAGACAGGCTTGGAGAATTCTTTAAGAGACTAGGAGCATGGGCTGGGCGCGGTGGCTTACGCCTGTAATCCCAGCACTTTGGGAGGCCGAAGTGGGTGGATTGCTTGAGGTCAGGAGTTCGAGACCAGCCTAGCCAACATGGTGAAACCCCGTCTCACTTAAAAAAAAAAAAAGAGAGAGAGAGAGACTAGGAGTAAATATTATGTAGCACATGTTAAATATGCACCAAAAAAATCTTTGGTTTTGGCTGGGGGGGGTGGTGCACGTCTGTAATTCCGGTGATCTGGGAGGCCAAGGCAGGAGGATTGCTTTAGGCCTGGAGTTGGAGACCAGACTCGGCAACTTAGCGGGATTCCATCTCTACAAAAAACAAAACAATTACCAGGTGTGGTGGCTCATGCCTATAATCCCAGCACTTTTGGAGGCCAAGGTAGGAGGATTACTTGTGTCCAGGAGTTCAAGACCAGCCTGGGCAACATAGTGAGACCCTGTCTCTACCAATAAATCAATCAATAAATAAAAAACTAGCCTGGCATGGTGGCGTGTGCCTGTAGTTCCAGCTACTTGGGAGGCTTAGGCAGGGGAATCCCTCAGCTTGGGAGGTTGATGCTGCATGGAGCTATGACCATGCCACTGCACTCCAGCCTGGGTAACAGAACGAGATCCTGTCTCAAAAACAAATAAACAAAAAGCAAAAAAGAAAAGAAAAAAGGACAAAGAAAAAGAGAAAAGAAAAGGAAAGAAAAAAAAGAACTTTGGTTTTATGTGGAAAATCGGCACGAATCTTTCTCATTTCTAGGCACAAACAATTGTTAGGGCTTTGCACCACGTGAGTGTCCCACAGAACATTTGCAAGGTGGCCGGAAGCAGGAGAGCGTGTTGCAGTGAGGGGCTGTCCTGGACAATGGGGCACCTGCTGCTCTGGCCGTGCCACCAAATGCCAGACACAATCATGGCCACCACCAAAGGGCTCCTACAAATGTCCGAATGCCACTGTAGAGAAATACTATTTTTAAAGGGCCACTGGGCTGCAGTGTGGCAAGAGTCTCATCAAACTGCCCCCCCAACTCCGTAGTCCAACCCCAAACACTCACCTTCCCCACTGTTACTGTTACCAGAAAGGGGGCCCGCTCCAGACTCCAAGAGAGGGTTCTTGGACCTCACATGAGAAGAAATCTGAGGCAAGTCTCTAAAGTGAAAGCAAGCTTATTAGGAAAATCAAGGAGTAAAGGAACAGCTACTCCATCAGCAGAACGGCGGCATGGGCTGTGTGCTGATTACACTTATGGTTATTTCTTGATTATATGCTAAATAAGGGGTAGATTGTTCATGACTTTTCCAGGAAAGGGGAGGGCAATTCCTGGAACTGAGGGTTCTTCACCCCTTTAGACCATAAAGAGTAACTTCTGGACGTTGCCATGGCATTTGTAGATTGTCATGTGCTGTTGGAGTGTCTCTTAGCATGCTAATGTATTATAATTAGCATTTAACGAGCAGTGAGGACAACCAGAGGTCACTGTCGCCATCTTGGTTATGGCGGGATTTGGCTGGATTCTTTACCTCGAACTGTTTTATCAGCAGGGTCTTCGGGACCTGTATCTTGTGCCGACCTCCTGTCTCACCATGTGACTTAGAATACCAGACCTCATGGGAATGCTGCCCAGCAGGTCTCAGTCTCATTTTACCCAGTCCCTGTTCAAGATGGAGTCACTCTGGTTGGAACGCCTCTGACCAGTCTCTCCCCATCTGCTACCTCAAAAACAGAATATCAAAAACCAAACCAAACCAAACCAAACTGAAAACACTCCCATCTTTCCCTGGGCCGCCCTTTCCAGCCACAACCCATTTCTCAGTTCCCTTTCAGTGCCAGACTCCTCAGCAGAGCCTTCCGCTCCTGCTGCCTCCATTGCATCTTCACACCCACTTTTTAGTCTAAGGGAAAGAATCTGAACATATAGAAGCATGCAGAGAATTCACAGCCCAGATTTGACAACTGCAAACATTTTGCTGTATTTGATTGGGATCTGTGTGTTTCATCTTCCCTAACCTTTCCTCCCATCCAAGCCCTACCCCAGGCCGGGTCCCATATTCCACATTCATTGCCTCATTGAGGTGTCCCAGTGGGGCAGCGTCTCCATCTGTCTGGGAGTGTGGCTGGTGGCCACCTGCACCCTGGTGGGGAAGCTCCACGAGACAGGGTCTCATCCACTCTCACCCCAAGCTCCCCTGCACCTGGTTAAGGCAGCCAGTAAATACTTGTTGCGCCAAAGAATGGCCGCCCACCAGCTGAACTCCCAGACTGATCCCTGATTGGCAATAATAGGACCTTACATGTCCGTTCAAGCCTATTATTTCCCTTTTGATTATTTTTTTGTCTTTTAGTTCTGTTGATTTTTGTAATGAGGCACTCCCTGGTGGAAACATGGAAAGCATAGAGAAGTAACAAGGGGAAGAGGAAAACTCACTCATAGTCCCACCATCCAGAAAGAGATCTCGGCTCATTGCAACCTCCACCTCCTGGGTTCAAGCGATTCTCCTGCCTCAGCCTCCTGGGTTTCTGGGATTACAGGCATCCTCCACCAGGCCCAGCTAATTTTTTGTATTTTTAGTAGAGATGGGGTTTTACCATGTTGGCCAGGCTGGTCTCAAACTCCCAAACTCAGGCGATCTGCACACCTTGGTCTCCCAAAGTTTTGAGATTAAAGGCGTGAGCCACTGCGTCTGGCCAAGAGTCATTTTTGGCTGCAGGAAGGTTTGGGGTTCCTCCTGGTTGGTGGGGGATATCATTGAGGGGAGAGGTGGAAATATTTCAGCAACTTCTGTGCCTGGGAAAGTTTGAGATAGGGAAGAGAAGCCTACACTGGATTAAGGGTAGCCTTCCAGGCAAAGTCCGGAGAACGGCTGCGATTTCCTTCAGCTCTACACTAAGCAGGGACTGGGCCACGTGGAGCCCCGTGAGTGATGGGTTACACTGAGAGTGGCACATGTATACGCCTGAAAGAACCTCGGTGTAGCCAACGGCTCCCACTCAGGATTGAAAGAAATAGAGTATCAGAGGCATATTAGTCAGAGTTCTCCAGAGACACAGAACTCGTAGCTATGTAGAGAAATAAGAGGAGATTTATTTTGGGAATTGGTTCACACAATTGTGGAGACCGATTATTTTCGAGGTCATTTATAGACAGGCCCAGTGTCAAAAAAAAAGGAAGGCTTTGAATGCATGTTCCCAGCTGAGGCTGAACAAGGAAGTGCCTTCTTGCTTCAACTCTTTTTTTCTTTTGAGATGGAGTTTTGCTCTTGTTACCCAGGCTGGAGTGCAATGGTGTGATCTCGGCTCACTGCAACTTCTGCCTCACTGGTTCAAGCAATTCTCCTGCCTCAGCCTCCTGAGTAGCTGGGATTACAGGTGCGTGCTACCACGCCCAGCTAATTTTGTATTTTTAGTAGAGACGGGGTTTCTCCATGTTGGTCAGGCTGGTCTCGAACTTCCGACCTCAGGTGATCTGCCTGCCTCAGCCTCCCAAAGCGCTGGGATTACAGGCGTGAACCACTGCACCCAGCCTCAGCTCTTATATCATAAACAAATGTCTTTTTAAAAATTTGTTTGGTGCTATGGTTTTGCATTTTTGTGTTTCTTCTTGGTGATTTTGTTGTTTAAAAGGCCCTCACTCCAGCATAGCGCTAAAGTGCTGACTGATGTTCCTAAATGTAAGCAGGTGGGGAAAACACACGTGTTAGACACACTTTGTGCAGGCGTGAGATAATTAATCACCGATAGACACAAAAGGAGGTATATTTAAACAGAAACACACGTAAAAGAAAATTGTTTATTCATAGACTCATAAAATGTGACCAGAGGCCGGGCGCGGTTGCTCACGCCTGTAATCCCAGCACTTTGAGAGGCTGAGGCGGGTGGATCATGAGGTCAGGAGTTCGAGACCAGCCTGGCCAACATGGCGAAACCCCGCCTCTCCTAAAAATACAAAAATTAGCCAGGCGTGTTGGCGGGCACCCGTAATCCCAGCTACTTGGGAGGGTGAGGCAGGAGACTCACTTGAACCTGGGGGGCAGAGGTTGCAGTGAGCCAAGATCATGCCACTGCACCCCAGCCTGGGCTACAGAGCAAGACTCTCTCGAAAAAAACAAAACAAAAGTGACCAGGCTCAGAGGACCCTGGCCCTGAGTTTCCCTAAGAGCAATGGTTCAGCATCCATTAATTCAGTCTTTGAGGGAAGCTTATAAAACATAACTATTGCGAATGATGAGCATCGGCTACAATCTGAGAGGCCTAAGAGGCTTAGGAACGCATTTCAGGTTCCTTTGCCTGGTGGGTATATAGACTGAAGTCACTGCTTTATTGATGGGAAATAGGTTTAGAGAGATTAAATGAGGACATTTGTGCGCTTCCAAATTCATATGTCAAAGCCAGAATCTTTCTGATTCTACAGCCAGGCCACGCTTCTCAAACGCTTGCATGGAAGCATCTCCACCACAGAAGAGGGAAATGCGAGTCCCTGGGGGTGAAAGAGGCAGAAGTGACCTGCCTGGATGGAAAAGTTCGGGAAAGTCTCTGTTTGACCTTAAAAATTCCTGTACAGTATTCATTCTAGTCTACAGATAACCTGCTTTTGTTTTACCATAAAATACTATATTAAAATCACTAGTTGAATGGTGTAACTCCACAGCTACACACGCCCACTCAGATGCCTTCCACACTCCTAGAGGGAAGGGGCTGCTAAGTCTAACTCATCCCGGAGGTCCCTGGGCCCAGCAGAATAGAGAGTCCGGGCACAGATACAGGATGAAGAGGGTCCCACACAGACACGGGATGAAGAAGGGATGAAGAGGGCCGCTGCCAGAAGCCAGGACAGTGCAGGAGAGGGCTTTGCAATGTGACAAATTCATTTCCTTAGGAATGGTCCTCTGGACACTCCGGCTTGGGCCAGTTTTCACACCCCGGCCGGGACACGCGTGCGCCTCTGTCCCGATTGACCACGTGGGGGCACTCCACAGGCGCTGTAGCCGCACCTAGCTAGTTTCACTCAGATGTGGCTTTGTTTCCCAGGATGTCCGCATCCTCATCTGGGTCTGCCATGGTTGCCATGGATACTGTGGCTCCCAGCCAGAGGAGGGTCTCAGGGCTGAGGGGCTTTGCTGGGGTTAGGCCATCAGTTCAAGAACAGGACCACGGAGCGGGGGGCTGTGTGCTGATGGGGAAGGACCCTGTGGATATTACCGGGGGAGAATGGATGGGACTTCTTTCTGAGACCAACCCAACACGCTCACCCCGTGTTCACCCAGTGCAGCCCCCCATGCAGGAGGGGCCAGGCCCACTCACAGCAGGCCTGTGGCCTCCAGGTCTCAGGGTCAGGGAGGAGCCTCCTCGTTCCTCTGCCCCTCGTCCTTTCTGCCAGCTCGTTGTGGGGTGCTGTTGCTGGGATCGGGGTCCTGCATCTTCCTTCTGCTCACAGTGACCATTTCTGGACCTACGGAAAACACCATGTGGATGTCTGAGAAATGCATCCGGAGAACTGTACCTTTTCATTAATGGTGGCTGCGTCTCTGGTTGCCTTTGGCCAGGATGCTGCGTTCTTGGAGACCACGGGGCGGTGTGCACACACCCTGCTGTTGCTCAGATGAGCCGACTGGCCTCTGCTCCTGGGCTTCGGAGAGTGGCCCGTTTCACACCTGCAGCTGTCTATGTGCCAATCGGTGACTGCTGAACCACATCTGTGGCTCTGAGCGTCCTCCGAGGGGTCCCGCCCGAGCCCCGCGGAATTGGATTCTCCAGGAGCCTCCCTTTCCCCATGGCCCCCCAAGTCCCCGTGCTGCCCACTGGCACTCCTCCCAGCCCCCATCACAGGTGTGTGGCTGGCCTGGCCATGACAGCAGGCTCTAGTTTCCTGCACCCACCGTGCCCTCTCTCTAGACCACTCACCAGCTTGAGCAGTGCCTTCAGGAAACGCCTCTGATCACAGAGCGCATCAGTGGCCAGACCAGCTCCTCCCTTCCATCAGTCGCTTTTCGTCTTGGCTCAGTTGCTCTTCCTGGTTTCTTTTGAATAATTTCCTTTTCCTTTCCTCATTCCTTAGGACGAGTACAAGATACTAGTTCTTTTATCCTTCATCTTCCTACTTTAATAACAAAAGTGTTTTAAAGTGCTAAAGTTTCCTGCGAGTCTCAGTTTTTGAGGATTCACATGGATTTTGGGAGGAAATGTCCTTTTTTTAGAAAAAAAAATATTTTCAGGATAGTATGCCATTACCATTTTTTAAAACTTCCTCTTTGAGCTAAGTGTAAGCTCGGAACGTGTCTCTTGATTTTGAGTTGTAAACCTTTTTTGGGTCATCTCTGTAGTAATGATTCCTGATTGTTCTGAATTATGTTTAGAGGGTGTGCTGGTAAAGCCTCTGTTTCAAAGATATTGTCAGCGGCTTCGGTGGCCCAGGCCTGCAATCCCAGCACTTTGGGAGGCTGAGTGGGGGCGGATCACCTGAGATCGGGAGTTTGAGACCAGCCTGGCCAACGTGGTGAAACCACATCTCTACTAAAAATACAAAAATTAGCTTGGGGTGGTGGTGCGCCCCTGTAATCCCAGCTACTTGGGAGCTGAGACAGGAGAATCGCTTGAACCTGGGAGGTGGAGGTTGCAGTGAGCCGAGATCAAGCCACTGAACTCCAGCCTGGGTGACACAGTGAGGCTCTGTCTCAAAAATAAAATAAAATAAGAGTAAAAAATAAAAATATTCTCCAGTATTTCTTTATGGCTAAGGACAGGAACACGTCCACGGACTAGAGAAAATGAATTTCTCTATTCAGGTAATATGAAGTTCTAGATATATTTCCATTAAGTATAAATATTTTAGTGTATCTTATTGCATATATTGACATTTCTCACTATACTTGTATATATGTATTTACACATATTGATTAACATGTGTATATGTGTACACACACACACGCATACATACATACATACATACATATATATGTGTGGGAAGACAGGGTCTCGCCCTGTCGCCCAGGCTGGAGTGCATTGGTGCAATCTTAGTTCACTGCAACTTGACCTCCTAGGTTCAAGTGATTCTCATGCCTCAGCCTCCAGAGTAGCTGGAGGTGCCCGCCACCATGTCCGGTTAATTTTTGTATTTTTAGTACAGACAGGGTTTTACCATGTTGGTCATTCTGGTCTTGAACTCCCGACCTCAGGTGATCCACCTACCCTGGCCTCCCCAGATGCAGGGATTATAGATATGAACCACTGCGCCTGATCATGCACCTGTATTGTAATCGAAGCCTCCCATCATTTGTAATAGCTTTTGTTTATGTGTACCTGCAGCAGTATTTTGTGGGCACAGATCTATTTTCTTCATAAATGGTGGCTTTTATCATTACGTAATGTCCATTTTTTCTGGCGAGTGCTTTAACCTTCAATTCTACTTTCTCTCATGTTGATTTTACGGCTCCTGTTTGCTTTTTGTTTCCATCTGTGTGGACTTCCTGTGACCATCTTATTTTGGGTTTTCTACGGTTCTGCTTTTTCCCTCCTTCCCCTTTCTTGCCTTCATTCGAACTAACTTCTGTTTCCTCCTTTCCCGCTGTTTGTTTATTCTTTCTGTGGTAACCATAGATTTTTTCTTTTTTTTTCTTTTAAATATCACATTTTATTGCAAAATCAATACCCAGAAAAATGAACTGTTTTAAAAGAAAAAAAATATATTCCATGTTTTCCACTTAAACACAACTATTTTCAATTTTGCATGTTCTTTTAAATTTTAATCAACTCTACACCTATTTCTGTATGGCTATGATTATAATCATGTATATATCACATATCATCATATATTTCCATATTTCTATGTGGTTATGATTATAATCATATAGAAATGATTATATGGTTATGATTACAACCATGTAAGCACATTATAATCTTAATGCACATACAATTTTGTGGGACTCTTTTTTTATTGTACTTTAGGTTCTGGGGTACGTGTGCAGATTACGCAGGATTGTTGCATAGGTACACACATGGCAATGTGGTTTGCTGCCTCCTTCCCCCTGTCACCTACATCTGGCATTTCTCCCCATGTTATCCCTCCCTGACCTCCCCACATCCCCTCTGCTGTCCCTCCCTTGGCCCCCTCCAACAGACCCCAGTGTGTGATGCTCCCCTCCCTGTGTCCCTGTGTTCTCATTGTTCAACACCTACCTGTGAGTGAGAACATGCGGTGTTTGATTTTCTCTTCTTGTGTCAGTTTGCTGAGAATGATGGTTTCCAGATTCATCCATGTCCCTACAAAGGACACGAACTCATCATTTTTTATGGCTGTGTAGTATTCCATGGTGGATATGTGCCACATTTTCCTTGTCCAGTCTATTGTAGATGGGCATTTGGGTTGGTTCCAGGTCTTTGCTATTGTATACAGTGCCACTATGAACATACGTGTGCATGTATCTTTATAATAGAATGATTTTTTCTTCATATGTGTTCTTTAATTACCAAAATCTAAATTTAATCACTGTCTTCATTCTTAATCAAGGAACTTACAATGATTTAGTTCTCATGTAACCCATCTAACTTATATGTACTATTGTTGCCTTCACTCTTACCTTTTTTAATCCCTAAAATTAGACATGATTATTGCTTCACAGTCAAAATTTAGATGTCTACCTTTTAACCAGTTTCTTTGCTACTATTTCATATGTTTTAGTGCTAAAGATAATTTTAACTTTGAAATGATTTTATACTTATAGAAATTTGGGCTGGGTGAGGTAGCTCACTGCTGTAATCCTAGCAGTTTGGGAGGCTGAGGTGGGAGGATCACTTGAGCTTGGGAGTTCGAGGCCAGCCTGGGAAACCTGGTGAGATCTCGTCTCTATAAAATAAATGTAAAAAAATTTTAAAAAGAAAATTGTAAGAAGAGTACTAATAGTTTTTTTCCCCTTCTGAACCACTTGAGAATTAATTACCAGCCTGAAGTCCATGATCTCACATTCTTTAGAGTGTACATCCTACCACAAGGGCAGTCTCCTGCATAACAAGGCAACATCAGCAACAGGAAATTAGCACTCACACACTACTGCCATCTCATCAACAGAATCCTGCATTCATGTTTAGGCAATTTCCCAGGAATATCCTTTGTGACAATGGGATCCAGTCTTGAGTCACAAGCTGTATTTAGTTGACATGTCTCTTCAGTCTCTTTCAATCTGACGGTTTCTCTGTCTCTTCTTGACTTGTATGACCTTGACACTTTCGAAAAGCACAGGTCAGTCATTTTGCAGAATGCCCCTCAAGCAGGGTTTGTCTGATGCTCCCTTTTGATTAGATTCAGGCCATGCATTTTTGGCAGGACTGTCACAGCAGTTGTGCTGTGTTTTTTCCATTGTATCATATCAGGGAGAACACAACACAGATTCATCCTATGACTGCTGATGGGACATCATTCTTTGACGCCACGTGATTCTGGTCACGTGATTCTGGTCACGTGGCTAAAATGGTATCTGCCAGGTGTCCTCACTGTAAAGTTATTACTTTTCCCTTTGTGTTTAATAAGTGTTTTGTAGAGAAGTACCTTGAAACCACGTAAATATTCCTGCCGGTTCAAACTTTCACTCATCAGCTTTGACATCTATTGAAACTTCTTGGCTAAATTACTAACAACTATGATGATTGTCAAATGGTAATGTTTCTAATTCCATAATTTCTTCCACATTTATTAGCTGGCATTTTGTTGTAAGAAAAGTTTTTTCTTCTCCTCATTTATGTATTCATTCGTTTGTATCTATAATCCATGCCCTCTCCGGGTGCGCCACCTTCCAGGAAGCTCCATGTGTTCAGCTACCCAGAAGCTCCCAGAACCAAGTCCTTTTCGGTTTTTAAATTTTTTACTTTTAAATTTTTCCATAGGTTATTGGGGTACGGGTGGGGTTTGGTTACATGAGTAAGTTCTTTAGTGGTGATTTGTGAGATTTTGGTGCACCCATCACCCAAGCAACATACACTGCTCCCTATTTGCAGTCTTTTTTTTTTTTTTTTAATGGAGTTTCGCTCTTGTTGCTCAGGCTGGAGTGCAATGGCGTGACCTGGGCTCACTGCGATCTCCACCTCCTGGGTTCAAGCGATTCTCCTGTCTCAGCCTCCCAAGTAGCTGGGATTACAGGCATACACCATGCCCGGCTAATTTTGTATTTTTAATAGAGACAGGGTTTCTCAGTGTTGGTCAGGCTGATTTCAAACTCCTGACCTCAGGTGATCGGCCTGCCTCAGCCTCTCAAAGTGCTGGGATTATAGACATGAGCCACTGCCCCCAGCCTATTTGCATTCTTTTATCCATCACCACCCTAACCCTTCCCCCCAGGTCCCCAAAGTCCATTGTATCAATCTTTTTTTTTAATTGCATTTTAGGTTTTGGGGTACATGTGAAGAACATGCAAGATTGTTGCATAGGTACACACGTGTCAGTGTGATGTGCTGCCTTCCTCCCCATCACCTATATCTGGCATTTCTCCCCATGCTATCTCTCCCCAACTCCCCACCCCCTGCTGTCCCTCCCCTAGCTCCCCACTACAGACCCCAGTGTGTGATGCTCCCCTACCTGTGTCCATGTGTTCTCATTGTTCAACACCCACCTATGAGTGAGAACATGCGGTGTTTGATTTTCTGCTCTTGTGTCAGTTTGCTGAGAATGATGGTTTCCAGGTTCATCCATGTCCCTACAAAGGACACAAACTCATCGTTTTCGATGGCTGCATAGTATTCCATGGTGTGTATGTGCCACATTTTCCCTGTCCAGTCTATCGTTGATGAGCACATTGTATCAATCTTAAGCCTTTGGGTCCTCATAGCTTAGCTCCCACATGGCAGTGAGAACCTATGATGTTTGGTTTTCCATTCCTGAGTGACTTCACTTGGAACAACCGCCTCCGATCGGATCCAGGTTGCTGTAAATGCCATTAATTCATTTCTTTTTATGGCTGAATAGTAGTTCTCTTTTGGGCTTTTATGGAAGCTTCATGACATAGGAATGATTGATTAAATCACTGGCCATTGGCCATTTAACCTTCAGCCCCTCTCTCTTCCCTGGAGGTTGGTGGGGGACAAGCTGAAAGTCCCAACCTTCTAATCTTGCCTTGGTCTCTCTTGTGACCAGCCACCATCCTGAAGCTACACATGGGCTGCCAGCCATCAGTGAACTCATTAGCATACAAAAGACACTCATCACTTTGAAGATTCCAAGGATTGAAAGAATTGTGTGCCAGGAAAAGACCAAATATGCATTTCACAATATCACAGATGGGAACCTGTAAACCCTATCCCACTTTAGGCTGGGACCCAAAGGGCTACATCCAAGGAAATAGAATAATCTTAGCCTTTTCTCTTTCCTTTTTTTTTTTTTTTTGAGGCAGAGTTTCACTCTCGTGGCCCAGCTCGGAGTGCAATGGCGTGATCTCGGTTCGCTGCAAGCTCTACCTCCTGGGTTCAAGCGATTCTCCTGCCTCGGCCTCCCCAGTAGCTGGGATTACAGGCATGTGCCACCATGCCAGGCTAATTTTGTATTTTTAGTAGAGACGGGGTCTCACCATGTTGGTCAGGCTCAGGTCTCGAACTCTCAATCTGAGGTGATCTGCCCTCCTGGGCCTCCCAAAGTGCTGGGATTACAGGCGTGAGCCACCGCGCCCGGCAATCTTAGCTTTTTATCATCTGGACAGCCTAGAAAATTTGAAGCCCTGAAATTGTATTAAGGTGATTCTAGACTGGGCATGGTGGCTCATGCCTGTAATCCCAGCACCTTGGGAGGCCCAGGTGGGAGGATCACTTGTGTCCAGGAGTTTGAGACCAACCTGGACAACATGGTAAGGACTGGTCTCTACAAAAAACATTTTTTAAAAATTAGCCAGGCACCGTGGTGTGCACCTGTGGCCCCAGATACTCGGGAGCTGAAGTAAAATTGCTTGAGCGAGGGAAGTAGAGGCTGCAGAGAGCTCTGATCATGACCTGCCCTCCAGCCTGGGCAACAGAGTGAGACTGTCACAAAAAAAAAAAAAAAAAAAAAAAAAAAAAGAGTTGGCTCTAGATCATTATTATCCTCAGCACCTGGAAAAAGGAAAACCACAAAAACCATGATCTTTAAAGGAGAACTACATCCTCTTAGATCTGAAGGGTTTTCTATAATTAATTTTTAAAATAGATATCAGTCCGGGTGTGATGGTTCACACCAGTAATCTCAGCACTTTGGGA
Source organism: Cebus imitator (assembly GCF_001604975.1). Taxonomy (NCBI): domain Eukaryota; kingdom Metazoa; phylum Chordata; class Mammalia; order Primates; family Cebidae; genus Cebus; species Cebus imitator. Next base: position 4,040,949 of record NW_016107417.1, on the reverse strand, counting down.
GGCCAAAATGGGTGGATCACTTGAGGCCAGGAGTTCGAGACCAGCCTGGACAACACGGCAAAACCCTCTCTACTAAACATACAAAAATTAGCTGGGCATGATGGTGGCTGCCTGTAGTCCCAGCTACTCGGGAGGCTGAGGCACGAGAATGGCTTGAACCCGGGAGGTGGGGGTTGCAGTGAGCAGAGATAGTGCACTGAACTCTAGCCTGGGAGACAGAGTAAGACTCTGTCATAAGATAAAATAAAATATGATATCAACTACACATTCAAATATAATCAGATGCTTGAGGAGATATGACACTTAGAGCAAGAAGCAGCAAAACAGTGACAGAGGGACACCATATTCAATATACTATAAAAACTGTAGACTATGAAATAATTATGTTTACTATGTTCAAGGAAATACATGATATGCTTGATTTTTTGGGCCAAAAATAAAAAAGCTGCAGCAAAAGCAAAACCTGACATAGCAGTTTTGACAAAAAAACAAATAGAAATCCTAGAGCTAAAAAATAACTAAGATTAGGAATTCCAGTGAATTCCTAGTTTCTAAAGTAGCAATTCAATGATGAGTTTATTATACATAGTTATAGAGAGAATTAGTGAACTGGAATATAGGTCAGAATAAACCCGATGACACCAAGCATAAAGAAGTAAAAGTTCCCTGTCTCTTGTCTCTAGAAGAGAGATGAACAGATCCACTCTGTTTCATTAGAGCCTCAGAGGAGTGGCGGAGGAAATGGTGCAGAGGCATTTGGGAAGATTACAGCTGAGATTTCTTTGTATTTGAGGAAGAACTAATGTTAATACTCAGATTAGTTAATACTCATAGATTCAAGAGGCCCGAAAATACCAAGTAGGATAAATGAAGAGCAGGAGGAAGTAACTGCAGCTTTGGCTGCCTCACAGAGAAGTCACTGCCCCTGCCATGATGATGAAATTACAAGAAACATCGCATCAGCCCCTGCCGTGACCCTTGTCTAGACCACATGGATGGGGGAAACTGAGTCATGCTATCAGGGAGCCATACCCTGGTCACTGCCCAAGAGCTACCTTGGAATCCTCATTTTGAAAGTGAAATTGCGTAAGTTTCACTCTGTGTACTCCTGGGCCTGTGTATAAGAAACTAGACTTTAGAAGCAAGGAGCTAGGAAAAGAGGAAAGGCAGTCAACTTGGCCGCCCTACTAGTGACAAAGTTGTGCACCTATGGGAGGGGAGCTGGGGTAATGATTCCTCCTGGGAAGGCGAGGAGAGCCAGAGAGAAGGCATAGGATGAGCCATCAGGACCAGGTGGAAAATTCCACTGGCATCTGCGCAGTCCCTGCATGCAGCCCCCAGCAACCGTCCTCAACCCCTCAGCTCACAATCCCATTCCATCGGGAAGATAACGTAGCTCCTTCTTTACTGTCCTGAAATGGAATTCAGAGACACGTTTTTAGGCCTCAATATAATTCCCTAACAGTAATAAAGAAGAAATGAAATAAAGATAATTTAAATAAAATAATCTGTATTGTATTAGATAAATGCCCAAGCAGAACTCCACTGGGAGACATGGACTTCTGAATGGGCGACTAAGTCTTGGTAAAAATCAGAACAAAGCAAAGTACAATCTCCTTTCACATGATAATTGAATACTTCAGTGTTCCGTTTAAAAATATGTATAATGTAAAATATGATATAGTAATAATATTAGTTTTTAGGTGCTGAATGATTATAAACAAGGTCTTATAATAAAATTTAATTTT
>NW_016107417.1:4036286-4039079 GCF_001604975.1 Cebus imitator | reverse complement strand
GTTTCACTCTTGTTGCCCAGGCTGGAGTGCAATGGTGCGATCTTGGCTCACTGCAACCTCTGTTCAATCTCCCGGGTTCAAGCGATTCTCCTGCCTCAGCCTCCCAAGTAGCTGAGATCACAGACATGCGCCACCACATCCGGCTAATTTTGTATTTTTAGTAGAGGTGGGGTTTCACCACATTAGCCAGGATGGTCTTAACTCCTGACTGCAGGTGATCCACCCGCCTCGGCCTCCCAAAGTGCTGGGATGACAGGTGTGCGCCACTGCTCCTGGCAAGACTTCTTTGGCATTTCGGAGTCACGGTCACTTTAAAATGATTTTAAATGATTTTAAATACAGTCCCGTGGACATTCAGAAGTCGTGTGGGATACGGATGATTCTTGGTAGTGTGGGACCATCTTGCCCACTGTGGAACATTTTAAGTCCCCACCCCAGTTTTTGCAGAAGCCAACAGTGTCCTCGCCCAGCCTCTGTGACACGAAATGTCTCTGTAAGTCTCCAAATCTATTCTGTGTTCCGCCCTGTTGAGAGCTCCTGGTTTAGGGTGTGGCTGGGACCAGCGCTGTGAGTGGGCACTCGTTCCTCTGACTGCTGGCCTTGCCACCTCTGTGAGCCACAGCCTTGGAGAGAACAGTCCTCGTTGGCTTTTTCTTCAAACAGGACCCTGGGGCTGGCTTCAGTAGCTCCTGGAACAGGGCAATCTTGGCCCTGTCTATGGCCAGGAGTCCCCCCAGCTCACTGAAGAAGAATTTGAAGTGGAGAAAGGCTGAGAAGCATCCCTTTAAAGGCGGAAGTGTCGCTTCCTCACCTTTCCCCAGTGAGAGAAGATGTGCTTTGATTATTTGTCCATAAAACACACCCATAGCAAAGGCCTGGCATGGACCACAGTGTAGGGGGCAGAGGACCGGGTCCTGCCCTCCCAGAGTGTACAGCCTGGGGGTGTGAGGGACAGACAGCAAACAAGGACATGAGCTGTTACGTGTGTCCCAACAATGACAGGAAAGAGCAAGTGCTGTGTGCGGAAGAATAAACCAGAAGGGCGCCACAAAGAACGGAAGGTTGGGTGCTGCAGCCAAGAGAAGTTCCCACTCTTCCGGGCTTCGGGTCGGGGGGCGTCCAAGCCATACTCATTCCCGAGGCTGTTCCAAAAAGTTATATACATAATGTTTCCTATACGTAAAATTATTTTTTATATAAAAAATTACTATAGAATAATATATATATATATCATTTTTTTTGAAACAGTGTCTCACCCTGTCACCCAGGCTGGAGTGTGGTGGTTCAGTCTTGGTTCACTGCAGCTTGAACTCCCAGGCTCAAGCCATCCTCCCACCTCAGCCTCCCACGCAGCTGGCACCACAGCCATGCTCGACTATGACTGGCTCATTTAAAAAAATTTTGTAGAGACAGGAGTCTCCCTATGTTGCCCAGGCTGGTCTTGAACTTCTGACCTTAATCAATCGGCCTGCTTCAGCCTCTGAAAGTACTGGGGTCAGAGGATTGAGCCACCTTGCCCAGCCTAAAAATGCCTATTAAAGAAAATTTGGAAAACATATAAAAAGGAAAAAGTTGATTCCATCTTTGTTTCTATTTTGCCATCTGTCCAGCGCACTGAAGTGTGGAGTGCTAACCCCGTCTCCTCCTACTCCCCATGACTCTGTCACCTCCCACCTGTCTTCTCGCTGTTCATCGGCCACACCTCCCACCTTGCAACCTTTGCACTGGCTCTTCCCTCTGCTGGAACGCATTTTCCCAGATGTCCGCATGGGTGACTCCCTCACCACTGAGTCTTTGCTCATACACCACCTTCTTGATGACGCCAACCTTGACTGCTTGTAATTGCACTTCCGACCACTCCTGATCCCCTGGGCTGCTCCTCTGAGTCTTGTTCCTATAGCATTTCCGACCTTCTGGGAAGCTAGGTAATTTACTTCCGGGTTATAGTTGTTGTCTATTCTTGTCTCCCCCTGCTAGACTCTGTCTATTTCTGTGTCTGTGTCAATGTCAGCTCCACAGGCATAGAGATTGTTACCATTTTCTTCACAGGCACATCCCAAGCATCTGGAAGAGTGCCTGTCACATAGCAGGTGCTCAGCACATTTTTGCTTGATGAATTACATTAATGAAGCCTGGCTGATATTCGCTGAGTGCTTACTCTGTGCCAAGCGTTGTTTCAAGTACTTTATGCTTTTCCAACAATCCTTGGAGAAAGTTTTAATAAATCCATTTTACAAATGAGGAACCCTAGGCACAGAGAGGCTAAGCAACTTGTCTGAGATCACATAGCCAGTAAATGTCAGTGCCAGGATTTGAACCCAGGTTGTCTGACACCAGAGCCCATAATCTTCATTGCAGTGAACACCACAGAGCCAGGCATGTTTTAGCTGAATGAATAACTAAAAACCAAATATATCAAATAACATTCTAATTTCTCTGCCTAGAGATCAATACTGGCCAACACAGGATGGGACATTTTTCTTGACCCTCTTCCATGTGGTCTATGTCTGTGTCTATGTCTGTAACTGTGTCTGCGTCTGTGTCTGTGTTTACATCTGTGTCTATATCTAGATCTGTGTCTGTGCCTGTGTCTATGTCTGTGCCTGTGTCTGTGTTTCCATCTACAGCTATATCTAGATCTCTGTTTGTGTTTGTGTCTGTGTCTGTGTCTGTCTGTGTGTCTGTGTCTGTCTGTGTTTGTGTCTGTCTGTGTCTGTCAATGTCTGTGTCTATGTCTACATCTGTGTCTGTCTCTGTGTCTGTGTCTGTGTCTGTGTCTGTGTCTGTGTCTGT
>NW_016107417.1:4029204-4035563 GCF_001604975.1 Cebus imitator | reverse complement strand
TCTGTGTCTATATCTGTCTCTGTCTCTGTGTCTGTGTCTGTCTCTGTCTCTGTGTCTATATCTGTTCTATATCTGTTCTATATCTGTTCTATATCTGTTCTATATCTGTGTCTGTGTCTGTGTTGTCTGTGTCTATGTCTATATCTATATTAGTCAGGGTTTTCCAGAGAAACAGAACCAATAGGCTGTAGATAGATAGATGATAGATGTATACATACATACATAGATGGATAAGGATAGATAGATGATAGATAGATAGATAGATAGACAGACAGACAGATAGATGAGAAGAGCATTCTTAGGGGAACTGGCTCAGGGAATTAGAGGTTGAGAGGCTCCGCAACATGCTGTCTGCAAACAGAAGCAGGGAAGCTGGCAGTGTGGTGCAGTTCAGGCACAAAGGTCTGAGGACTAGGGGCCAATGAGGTAACTCTCAGCAGGAGCCGGAGGTCTGGGAAACAGGGATCTGCTAGTGCAAGTCTCAGAGTTCAAAGGTCAGAGAACCTGGAGTTGTGATGTCCGGTGCCGGGGCGGTGCGGGGGGGAGAAGAAGGGTGTCCCGGCTCCAGGAGAAAGAGAGAGAGCAAATTAGACTTTCCCAGACTTTTTCTTCTGTCCTGGCCCTCAGCCAAGTGGATGGTGCTCCCTGCATACTGCATAAGGGTGGATGTCCCTTACTCAGCTGATTCAAATGCTAGTCTCTTCCAGAAACACCCCCAGACACAACCAGAAATCATGCTTCACCAGCTGTTGCATATTCCATAATTTTGTCAGGTTGACACCAAAAATTAACTATCATAATATCTGTAAGTATGATCTATATCTGTATCTCTATCTAGCTGTCTATCATCTAGCGGAGAGATGTATTAGAAGGTACTGGCTCATGTGATTATGAAGACTGAGAGGTCCCATAGTCTGTTGTTTGCAAACTGAAGACCCAGATGCTGGAGACCCTGGAGAGCTAGAGACCCTGGAGAGCTGGAGACCCTGGAGAGCTGGAGACCCAGAAGCTGGAGACCCTGGAGAGCTGGAGACCCTGGAGAGCTGGAGACCCAGAAGCTGGAGACACTGGAGGGCTGGAGACCCAGGAAAGCTGAAGACCCAGAAGCTGGAGACCCTGGAGAGCTGGAGACCCTGGAGAGCTGGAAACCCAGAAACTGGAGACCCAGGAAAGCTGGAGACCCAGAAGCTGGAGACTCTGGAGAGCTGGAGACCCAGGAAAGTTGAAGACCCAGAAGCTGGAGACCCTGGAGAGCTGGAGACCCAGAAGCTGGAGACGTGGGAGAGCTGGTGGTGTAGTTCCAAGGCCTGAGAGCTCAGTGGTCAATGGTGCAGATTCCACTCTGAGTCTGAAGGTCTGAAAGCCAGGAGTACCAAAAGCAGAAGATTGATGCCCCAGCTCAGGCAGTCAGGCAGAGAGGAAATTCAACCTTCCGTTGCCTTTTTGTTCTCATCAGCATCTTGACGGGTTGGATGATGCCCACCCACACTGAGGAGGCCGTCTGCTTTCCTCAGCCCACCCATTCAAATGCTCATCTCTTCTGGAAACACCTTTATGTAATACCTGGAAATGGTGCTTAGTCAGCTATCTGGGCATCCTGTGGCCCAGTCAAGTTGACTCATAAACTTAACCATCACATCACCCTCCTCTTTCAACCACATATTGGCCAGGGGGTCATGCAGTCCATGGAAGCTGGCCTGGTGGCTGGGCCACGCTCCACTGGCCCCTGTGTGCAGGCGCTGGCCCCTCAGCTTTAGAGGGAATTCAAGGGCACTTCTTCAAGGGTTATTTGGACCAAAGTCATCCTTGCTAGGCACTTTGCCAGGGGACACTGCAACAACTGTGACAGGCCAGGTGCTGCTACAGCAGAGGGGGTCTCAGAGGAACCTAGGCAGACCGTCCTGGCAGACTGGCAGTGAGGGCAGTGGTTTCTTTCAGGGAGTGGTGTGATTCGGTGGGGAACGTGGAGGAGGAAGAGGGGAGTCAGGGAGACCCCCGAGGAGGCCATGGCACTTGTTCGCTGATAGTTCTCTGCATCGGGCGCTGGCCATGGAGATGGGAAGAAGTGGACAGATTCAAGAAGCATCTCTGAGATGGAGCACAGGACTTGGTAATGGACCAGAGGAAGGGTTTTTAGATCGGGTTGTCACAGAGGCAAACCAGGAGATGGGACTCAAGTGTGAAGGATTTATTTATTCATTTATTTATTTTTGAGACAGAGTCTTGCACTGTCACCAGGCTGGAGTACAGTGACACGATCTTAGCACATTGCAACCTCCAACTCCCTGATTCAAGCTATTCTCCTGCCTCAGCCTCCCGAGTAGCTGGGAAAACCTCCCAAGTAGTAGGTGGGAATGTGCCACCACACCCAGCTAATTTTTTTGGTTTTAGTAGAGACGGGGTTTCACCATGTTGGCCAGGATGATCTCGATCTACTGACCTTGTGATCCGCCCGCCTCGGCCTCCCAAAGTGCTGGGACTACAGGCATGAGCCACCGCACCCAGCCTAGGATTTATTAAAGAAGTGTTCTCAGGAGAAATGAGGACAGTGGCCATGCAGCACAATCCCAGATGGCTTTGGCCACCCAGCTTTTCCCCACTTTCTTGCCTGTCGTTTTCAGAATAACTGTGGGTTGTGCTAGCAGTGCCATGTCCTGAGTAAGGAGGAACTGGCCAGAGAGTGCAGGCTCTACCCTGTCCCTCCCAGAGTGAGACATCCTGCAACACTTGAGCTCAGTTAGTCAACTCCCCTGGGTATAAAACCTAGAGTGGAGCATCTTTTGGAGTCCCTCAGCTGTGGTGCCGCGTGGGGCATGTGCAGAGGGACTCCATCCACCCTGGCCAGCTTGCCTGAGCCTTGTGGGGTGGCAGGGACCCTAGGCTTCTGCTGTCTCCTGATGCTGGTCCACGACTAATAAAGTTGCTTTGCTTAATTCACAGTGTGAACGTTCTGTCTCACTCAGCTAATGCAAGGGGTAGAGTAACCTGCCCACGGGGGAAGCAGGATCAGGAGGAAGCCACACAAAGGTGCGGTCTCAGGTAAGAAATGAGCCCCGCAGGGCACTCTGCAGCTCAACAATGTCCCAGAGCTCATCCCACCTCGAAGCAAGGGAGCTGGGCTCTCACAGGCCTGCGGCAGTCGGCCGTGGGGCAGGCTGGCCCAGCCAGATCCAGGCTCCCAGGCACTTCTGGTTTCAGGGGTATCTTGTGAAAGTGGCAGGGAGAAGAAAAGGGACACTTTGAGGATCACAGCAGGGTATCTGCAGCCCGTGGATGGTGCCCCCATGATTGAGATGGGAAGATAAGGGGCCGCAGGGGTTCGGGGGATCAAGGACTGGACTCCTTGGGTGTGAAATGCCCGTCAGATGTCCCAGTGTCAGGCACCAGTGGTATGAGCCTGGGACCTGGGGGTGGGGGCTGTTGAGCTGGAGGTACACTTTTGGGAGTCACCAGGTGTGGCCGGAGACTGAAGCCATGTGGCTGTCCACAGGCCTTGACATAGGCCGTTCCTTCTGCTGGGAACTCGCTGGCCTCCTCCTCACTTGTTAATTTCTACTCATGCTGAGGCTGTTGGCTCGTGCATCGCTTCCTCAGGGAGGGTCTCTGACCACCCATGCCCCCACCCTCCGCCACACCAAAGCCCCCTGTCAACCTTGTTCTCCTGAGAACCTGAACTTCTGCTCTGCAGCAATGGCTGCGGTTGCCGGTTTGCATCTATTTGTGTGATTTTGAGGGTTTTATCCGCCATGGGGCCCTCAGCGTCCTCTTCCCATGCTTGACAGAGTATGGGAATGTCGCGCCACTGATGGCTCTGCTCTGACGGGGTCTCTCTAGCCCCAGGAGCATGTTTGTGGGGTTCCCGTCATTCCCACCAATTCCTTTGCCCAGCTTTGTCCCTCACTGAGCTGTTCACTGCGTCGAGGCCTGACCATTCCCCCTCCCTGAGCTGGGTGTGTGTGCGCGATGCTGACCCGTGATCGTGCAGATGCTGTGTGACCCAGTTCACCAGCGCCTCCTGTCCCCATTGCTGACTGCTGGAGCCAGCGTCCACCTCTCAGTGGTCCTTTCTGAGACCAGACAGATGAAACCAGGCACGTTCATGGGGGTAAGGCTGTCGATGTGGGGGTCCTTCCAAAAGTGCCTCCTCCTCGAGGCTCTCCCCAGCCCTCTCTCCCAGAGGAATGCTTTCCTCCTGCTCTGTTTCCCCTTGGGGCCCTTAACGTGGTCTGTGTGTTTTGAACATCCTCAGCAAAGCCATGTGTGTGCTTTCTTGTCTGAGGGCTGCAACCAAGCCTGAGTCCACCTCGAAGCTCCCTGGAGCAGACCCCAGCCCCGATATGCAGTGGTCAGAGCGTGTGGAGTCACACACTGCTGCTGTGTGCATCTGTGTGTGCTCAGTACAGAGCTGCAAAAGGGACACCCCTTCATCACCTGGGGTCCCAGAGGTCCCTACTCTCAGAAAAAAGGCGTGCAAAGCTCAGCTTCCGCTTCCAGATCCTGACTCACACGGGTCACCTTGGCCTTATAAACAACTTCTGCAAACCTGTATTGTTTTACGGCTCTGTTTTGTTTTTATCAGTGTGTTTTATCTAATATGTTCTGAAAAATTTAGGACTTCCCAAAAGTATCCCACTTACATATAGAAGAGTCAGCTGAGAATAGCCAAAAGAATCACATACATTTTTGCATGGGAAAAAGAAGTCCTTTAACATTTAGTATTGTTTTTATGGTGGTAAAATATACATAGCATGAAATGCACCATTTTACCATGTTTAAGCATCTGGCTCAGTGGCGTTCAGCCCATTGGCATTGCTGTGCAGCCGCCACCATGGTCCAGCTCCAGAACGCTTCGTCTTTCCAAACCAAAGCTCTGTTCATGAAATACTCCCTGTTTCTCCTTCCCAGCCACTGAGAAGGGCTTTTCTTTCTGTCTCTATGAATTTGAGTACTCCAGGCACTTCCTGTGTGGGGAATCATACAGATTTGTCTCTTTGTGACTGGCTTATTTCACTTTGCATAATGTCTTCAGGACTCATCCACGTTGCAGCCTGAGTTTCTTTCCTTTTCAAGGTTGAATCCTATTCTCTCATCTGTGTACGCCCCTGTTTTGACCATGTTTTCTTATTTTCTGTGTTCTCGATGCTCTGGGGTTGGGATCCTTGATCCTGGAGAGTCTGCCCTCCCGGGGCTAGCTAAGTCCTGAGCTAGCAAACGACTCTGCTGCAAGCACACCTCTGACATCAAGATCAAACAGCCCACATTCCCAGCTGCCTCTGGATCACAAATTTATACCCTGAGCCAATAATCCCCCTGGCCTGAGTCACCCCAGGGCCAGGTCCTGGACAACTAGGGACTGGTCCTATACTCGGGAGTCCACCCAAATTATTCAAACCACCCAGTCGAAACTTAGTGCACCAACCCGCCTCACCCATTCTATTCCATGAAAACCCCAATAAAGGCCACGGGCCACTCTCTTGCCTGACAGCCCTGGTGCTTCCCCATGTGGCCCTGGGTGGCCCGCCGTGATCTTGTTTCTAGGGTGAGGGTGACGACAAGCTTCCCCTTCACGCTGATCATTTCCTTGTCTGAGTGTCTCGCCTTTTCTGATTAAAACAAATCAAGGCTACGTTTTCACTCATTGCGTTTATCCATTCATCCGCTGATGGACATTTGGGTCGTTTTCACCTTTTAGCTGTTGTTTCCTAATGGAATATTTCAAGCAAAAACAAACAAACAAACAAAAACAAATTTATGCAAAAGAAGAAGCAAGCACAGGCCAGGCACAGTGGCTCACGATGTGATCCCAGCACTTTGGGAGACTGAGGCAGGCAGATCACCTGAGGTCAGGAGTTCGGGACCAGCTTGACCAACATGGTGGAACCCCGTCTCTACTAAAAATACAAAAATTAGCTGGGCATGGCTGCGCGTGTCTGTAATCCCAGCTACCTGGGAGGCGGAGGCAGGAGAATTGCTTGAACCTGGGAGGTGGAGGTTGCAGTGAGCCGAGATCAAGCCACTGTACTCCAGCCTGGTTGACAGAGCAAGACTCCATCTCAAAACCAAAAAAAATATTAAAAAACAAAAAACGGCCAAGCACGGTGACTCATGCCTGTGATCCTAGCACTTTAGGAGGTTGAGGTTGTTGGATCACTTGAGGCTGGGAGTTCGGGACCAGCCTGACCAACATGGGGAAACCCCCTCTCTACTAAAAATACAAAATTAGGTGGGTATGGCTGGGCATGCCTATAATCCCAGCTACTCGGGAGGCTGAGGCAGGAGAATCACTTGAATCCAGGAGGCAGAGTTTGCAGTGAGCCGAGATCACCCCACTGCACTCCAGCCTGGGCAATAAGAGGGAA
>NW_016107417.1:4010060-4029174 GCF_001604975.1 Cebus imitator | reverse complement strand
AGAAAAAAAAAAGAAAGAAAGAAAGAAGCAGCAGCAAGCGTAATAAGTCCAAAGAATATCCATGTGCTGTCATCTGACCTAAGAAACCAGAGGTTCCAACTTCTCCTGACTTCTCCTGAAGCCCCCATGTGTCCCTGGCCCCCATCCCCTTTTTTCCCAAGGGGTTTGCTCTACCCTATTAGCGTCATTGTTACTGAATTGGAGTCTGCTAGCCCAGCACAGCAAAGCCAGATATCCACACCGAGGTTCTGAGGTGGGAGAAAGGAGGTGCTTGTTTGCTGGGTGCCAGTCAGGAGCTCCCAACCTCCCTGATGGCCTTGTCATGCAAGGGTTTTAAAGGCAAGGGTACATTTCAGGAAAGCAGAAGTTACCAGCAAAATCCTATCAATACATGAAGGTTCTACATTGGTTTGGCCTAAAGAGGAGGAATATCTTGAAGCAGAGGCTTATAGGTCATAGGTGGATTCAAAGATTTCTGATTTGTGACTGGTTAAGAAGCAAAGCTTTGTCTAAAACCTTGGGATCAGCAGAAAGCAATGTTACTGCTCTCAGGAAGAAATTTAGAACAAAGCACAGCAGTGAGAATTCAGGCTCCAGTCCCCCTCATGGCAGCGGAAGGCATTTGCCACTTAGCAGGGATCTGGGCTTCTGAGAAACAACTCAGGGCCATAGGTCAGGATGTTCTCTTTAGTTTCTACGGGGAACCAAACATCTGGTGGCGCAAACTTATTTGGACAGGCATCGCTTTAAGCTACTGTTACGATCTTGTTTATCAATAAAGTTGCTCATTTACTTCTAGAGGCTAACTAGGTGGGGGGGAATTTCCCCTGAAAGAATTCAAGATTTTCCTTTATTTCCATGCTTGGGGGGCTCAGCAGGCCCCTAAGAGGGGTCCCTGCTCTACCCGCCCCAGGCAGGATTCCGACTTTCACTACACATGAATGTCCTCATAAAAAACATATGGTATAGTCTTGCATGTTCTTTAATTTTATAGGAATAGCGTTATTTGATACAGCAGACATGGGCCTGTTTCACGCAGCTGTGTGTTTTTGAGCTGCATCCATGCAGAGGCCAGCAGCTTCAGTTCACGCCTCTTCCCGGCTGTGTAATGTTCCATGCTTCGAAGACATCACATTTTATGTATCCATTCTCCTATTGTGGGCATTCAGATGTTTCCCTTTTCCTGAACTAGATCATGAAGATTTCGTGTCTGTGTGTGTTGGGGGTGGGGGCATCTCTAGGGGACAGAGTCTGGAAGGGAACTGAGGGAGGAGGATATGCGCATCTTTAATTTTCCAGAGAGGACCAAACTGTCCTCCAAACTGAGAAACCAGTTTGCACCCTGACCGGCCGGGCCTGAGGACTCCTGGTGAGATGGAGAAGCCGACCCCCACCCCTCACAGCTCCTCCACGCTGAAGACATGCTTTTGTTCACGCTGTCCTCCGCTTCGGGTGGTTTGGCATTTGGGAGAGGGGTTTCCTGGAGCTTCTTGCAACCACGAATGCAATGGTTTGGCCAGGATGTTTCTGGAAGGGAACCCCTTGTTTTTGTTGCAGGGACTCCAAGGGGTGCATGAGGCAGCAGAGACAGCCCAGCCGACCATCACGCTGTTTCTGCTTGTGAGAGCTTTCAGGACCCCTGAGAGGCACCCCCTGGCTGTTTGTGGCTGTGCGTGCTGACCCTCCGCCTGGCCCTGGAGGGAGAGCTCCCTGAGACGCACCCCCACCCTCTCTCTGACCTGGAGTTTTGGTGTCCTGCTGATCCCGGGCAACATCAATTTCTGGAAATTGGCTTGGCAGATTTACAGGCATCAAACAAAAAAAATATTTGCGTAATAACGTGCCTTTAGTGAAGTGTTTTTGTGCCAGTGTGCTGTGACAATGCAAAGCGTTTCAGCAAAGAGGCAGATTTCTTTGAAATTAGAATATTCAAAGTGACGACACAACTCAGGCCTTTTGATACCGCTTTAAGAAATCTGTTTTGCCCATAAAATCATGTCTCTGCTGTTCGCACCACTCAACTGACATTTATTTCAATTTTCGGATAGCAACTCCTTCTACTTTACCCTCTGTAATTCAAAATAGAAATCCTTAAGTCCTCGGGAAATTGTTTTTATAATATTCTAAAGTGAAAATACTTGCAAATGTGTGCTTTTTAGAACAAGCGTAAGTTTTAAATTCAGGACTAAAGTAACCTTTTATGTGTGAACTTGCCTCTACTGTAAATCACAAGCGCTTTATTCTTTGTTCTTTGAGCATGTCTCGATTGCCCTGCGTTTTCATGAGGTTGGAATTGCTGGGTAGGGGACTGAGCTGGGCTCTCGGGCTGCTGTACGTGCTTCGTATGCTTCTAGTGTTTGCTTGTACAGCTGGTGCTGTCCTGGGCCTCGACAGCCTCTGGGCACCAATCATAATCCGGCAATGCCTGCCATGGGCTCTTGCCCCCATCCTCAGTTGGGGTCTCGGCTCCCTGCATGATTCTCTCAATCCTGCCCCATATATTTGTGGGTGTCCCACCTGTGCTCAGGCCCAGGCAGCTGCCAGCTGGCATCTGATGGGCACCAGCACTGCTGATGCTTGGCACACCCTCCCTGGTCTCTGCTGGACAAAGCCGTCCCTTCTCTTGGCCCAGCCTCTGGTGTCTGTCTCCGAGTGCTCTAGGTGGCAGAGGCAGAGAAGTCTCATCTCTATGGTTTCTTGAAGGGCTCAGGCTATGCTATTAAGCCCTATGTGCCTGGAAGATTTTGCAAGAATAGCCGTTTCAGATTTTATTCATGGTCTTTCTGGGACCCCGATGTGGCTGGGCTAGGGAGGCGCCTGGGCTGGGCGCAGAGGCTGAGGTGGGGTAGGGTCTCAGGGCCCCGCTCCCTGCAGAGCCATCTGCATTTGTTTGTTTGTTTGCTTTATTTTGTTTTGAGACAGATTCTCACTCTGCCAGGGTGGCGTGCAGTGGCACAATCTTGGCTCACTACAATCTTCGCCTCCCAAGTTCAGGCTATTCTCCTGCCTCAGCCTCCCAAGTAGCTGGGATTACAGACATATGCCACCACACTCGGCTATTGTATTTTTAGTAGAGATGGGGTTTCACTATGTTAGCCAGGACGGTCTCAATCTCCTGACCTTGTGATCTGCCCACCTCGGCCTCCCAAAGTGTTGGGATTACAGGCGTGAGCCACCGTGCCCAGCCATCTGCACTTGTTAATGGATCAGCCTCTGCTGCCCGCTCCTGCCCCTTTTTCCTCCAGGAAACAGAGTTCTAGGGCTGCCCCATCATTTGCTAGAAACTTGCCTTCCAGCCTGAGCTCACACTGTACTTGGAATACACAGTTTTCTTGCAGCCAGGAATGCACATCATCCCATTGGCCATATTCCTAAATGTGAAGCATCTCAGACCCTTCCATGGAGCAACGACTTGCTGTTGGGTGCCACTGGGCACAGGAGGAATGGAGGACGCCTTCAAAGGTCAGGAGAAGGTGGGGACAGAATTGAAGTCTCCAGACTTCTTCTGGCTTCAGTTCTCCAACCAGGAAATGAACCGGTTGTACCCATTGACCTCCAAAGACAATTTAAGCTCTTTAAATTATGAGGAGAAAGAATGAAACCTTATTGGCTGGGTGTGGTGGCTCACACCTGTAATCCCAGAGCTTTGGGAGGTCAACGGAGGATCACTTGAGGCCAGGAGTTTGAGACCAGCCTGGGTAACATAGTGAGACACCATGTCTACAAAAAATTTAAAAATTGGCTGGATGTGGTGACACAAACCTGTACTCTAACCTATTCAGGAGGCTGAGGCAGGAGGATAATTTGAACAAAAGAGTTTGAGGCTGCAGTGAGCTGTTTATGGCACTGTACTCTAGCCTGGGTGACAAAATGAGACCCTGTCTCAAAACAAAACAAACCCACCTGAGACACCTTTCTTTCAGTGACCTTGTTTGGAATGTACATCCATTTTCAGCCTATTTTCTTTGCAAATATAAACATTATGGCTACGAATTTCCCTACAAGTATTGCTTTGGCTGTACCTCACAAGTTTTGGTGGGTAGTGCTTTCACCACCATTCAGTTCTGAGTATTTTAAAATTTCCACTATGATTTCTCAACAGACTCATGAATGATTTAGAGGCATAGGGTTGATTTTTTTTTATTTTTATGAAACAGTAGGTAATACATTCAAAAGTTTCAATATTTGGAATGCATAAAAAGTCTACAAGGAAAACTATTTCTTCTACTCCTGTTCCCCCGTCAGCCACCCATAGGCAATTAATATTATTCATTAGCTGAGAGTCCATCCAGATAGTTTATGCTCATATAGTAAAATGTGTATATATGAGCATAGAAATATATGTTATGTATGTGTGTAAAGATGCATCTATTCCTTTTCCTAGACAAACCTTACTCGTTTGGCTCTGAGGTGTGTTTTAGCTTGTCCTGAGCTCAAGCCTGTAGTCCTAGCACTTTTGGAGGCCGAGGCAGGTGGATCCTGAGGTCAGGAGATCAAGACCATCCTGGCCAACACGGTAAAACCCTGTCTCTACTAAAAATTAAAAAATAGCTGGGCCTGGTGGCGCATGCCTGTAGTCCCAGCTCCTCCAGAGGCTGAAGCAGGAGAATTGCTTGAACCTGGGAGGTGGAAGTTGCAGTGAGCTGAGATTGTGCCACTGCACTCCAGCCTGGCAATAAAGGGAGACTCTGTCTCCAAAAAAAAAAAAAAAAAAAAAAAAGTCTTAGAGATCATTTCACATCAGTATGTAAAGGACTTTCTCATTTGTTTTTATAAATGCATTGTATTCCCTCGAGTTTGATGAACCCTAACCTAAATGTCAGGTTTCCTATGATGTACATTTATGTTGTTTATAGTTCTTCGAAATTTATAAACAACACTGCAATAAAAACCCTTTCTTTTACACATTATTTCATAGGCAGCAAGCAGATCAGTAGAAGTAGGATTGCTAAATCAAAGTGTACGTGCATTTGAATTTTGACAGCTGTTACCAAATGCTTTCCATTGAGGCTGTGCCATTTCTACCGAAAGCAACGTACAATGAGAGGTCCTATGTACCTCCAGCTTTCCAGCAGAGCATCTTATCAAACCTTGGTTCTTTGTTGAGCTATTAGTGAATGACAGACAGTATCATTCTAGCTTTGTTGGTATTTCTGTTATTGTAAGTGAAATTGAGCAACTTTTCGTGTTTTAAAGTAATTTACATAGATCTTGGTTTCGAGATGCCATTCTCCAGTGAAAGGAACTGGGGATCCTTGGAGAAATGGCTGGTTCTAGGTCTGGGGTAGGGAATGTGCAAAATCAGCCTGGAGCATTTTGGAGTGTTGGAAGCAAGGAAGTGCTCAAAACACAAAACACAAACAAACCACAGCCATGGGGAATGGCAAAGGCTCACGGGAGCCACCTGCAAAGGTTCCCAGTGGCCTAAGTTAGAACCACTTGAGCAGCAAAATATATAATGCAGTGCTGGACTATAGCTCAACATATTAAATAAATATACATCAGTCTACACATAAAGACATATATATCAGTCCACATATAAATAAACATACATCAGTCCACATCTAAATATAGATTGATCCACATATAAATAAAAATACATCAGCCCATATATAAGTAAATATACATCAGTCCAGATATAAATAAATGATTGAATAAATAAATAAATGGGAGGAGAAGGGACAAATCTTCCTTATAGAAGAATTCCAGAAATATATGTAGATATCCTGCCTGTAGATGGTGAAGTTTAATTCCCCTCCCTTGAGTGCGGGCAGGATTTAGGGGTTGGATTCCTAAGGAAAGAACACAGGGAGGAGCAACAGTAGCTTTACCATGGAGGGAACTGCAGACACCATCCGAATGGCGTGATGATGGCCAACATCACCAATGATTTCTTGTCAGTGTCACACACACCCTCTGCTGTGATGTGATGAACAGAGCCCTTAAACTCATATCCCCTGTCTAGTCATGAAAAAATATCAGACAACCCCAAATTGAGGGACATTTTATGAAATACCCGACTCCGACTCTTTAAAGCTGTCGAGGTTTTGATAAACAAGGACAGATGGAGATACTGTCACCAACCAGGGGACACCAAAGAGACACATACATGTGAGTGGCACCCTGGATTGGAGCCTGGGACAGAGAAAGGAATTATTGAGGAAAATTGCTAAAATATGAATAAAGCTTAACGAATGTACTGATGCTAATACCTTAGTTTTGACAAATACACCACAATTATTACGTAAGATGTTAACATTAGGGGAACTAAAAGAAAGGTGTACAGGAAATCTTTGAATCTTTGTACTATCTGTGCAATTTTTCTTTCTTTCTTTCTTTTTTTTTTTTTTGAGACGGAGTTTCACTCTTGTTGCCCAGGCTGAGGTGCAATGGTGTGATCTCGGCTCACCACAACCTCTGCTTCCTGGGTTAAGTGATTCTCCTGCCTCAGCCTCCCGAGTAGCTGGGGTTACAGGCATGCACCATCACGTCAGGCTAATTTTGTAGTTTTAGTAGAGATGGGGTTTCCCTGTGTTGGTCAGGCTAGTCTTGAAGTCCCAACCTCAGGTGATCCACCTGCCTTGGCCTCCCAAAGTGCTGGGATTACAGGCTTGAGCCACCGTGCCCAGCCTATCTTTGCAATTTTTCTGTAAATCTAAAATTATTCCAAAACTAAAAGGTTATTTTAAAAATTATTTGTATTTTTTTAAATGGATAGTTAACTCTTCCCCTTTGCCCATTCTTTCTTTTGTTGGTTGGCCTCTTGTTTATTTATAGATGCTCTTTATATATTAGTCTTTGATTATAACATGAATTATACTTATTTTCTCCAATTTGACTTGGCTTTTTGATCTTACTTAAAGTCATCTTTTCCCTTCAGTGTTTTGATTTTTTGTTTTTGTTTTTGTTTGTTTGTTTGAATACGTGATCTCTGTCACCCAGGCTGGAGTGC
This sequence comes from Cebus imitator, assembly GCF_001604975.1. Classification (NCBI taxonomy): domain Eukaryota; kingdom Metazoa; phylum Chordata; class Mammalia; order Primates; family Cebidae; genus Cebus; species Cebus imitator. Next base: position 4,022,222 of record NW_016107417.1, on the reverse strand, counting down.
TGTGGTGCAATCATGGCTCACAGCAGTATTGACTTCTTGGGCTCAGGTGATCCTCCTACCTCAGTCTCCTGAATAGCTGGGACCACAGGTGCACACCACCATGCCCAGCTGATTAAAAAACATTATTTGTAGAGACGGGGTCTCATTATGTTGCCCAGGCTGGTCTCAAACTCCTGAGATCAAACAATCCTCCCACCTCAGCCTCCCAAAGTACTGGATGTAAGCCACTGCACTCAGCCCAGAAATCATTTAATTTATATAGTTAAGTTTCCCCATTTTTCATTTATTTTATGCCTCTTAACTTTGTGTTATAGTTGGCAAGGGCTTCTCCCATTTCAATCTTATAAAATAACTGTTCCATGTTGATCCAATGTTTTTATTTAAGAAGTACTATTTTTCCTTTTGCACTATTGTATTCTACCAGTTTTTAGACATGTATTAATTTCTGAAGCTGCATCTGTTAGCACACAGTCAAGAGCCAGGAACCACCCCAGTTATTTGAACAGAGAGGATTTAATATAAATAATTGTTAACTAGGTAGACAGTTGTTAACTAGGTAAATAAAATGGTAAAAAAGAGAAATTTAGTCTATCATGGGATTAGCAACGACAGGGAGCAGCTGCCACCCCCAGGGCTGAGGGAGCATAGGGAGGAGGCTGGAATCACCAAAGCTTAGTAATTGGAAGAGAGGCCTCCTGGGCCAGGGACCCAGACTTCTGAGGAGAAACTCCAGCTGGTGCTGGTGTCTCTGTGGGATAGAGAGGGAACAAGATGAAGTTGGTTTGCAAATGTCGAAAAAACTGCAAACTGCATTTCACAGCTGCAGGAACTGCTGCAGCCAGGGTGAAGCCACTTTGCTTGGAAGCTGCTCATCAGAACAGGAGGCAGACTGGAAGAAGCAGGTCCCTTCTTCCAGCCCAGCTTGTTAATCTCTAGTGCCCCCTATTGGCAGAACCTAACAGGGACGTGGCTGGCAAAGCAGAAATGTTTGAGGTTCCATCACCACTATCACAAAACCAAATATAGAGGGCTGGTTTGGAAATGAAGCAATAGTTCAGTAACAGACCCACTCGCTTACGAAAAGTATTTCAATGACGTTTGAACACTTCCGTCCACCTTATTGCTCTTCTATTCGGTCAGCAAATTACAGTGACTACAAAAAGTTGCCTTAGCTTTACAGTAGTTTGGGTTTTTTTAAACCTTTCAAAATAAGCAGTATCATTACTATTTTATACAGTCTATGTTTGTTAAGATTTATCCACATTGCATGTGTGCCTGTTCATTTGCCCACAATTTCTTCTTCTTTTTTTCTGTATGAACTTCTCCATTCTCCTACTAGTGCATCCTAAGACTACAAAAACAATCAAGTTGTACACAAATACTTGTGTCAGGGTCAGCTTCTAGGGTAGCTCAAATTAAAACAAAGCCCAAAGGCTCCTGTATCAGAATTAATGAATGTAGCATTTTAAACAAACTATATTTCTACTGTTTGAAGAAATAAAAGATGGAATTGAATACACAAGTAAGAAATAAGAGACTTTGAACATAATTAGGCACATTTTTAAAAAAGCTAATAGAATTCCTAGAACTGAAAGTATTATTATTGAAATTAAAGACTCAATGTATAGACTGCAGAACATACTGAACACAGTTGAAGAGAGAATTGGTGAAATGGAAGGTAGACACTTTATAGTAACAGTCTAAAGAGGAAAATAAAGAAAGGTCGTGGATGCATTACCAAGCAAGTGTCAATGTGAGCCACAGGAATGCAAACCAGAGGAACTCTGGAGACAGTGCAGAACATGCATGGGGGCTATTCCAGCCAAGGGGCAAGAAAGCTGAGGGTATTCATCTTCCAACTTCCTTTCATCATTGGCTGAAGGATGTTGCAAGGGAATTAATTCCCAGGCATTTCCAGTCTTCTCCCTGTGCACTGGGACAGAGCCTTTAGACAGATACTTGAAAAGGATGCCACCAGCATGCACCTATAACGTCTGCCATCATCCACCCCTTGAACTGCTCAGATGCACTCGCGCTCTAAGTAAAGCTGACTCTGCTCCATCCATGCTTCTTCAAGGTAGTGGCCTGTCACAATTTTTAAGAAACAACATACAGGCCAGGTGTGGTGGTTCATGTCTGTAGTCCCAGCACTTTGGAAGCCTGAGGCAGGAGGATCGCTTGAGACCAGGAATTCAAGACAAGCCTGGGCAACATAGTGAGACCCCAGTCTCTACTAAATAAATTTAAAAACAATTAGCCAGGTACGGTGGCGGATGCCTGCAGCCCCAGCTCCTTGGGAGGCTGAGGTGAGAGGATCACTAGAGTTCAGGAGGTGGAGGCTGCTGTGAGCTACAATTGTGCCACTGCACTCCAGCAGCCTTGGTGACAGAGTGAGAACCTGTCTCAAAAATAGAAAAAAACACAAGAAGATTAACAGGACGAGTGCAGTCCCTGCCACCTCAGTGGGCCCCAGGACCATACCTGACATTCATTGTCTCTTTCCTCTATCATCCATTCTGGATTCCTCACACCCTGGGCCTGCACTTCTGCTGGTCTTGATGGCTTACCTGGTGGGGTGACACAAACTTCATCCCCGAGATATCTGAGGCCCTGGCCACCGCACCCTGAGAGGCCACAGTTGCTGCGGTTGCCCGTTCAGGTTTATTACCATACCAAGCACCAGGAGGGGCTGCAGAGAATTCATCAGTCTTCAGACAAACTCCTTCCTGCTCCTGTCACGAGGCAGCTCATGACCGCCCTCACCAAATGCCACCTACCAACTGGATCCTTAGCATGTCCCCAGGGAAGCATTCCCCTTCCCCAACGGGAAATGACGCCTCTAGTCCGAGCAGAGCATGAAGTTGTGGGAAAAAAATTCACCGGGGAGTCCTGGGGATGACGGTGAGAGTGTCCGCCCCTTGGGTCCTCTCACTATCAGGGACACGCCCCATAGAGTGCCCACTGGTTCACAGTATCGATTGCACCTTCCAACTCAGTGTCCCAGTGCCCTAGGGTGTCTTCCCCAAACTGATTTCTTCCCCAAACATTCCATCAGGCTGGCAGATCCCTAGATGGAGGCCCTAGTGGGTCCTATGGTCCTGCCCGTCGTCACAACTCTTTTGCTGTAATTTGATTCTCCAGTTCAAGGCCATGTTATTTGCAATCACACAGTGGCAAATTAGATACTCCGTGAGCCCGCAGGCAGAGTGCTAGCCGAAGCCCTGTGGTCAGGCAAGGTAAATTCATACCTAGAGTGCAGGTCAGTTCTGGTCCAGAGGGCTCGCTACTCGCTCCAGTGTAGGGGGATGAAATGCAATCAAGCTGCTGCCACACAGCGAGCTGGTCTCCTCTGGGGACAACACCATAGCAAGGGCCTGGTGTTAGTCTCTGCTGCTGAACATACGGGTGTTTAGCCGCAGCTAGATCAGCCTTTGTGAGCCGGACTCCATGCCTGTGTGGAGTGAACCCATGCATGGCCTCCCATCCCACCACCATGGTGACTCCCCATGCACGCTCATGGTACGAGCACAGAGGTGGCTGTGGGCAGAGGCTGGCTGAGCTCTGCTGGCTGAGTCACGTTTTCTACCTGGTTGCTCAGTGTTTCAGCTGCAGCTGGTCATTTCAGCGGGCAGGGGGTGGCGCTGACGTACGGCAACGTGCTCACTCCCAATTGCCCATTCCCATCACTTTCCCAGGCCATTTTTTTCTGATCTCCCAGTCTTGTTTCTTCCAAGTCTCTGATGAACCAGCCCCATCATTTACCACTGCCCAGAGTCTGTGTACATTCTTACCTAAGTGGATAACCAGGTGCTTGCCTGAAGCTCTGCGGGCTGGATGGGCTTGGAATGAGGCAGCATCTTTTTTTTTTTTATTTGCTCCAATATATCAAGCCAATGAATGAGACCCAAAGGCTCCCAGCCTCTGTTATCCAGGTGAGGTGTGAGCTGAGAGAGGCAGCAGTGCACTAGAGATGGGTGATGTGGGGTCTGGGCCACCTGTTTGTGTAACCTGTTTACACCACTAGGGCCTGCTCAGGCAGGTTCCTGGCTGTTCCATTTTCATCGTTCAGTGGATTGCTGTCATAACGGCCAAACACTTTCAGCTTGGCAAGCCTGGTGATGCTCAGCTCGAGATAGGCAGCTCTACCACGGAGTCACCGATGTCCCACACCAGGCATGAGTGTCTGTCTATGAGCTACCTTTTTCAATGGCGACCAGATTGCCTGGCTCTCACGTCCACACCGCGAACCCCCTACCCAGCCTTTCCAGGTGCTTTCCAGAGCATCTCTTCTCTATCACGGGCAGCTCTGGCACCACAGGATGGGCAGCGATGTGGCCCAAGTGCCAGAGCTGCTGATCTGGCACCTGAACCTTCTAGGGAGCGAGCCATTGCTTGCTCTTAGGTCCAATAAAAACTGGCAGTCCCTAAGTAATCTGATGGCAAGGAGGGAGCAGTATTCCCAAGTGTGCCATGGGACGGCATCATCTCCAAAGTCCCAGGAGGCTCACCGAGGTCTGTGCCTTTTCCTTGCTGATGGAAGACACAAGTTGATGTAACTCATCCTTTACTTTGGAGGGGATGTCTCAGAATGACCCACACCACTGGATTTTTTTTTTTTTTTTTGAGTGTCACTCTGCTCCTCAGACTGGAGTGCAGTGGCGCGATCATAGCTCACTGCAGCCTCGACTTCCCAGGCTCAAGCAATCCTCCCACCTCAGCCTCTGGACTAGCTGGGATCACAGGTGCATGCTACCATGTCCAGCTAATTTTTTTAATTTTTTGTAAAGATGTGGTCTCTCTATGTTGTCCAAGCTGGTCTTGACCTCCTAGGCTCAAGCGATCTTCCTGCCTCAGCCTCCTGAGTAGCTGGAAACACAGGAGTGCACCACCATGCCCAGCTACTTAAAAAAATGTTGTTTAGACATGGGGTCTTGCTACATTGCCCAGGAGACCCCTGGGTCTTTGCTGGGGTAGCAGAGCCCTGAACCACACAAGGGCTTAGCTCCCGCTCTCTGCAATGCATGGGCGCCTTTCCAGGGCATGTAGGGTACTTTCCACTTCTACTTCCATGTCTGATTAGCAGGACATCTTCAGTGTAGCATCCCGGTGTGATGTTCTGTGGGATGTCAGATAATTAAGGTCCCTGTGAATTAACTGCTGCTATTCCATGTAAGTGCAAATCAGTTTTCATACATCTTTTTTTTTCTTTTTTTTTCTGAGATGGAGTTTCACTCTTGTCACCCAGGCTGGAGTGCAATGGTGCAATCTTGGCTCACTACAACCTCCACCTCCTGGGTTCAAGCCATTCTCCTGCCTCAGCCTCCTGAGTAGCTGGGATTACAGGCGCCCGCCACCATGCTCGGCTAATTTTTGTATTTTTAGTAGAGATGGGGGTTTCATCATGTTGGCCAAGCTGGTCTCGAACTCCTGAGCTGAAGCGATCCACCCACCTCAGCCTCCCAAAGTGCCGGGATTACAGGCGTGAGCCACCGAGCCCAGCCTGATACATCTTCCTGATAGGGTTTGAGAGGGCACGCACACCAGATCAACAGCTTGACACCGAACTCCAAGGCTGTGCTGACCTGTTCTGCTGAAGAAATAGCATATGGTACAACAGGAGCACTTGGGGCTCCCACTCGGTTAGGCTTACAAGAGTCCATTGTCATTTGCTATGACTCAGATGGCTTCTTCAGGGGCTGTACTGGTGCATGAGGGATATAGAGGGGACCACCTTCTCCACATCCTTTAAGTCAGCAACGGTGACAGTCATCTCTGTCGTAATGCTCAGACTTCATATTGCTTCTGATTTTCCATCTTGTAAATGTATCCAGCCTAAACATGCACTCAGAGACTGAGGAAGTAGCCACAGATGGTCCTCCAGACTCAGTGGCATCCTGAAAGATGGACTTGGGCCAGGACTTTATTTATCACGTGGCTTCTGTAGACCCCACTTTAATGGGGGGTCACGATGGTATTTTGGGTTACCTGGTACCAATGTCACTTCTGACCTGTATCCAATAGTCCTTGAGAGATCTGGGCATTCCCTTCCCTACTATAAAAGCTATTCTGATAAGGGAGCAGAGAGGAGGGACTGGGAGGATCCTACCACGTGGGCTTCCAGGATCCTTCCTCGAGAGGACCTTCTTCCCTTCAGTGTACGGACTCTGGGTCTGAGAAATGGCACAGATCTAGAAGTTGGGGGAGAGATACTAATTTTTCCATGGAAGTGGCTGGCCTCGGCCTTCTGCTCACACATTCTTATCCTTTTTTGGTTACATAAATCAAATAAACACGTGGCTGCCCCTCTACCCCGCCTCTCGAAAGAACGCAGCCTATTATTCGTTACCACAGAGCCCTGCATTCAGGCTCCCAGCAACCTTTGCAGCCTCACTGCCCATTGTAGTCACTGCATCATCTCGCCTCTGATGGTTAAGTGTGCGGCGTGGTCTCTGTCATTTCGGAATCCTCTCTTCTCCGTGGACACTGGAGAGGCCAGTTCTACAGTCATCCATCCTGTCCTGCAGATGGTGCCCACACCAGACTTGGCCACGCTGCCGGGGCTTCGTTCACTGGTGCACATCTTACAGGCTTCGCGAGCAGAGTCCTCTGGGGCTCCCCGGGAACGTACAGAAGGAGTGTGTCCTCCGGTCTTCCATCATAACTTAATTATAACCATGCGCCTCTGAGCCACTTGATCGCTTTCTTGATCAAAATCTGCCAGGGTAACTCCAGCATGTGTTCCTGGCTTACTGCAGGCCATTGTTGTTGCTAAATCTCAAGATGGCAGCCCAGCAGAGCATTAGGGGCAGCTCAGGTTGCCCTTGTCACGACGAAGACTCCGGAGTCACCGGGCAGTGCCCCTTCCTCGGTAAACTCCCCCACAATATTCCACCCCTAATCTTATCCAGCACACGCCATCCACTCCCAGGTGTGTGCTCTCAGTTTTGTAGGTGCAGATTAGCAGGATCCGAGTTCCCCTCCCTCTCTTCCGTCTCCTCTTCTCCTGTATTCAGCCATGGCTGGGCAGCCCTTCCCAGCTGGCCATGCAGAGACTCAGCCATCCATACAACCTCCGTGCTGCAGGTGGGATTGTTCTAGCCCACCATGAAGGAGGCAGCCTCTCAAGGGTTCCAGGTTTGCAGGGAAGACGGGGCTGTCGTTCCATCTCCTCCCTTCCCATGAGCTCCAGGCCTCGTTTCCCATCCCCATGGGGATCTTAGAACCAAGACCTCTGTTCCATTCCACAAAAACCCTTTGCTCCTAATTGCTCCTCAGGCTTTCTCTTCCACCTCCCTGCTTTTCCTGGTGTACTTTTTGACACTCTTGCAAGCCCAGCTATGCATTTAAAAGAATGTCCGTGGCATTTAATCCAGCATGTTCACAGACGTCATCGCTTCGTTGCTGTTGCTATTATTTCCATAATATGAAGTCTTTGATATTGTAGGAAGCAGAACGCCTTGTGGCTTCTCTTTGCTTTTAGCTTCTATGACAAAAAAGTAACTTGCTGTAGCAGAACAAATTGAACAGCGGTTTACGTGCTAGCATGTTCTAAACAATTAAAGTACTTCTTGCCTCTTTCCACCCCCGCAACTTTGGAGGAATTAATTTGGGACTTGGGAGCAGGTTGAAATTTGTAGTGGGAGGGTCGTATTAATGTAGGAGAAAAATCACTGTCATGGGAGGCGTGGCACATCCTACTGCGCCCCCCCAACTCCCACGACTCCCACGCAGAGTCTGCTTTTGATTGGCACTTTATTTATTACATCTATTTATAAATATTTAGTTGTGTTTTCTTCTAGGTCTTTGCAGTTATTCCTCCCCCCAACCTTTATACATTCGCAAACTATTTTTGTGTGTGGAGTGAGCTATGAATCCAACTTTCCTCCCCCATACGGCCAGTGAATAGTCCCGGTTCTGCTTCTAAAGACACGCCTGCTCTTGCCCACTGAGTATGACACATCCATTATTTCTGAGCAGGCGGCTCTGTTCCACTGACCGGCTGTTCATCCGTGCATGGAACCAGGAGGAGTGTCTTTGGCTGCAAGTAGCAGAAAAAGAACCCCCAAGCAGCCACGCCTTAGACAGGTGGTGTCGCTTTTTCACGTGGAACTGTGAATCTGGAACGGAGCGTTTCTGGCATTGGTTCAGTTACCTAACGGTGCCACCAGGGGCCACACCCTCCCCTTCTCTCTTTCCATCCATGTCATAATAACCACATCCGTCACCTCCTGGGTACAGATAGCCACTGTACACCAGGTCCCCCCTCTGCAGCAGCATCTGCCCTCTCACCAGGAGTGCAAGTTTCTGGGGGCCCCAGCCGATGCCTGCTCATGCCTCCCGGGCCAGCGCCGAGGTGCATTCTGCTTCCTCTATGTGTAGGGAAGGCTGGAAAAATGGGTAACTGGACTGTCCTAAGTGACTTAGCGCGACCGTGATTACCCGGGGCTGAGTGTGAAGGCAGGGGCAGTGCCGTGAGAGAACACTGTGCCTCAGGGGTGCTTGTGCAGGAATCAGCAAGCCAGAAGCTAGAACTCCGGACGTGCCTGTGTTCATGCAGGGCTTGCATTCAGGCTGTGGGGATGTGACACAGCCCCCTCCCCCGGCAGGACTGGATGTCCGTTTAAACCACACCCCACTTGACCCCACAAGAGAAGGTGGAGAGCAGGAGGTGCCTTGGGGAGCCCAACTGAGTGGGGCGGGCGGCAGGGGGTGGGGTGCAGAATGACACTTGTGATATTACCATACCATAAGAAATCTATATTTGGGCCGGGCGTGGCTCACCCCTGTAATCCCAGCACTTTGGGAGGCCAAGGCAGGTGGATCACCTGAGGTCGGGAATTAGAGACCAACATGGAGAAACCCCATCTCTACTAAAAATACAAAATTAGCCAGGCGTGGTGGCGAATGCCTGTAATCCCAGCTACTCAAGGAGGCTGAGGCAAGATAATTGCTTGAACCCGGGAGGCGGAGGTTGTGGTGAGCCGAGATCACGCCATTGCACTCCAGCCTGGGCAACAAGAGCAAAACTTCGCCTCAAAAAAAAAAAAATCTGTATTTGGTCTCTGCTCCTGGTTCTCGGCACATAACCCCTAAAATCTTTGGAATCTCTGGCGTGGTAAGAGTGCCTTTAGTATGTTCGTCAGATGACTGGTGGCTGGGGGCTCTTAGGTAGCCTTAGGATGGGACTGGCCACCAGAAAGACCACGGCAGGACTAGCCAGCCCCACCTCCTAACCTCCAGGGAGTGGGGAGGGGCCGAATGTTGAGTTGATCACCAATGGCCAGTGATGAATCAATTCCACCTACATGGTGAAGCTTCCATAAAACCCGAAAGGACTGGGTTTGGAGAGCTTCCAGGTCGCTAAACATGTGGTGGTGTCCAGAGAATGTCACCCAGGGAGGGTGTGGAAGCTCCGTGGTCCCTCTCACCACTCTGCCCCAAGTGGCCCGCCCCCAGTCTCGCAATTCATCTGTATCCTTTGTGTTCTTCTTCACAATACACTGTAACTGTAGGTAAGTGTCTCCCTGGATTCTGTGAGCCGTCCTAACCATTAATTGAACCCAAGGAGGAGGTGTAGGGACTTGGACTTAGAGCTGATCGGTCAGAGGCACCGGTCACCATCTGGGGCTTGTGATTGGCATCAGAAGTGGGGGCAGTCTTGTGGGACTGAACCCTCACCCTGTGAAAATCCGATGCTAACTGCAAGCAGGTGGTGTCAGAACTGGGTCAAATTATAGGACACCGTGCTGGTGCCCCCTGAGAACCGCCACCCCCCCACACATCTGGTCACAGGAGTGCCCTGAGTTGGGTGGCGCGGGATGTGTGGGAGTGGGGAAACGCTGCTGCCTCCTGTATCTTACACAGCGGCTTCTGTCACCTGGACGCACTCATGCCCGGCTGAGGCTGTAAAAATTTCCCATAATAAGAGCAGCACCAACTTATTATGTTACCGTTCGAGGGGTCAGACGTCTGAAGCGGGTCTCACTGGTCTCACTACTAAGATGGTAGTGGGGCGGTTCTTTCTGGAAGCTCCAGGGGTCCCAGCTGCTGGAGGCCTGCCCCCATCTTCAAAGCCAGCAGCCTCACATCTCCCTGTCTCTCAGTTTCCTTCTGCGCATCGGCTTCTGTCTTCGGAGGACCGCTGTGATTCCTTTGGGCCCCTCAGGATGGCTCCCCCCTCCAGATCCTTAACTCAGTGTGAGCTGCAAAGTCCCTGTGGCATGTAAGGTAACATACGCGGGTTCTGGGGATTAAGACCCAGCTGTTCTCTGGGTTGTCCCAGGTGAGAGGCAACAGCGGATTCTCCCTGCAGGTGAGGGAGGAAGCGGGCAGGGCAGAGCTGGGAACCTTCCGGAAAGTCCATGGCTCCTTGGGCTCAGGGCATGACCGTCCCCTCAGCTCTGCTGTGAACTGGGTCTGCCTGCAGGGCCCTTAGCCTGATTCCTACTTAAAATCCGCCCAGGGCCCAGTCAGCGATCCATCTCTGCATTCCAGCCACATCCCATCAGCCCCGCCTGGAAATCCTCGATGGCCCGGGGCTGGGTCTCCTGGGGGCTCAGCCACCCCAGCAACCTCTGGGCAGCTCTCCCGCCTCTACCTGGCCCTCCTCATGGAGGAGGTGGGAAACTGAGTGGGCAGTACCTCCTTCACTTAAGACCCTTCGATGACTCTGGGGTTTGTGTTAAAGCCCCCACCCACCACCACCACCATCCTGGCTTTGCTTGAGAGGCCCTTCAGGAGCCAGCTCTCTGATTCTCACTTTGCCCCCAAGTGCAGAGAGGAAAGGATTGCCTTCCTCGTCATTCCAGGGCAGTCTCACCTCCTGGGCTTTACAGGGTGGCTGCTCCTGCCTGACCCCCTCCTCCCACCCTTCCTCTGCCAAGTCTTGGGCATCCTTCCAGGCCAGCTTGGCTGTCACATCCCCAAGGAAGACTTCAGGATGGGCCAGATTCCTGTGGATGCAACAGAAACAGATTCTGCTCTCAGGCCTGGGTCTACCAGAGTCATTGCCGCCGTCTCTGCCACTCCAGCTGGGTGTCCCCATGGGCATCCGAAGCCCTCGGCACATATGTCAGTCCTGGCCCCGACTGCAGCTATCGCCCTTGATGGCTGACTTCCCCACCCTTTCCCTACCCTGCCTGCTCCTGGTGACCAGGACCTCGCCTTATTCAGCTGACCCCTCTGGGTCACCACAGCACCCAGCCATGACTGCTCAAAGACCATGGCATGCGGCAGGGACTTCAAGGGCAGCTCCAAACTCCAGAATGTGAAGCACTCGGTGGTCTGTGTGCTACATCGGGGCTCCCCACAAGGCAGATGGAGGGGAAACTGAGGCTGGGAAGTTGAGTCCTTTCTGCCTGGGACTTCCTGTCTTGAGAAAGGTGGTCGGCAGTGCACATGTGGAAAAGCATCAGGCAGTGTCAGCAAAGCTAAACAGAGGTTCACCCCCTGGGGAATCCACCCCCAGCGAATCCGCCACGGGTCACACCTGCTGCAATAATGAATTGGGAGTGCATTAGGCTGAGACAACGCTAACACCTATGGTTCCAACAGAAGCAAACCGAAACGCAGTACAGAGTGAATGATCCCCAGACCGAAACTCAACGCAGAGTGAATGATCCTCAGACCGAAACCCAATGCAGAGTGAATGGTCCTTAAACCGAAGCTCAACGCAGAGTGAATGGTCCTTAAACCGAAACCCAACGCAGAGTGAATGGTCCCCAGACCGAAACCCAATGCAGAGTGAATGATCCTCAGACCAAAACCCAATGCAGAGTGAATGNTCCCCAGACCGAAACCCAATGCAGAGTGAATGATCCCCAGACCGAAACCCAATGCAGAGTGAATGGTCCTTAAACCGAAGCTCAACGCAGAGTGAATGGTCCCCAGACCGAAACCCAACGCAGAGTGAATGGTCCCCAGACCGAAACCCAACGCAGAGTGAATGATCTCCAGGCCGAAACCCAACGCAGAGTGAATGATCCTTAGGCTGAAATCCAATGCAGAGTGAATGGTCCTCAGGCCGAAACCCAATGCAGAGTGAATGGTCCTTAAACCAAAGCTCAACGCAGAGTGAATGATCCCCAGACCGAAACCCAATGCAGAGTGAATGATCCTCAGGCCGAAACCCAATGCAGAGTGAATGATCCCCAGACCGAAACC
>NW_016107417.1:3997666-4009950 GCF_001604975.1 Cebus imitator | reverse complement strand
AAACCCAATGCAGAGTGAATGATCCTCAGACCGAAACCCAATGCAGAGTGAATGGTCCCCAAACCGAAGCCCAACGCAGAGTGAATGATCCCCCTCTAGGAAACCAAGAGATTCAAGCATAACCCATGAGAAACGGCCAAGTAACCTCTAACTAGGGACTTTTCACTTTAATTAACCAAATATTTTCTTTGTCTTGCTTTTGCAAACCTCTTTACAAAAGTTCCCTCCTGTGGGCCCTCAGCAGAGTCCTGAGTGTCTCTCGATCCAGTGCTGCCCAATTCATAAATTGCTCAATGTTCAAATAAACTTATTGAACATTTTAATGTGCTCAAGTTTGCTTTTTACACACCCAGTGGGAATGAGCGTGCATGTCCCCCAAGACTGTATGAGCGTCCAGGACGGCGTTACTTAAGATAGCCTCACCCTGAAGTCACCCCAGCGAAACCCTGAAAAAGCTCTGCACATCAAAGCCGGGGGAGCTTCCTGGCTGGTGAGCAGGTGGATGTCCCAGGTAGGTGAGGTGCCCTGGCTCCCCGGAGAGAGGACATGGAGGCTCTGTGTTCAGGACCCTCCCTGCCCTTTCCCCTCACATCGCTTCATCTGGCTGGCCCTGACTTGTATCTTTTTCTAATAAAACTGTTACTGTAAGTACATACAGTACTTCCTTGAGTTCTGTGAGTTGTAGCAATTTATTGAAACTGAGGGGTTTGTGGGAACTCCTGAATTTGTAGCCAGTCAAAAGTGCAGGTGGCCTGGGGACCCCTGAGCTTGCAGCTGGCATCTGAAGTGGGGGCCGTCTTGGTGGGAACCATGTCCTTAAGCCTGTGGAGTATGACGCTAACACTTGGCAATTGTCAGAATGGAATTACCATCTGCCAGTTGGGGATGAAGCAGAATATTCAGAAACCCCATGTAGCTGAGCAGAAATGTGCTTGAGAAGGGAATCCCACATCTGTTTAGAAAATGGTTTTAACACAGAGACATTCAGAATTGAGTATAGCAATGATGGAGTAGATCAAAATGACAGCATTTATATTCGCGAGCTAAGTTCAGAAATATACATCTTTGGCATTTTAAGAACTCACAACGTTTAAGAGAATTTAGCATATTTGAGTCTTCACATCAGACGTGTGATTCTAATTTTAAGTGGGCTCCTGGGTCATTGATTTCTGAGCCCTTCAAACAACTAGCCTGACACTAATAATCAGCACCTGTGATCACAAGCTGACCTCTTACTAAGTTAGTAAACAGTTTCTGAATGTTTAAAAAACCCCGTAATTGTACATTTAATGTATTTGGTTGATACAAATCACATAAGGACTTTGGAAGATCTGTTAGTCAGATAATTGAAAAACTTAGAAAATGGAATATGATAAATTTTGATTGCAGCTTAAAAGGTTTAAAGGAATTTAAATTAACTAGGTAAATGATACTAACATTAATCAAATTTCTTTTTATAAATGATCATTGAAATTTGCTGGATCTATTCGTAGAATAAGATTTGTAAGTTGCATTTAAAAGCTCAAGGACATGGGTGGGGTAGGGGACTGGGCAGTTGCTGTTCAGTAGGTGTAGTGTTTCAGTGACACAAGGTGTAAAGTTCCGGAGATGCGCCGTACAGCACGGGGCCCACAGCTAACAGCACCACACTGAGTCTGGGCGCAGTGGCTCACGCTGTAATCCCATCACTTTGGGAGGCCGAGGCAGGTGGATCATGAGGTCAGGAGTTCGAGACCAGCCTGGCCGATATGGCAAAACCCCATCTCTACTAAAAATACAAAAAATTAGCAGGTCATGGTGGCGCATGCCTGTAATTTCAGCTACTCTGGAGGCTGAGGCAGGAGAATCGCTTTAACCCAGCAGGCCGAGGTTGTGGTGAGCGGAGATCACGCCACTGCACTCCAGCCTGAGTGACAAAGCGAGTCTCCTCTCAAAAAAAAAAAAAAAAAAAGCTTGGGCTGGGAGAGAGGGGTGTGGGGCTGTCTCAGACACGGGGCCTTCTGGAAGATGCCGTTCAGATGCCAAACCCCGGAGGCTTAGGACTCGCTCAGGTGCTCTGAGATCCGACTGTTGCTCTAGGCTGTGTGACAGTCCCCACGGCGTCCTCAGCCAGCCCAGCCCAAGGCATTGGAAAGGACCACTCTTCTCATTTTTGTTTTGATCTCACTCTGAAAATGAAGTTTTATCAAAAAATGGGATTTTCTTCTTGTGCTTCTCATCTGGGTCTGTCCGCGGAGCACTCGCCTTCAGCCAGCAGCTCTGGACCCACAGGTGCTTCCCAAAGCAGCACTCGGGCCGGTCTGCAGCTCTGCAGTGCCCTGGGGTCACCAAAGCACCACAGCCACTGTGCCTCACAGTGCCTGTGAGAAGGAGCCAGGACAGCCCGGCCACCCGGGCCTGCAGAGCCTCAGTCTGCTCCGCGTTGCCCTCTGTGATTGGCAGAAGGACGCCTCCCCGAAGAGATTCGGGTCCTAATCCCTGGAACCGGCGCACGTTCCCTCATACGGCCACAGAGACTTTGCAGATGCGATGAAGTTCAGGTTCTTGAGATTAAGGAAGATTATTCTGGATTATCTGAGAAGTCCCCAAATGTAATCACAAGTGTCCTTCTAAGAGGCAGGTGGAGGGAGATTTGGCCAAAGAGGCAGTGACTGAGCGCTGAAGCCTAGAGTACGGCTCAGAAGTGGAGGAGGCGAGGACTGGCTGCCCCACAGCCTCGGGAGGGCACAAGCAGGCCCTGCCGCCACCTCGGTGTCAGCCCTGGGAGGCTGAGCTCGGGCTCCTGGATTCAAGCCTGTTAGAGAACAAAGGGTGTGGTTTTCAGCCACCGCATTGGTGGCCACTGTTACAGCGGCGGCAGGAAGCAGACACACCTGCCCAGAGCCCCTCCCTGCTCTCGGCTCAGCTGGATGCCCGAGCTCCTGCACCAGGCCACGGCCTCCACTGACCTCGTGGACCCAGCTGCCACCTTCCCTGCACGCTGCTGACGTCTCACCATCTGGTGAACTTCTGGGCATCTGCCTCCAAACTTGACAATGACACTATCCCACCTTCCCGAACGCCAAGCAAAGTTTCCGTCTCAGTGCCCTCCTGGGGGCCTCCATCTCCCCTGTACTCGCATCAGCCAGAGAAATGCTGCTTATTCCTGAATCCGCAGTGACAGCTTTTACACAAGCATGGGGCGGGCACTGGCGCAGGACACGGAGCATGTGGCCAGATGGTGCATGATGTGAGCCTTTCTCCCCACCGCTGCCACTGAGGCGTGAGTCCCCGCCATGCCCCACAGGCTGTCGCTGCTTGGATATTTCCCATGCCCTCCATGCAGGGGAGGGGGCCTGCTGCTGCCTTCTGTACAGGCCTGTCTCCTGGGGCACACTGCAAGTTTGGAAGGATGGAGCGTATTTCTGGAGGTCATCCTGCACCAAAATCATTTACCTAATCACTCAACAAACACTAATTGGCATCCATGCACGCCTAGCTCTGTTCTCTTAGGAAGTGACATGGTGGGTCAAAGCATGAGCCCTGGAGGTTGGGGACCTGGACTCAAATCTTGGCTCGACCACCTTCTGGCTGTGTGATCTTGGGCAACTTACTTGGCCTCTCTGTGCCTCAAGTAATTGTGGTACCAACCTGCTGCCCTCCACCAAGGTAGGAGGAAGACATGCAATGAGGTGGGAATGACACTGAACACAGTGCCCAGCATGCAGTCGGCTCAGGTGCACTCAGCAAACAGCAGGAAGAGCCACAGCAGGAGAGGCAACACGGGAATCAGGAATCAGTAGGATTTAAGGAGAGGTGAGCGCCCCAGACTTGAAGGACAGCAAGTAATTATGGAAGGACCAAAAGCATCAGTCAGGGGCAGGGCCAGCAAGGATTTAACTTACAAAAAAGGCAGTGAGGACAAACGAAAGAGCAGGGCTGGCGTGGCACCGCGTCTCTGCGATGGATCACAGAGGGAAGTGGCCCAGATGGCCCCTCCTGCTCCCTCCGCAGAAAATCCGTGTCTCCTGCCATTTCAGTGGGGCCGGGTGTGTGACTCCCAGGACTCAAAGCAGTTGTCACAGGCCCTGCTCACAGGTGGGCAGCTGGGGGGAGGACTTACAAGCAGCCAGTCGTCTGGCAGGTGAGCTTCCCTTGGCCCTATGTCAAGCTGTGGGCTCTGTTCTCTGCTCCTGGTCTTGCAGCAAATGCCATTTCTGTGGCTGGGTCAGGGAGGCAGTCGGTGCTGAACGGGGGCTCCCTGCTGGCTGCTGTCATGGGCAGCACCTCCTGCAGCTGCTGCTGGCTGTGCTTCCTGGTGGAAGCGGCTGAGGCTAGTGTGAGAAGGAACCCAGAGCCCTTCTGTGAGGCTGCAGGAGGGAACCTCCCAGGGCCCAACATCAGGGCTGTCAGCCTTTTTCTTTGCCCACTGTCTTAGTCTGTTTTCTGCTACTATGACAGAGTACCTGAGACTGGGTGATTTATAAAGAACAGAAATTCATTTCTCCCTTTCTGGAGGTTGGGAAGTCCAGTAGCATGGTGTGGGCATCTGGTGAGGGCCTTCATGCTGCGTCATCTCGCAGCAGAAGGTGGAAGGGCAAGAGAGCTCGGGGGAAAGAGAGGAGCACCAAGGGCTGGCCCTGCTTTATAACATCCCACTCTTGAGATAAGGATCCTGCTCCCACGACAACAGCACTAATCCATTCATGAAGTGGGGCCCCATGACCCAATCACCTCTTAAAAGCTCCACTTCCCAATACCATCGCCATGGCAATTAAATTTCAGCATGCGTTTTGGAGGAGACATTCAGACCCTAGCACCCACCTCTCCCAGCATGGCCCTCTTCTGCAGCTTCCTTGCTGAGGTGGAGTGGATCCCAAACTGGGCCAGGCTGTCACAGTGACCATTGCCACCTGTCACTTCCCATGGGCCTCATACTTCTGGGGTCCTGAGCAACTGCACCCCAGACTGGCATCTCTTATACCTCACCATCCCCACTCCTCACGGCTGCCCTCTTCCTATACTCTTGGCAGGTGTGGTCTGGGTTCCCACGGTGGCTTGGAAGTGCCTGGCATTGGACTTTGGGGAGACAGCCCAGCATTTCCCAACAAACCCCACAGGCCAAGCCAATTCATATCAAGGTCACGCTGAAGTTCATAGGAAACCAGATGTGCCCGTGTGACGGCCTCCAAGCCAGACACCTCTACGCAGGTGGTGACAATCTGCTGGGAGATGGGAAAAATATCAGAGCTTCTATTCACATTTATTTTTAGCTCATTCTTTTATGTCACCATTCTTCAAATTATACTTAATATATTAGAACAGGACTGTAAGTATATAATTATAAATAAATAAACATGAAATGGTAGCATAACACTTCAAAAATCTTTAGATATGAACACAACGAGTAAAGAAAGTTTTCCCACCATTAACCTAATTGATAAGCATTTATTGGTCATCTACCATGTGCAAAGAACTGTGCTAATCGATGCGGGAATATTTTGCAAAGAGAGAAAGTGCAGGGCGTCATCTTTAGCAGAGAGTGGAGAAGCACTGAGTCTGAATGACAAACTGGGAGAATACTTCTAACTCATCTCTCAGACAGAACCATAAAGAGCATCCACAAACCAACGAGACAGTGACCGACAGCCTCATGCAGGGAGGGTAGACTGGGCAGAAGAGAATCGCAAAGCAAGCTGTTACACGGCCAGAAAGATGCCCATTCATCAGAGGAGAGCTCTGTGACGCAAGGACGCTGAGAGGCCAGGCTGCAGAATCACACCCTCCCCCAAGCTGGCCACATTTATGGTTAAGTATCCTCACCTGTGGAAAGTGAATTACATGCATCCATCGGGTGGAGTATTACTCAGGCTTACAGAAGCGTCAGGATGCCCCGTATGTGCTCATATGGAATGAGTTCCAAGAAATAGTGTTAGTGGAAATGGCCAGGGGCTATGATTTGTAAACAAAAGGAAGAAAAAAGAATACACACACACACACACACGCACACACACACACACACACACACGGACATATTCTGGGAAGGCAGGGTGCAGGAGGAAAGGGGGAGCCAGAACCCTGGCCAGGTGCAGGGACGAGCTGGGACAGGCCTGGCTGAGACCCGGAGAGCCCTGCCCCAGGTCTTCGTGGAGCCGTGCCAGCTTCAGTTTTCTTGTTGGGAATGAATGCCACCCACCCCTTAAGCCCCTGGGGTGGCTGATGTCAAGTTGACAAACCCAACAGCTCTTTCTGTCACTCATGGAGGTCCTCTGGGGCCAGGCTCTCTGCTCCAAGCCTCACCTATGTCACCTCCAGGAAGCCTCACGACAGTGACTTTTTGCATCTCAATTTCCAGGCACGGAAAGTGAGGCTTCTAGAGGTGAAATAACTGGCCTGTGTCCACAGTGACAATGCAGGATGCCCCCCAGGCTGTGTCCTTCCAAGGCCGAGCTCTGGGTTCTTTTCTTGTCACTGAAACAACAAACCCAGCCCATGCCACACACTCTGTGCCTGTCATCAGGGCTCTGCCCACACAGCCCCTGTGCCCTCCCAGGTGCACCGGTTCCCGAGAGCTGCCGCCTCACGTGCTGTCCTTGTCCCCATGAGTTGGTGCTGGGTGCCCTCCCTCCAACCTTCCCATCCTGGGGAACAAAGTGCCCCACCGATGGGGGCCCAGAGGCAACAGGGAGGACAGCAACGGGGTGGGGGGCTGCTGGCACCGAGAGGGGAGATGAGGGCTGACACAGCCACAGAGGAGAAAAGCCCCCTGGTGCCTCCGAATCACCCTCACAAAAGAAGAAATCCGCAGCCACCCCAGGCAGGCCACCAGGGCTCTAACACTGCCTGCTTCCACTTAGCCTGACAGCGCAGGGACTGCGGACACACGGAGCGCATCCACCAGTAATTCAGAAGCCCACTCTAGCTAGCACCTCCCACCTTCCCCTTAATTTCTTCTCTCCTGAGTGCTGGTGGCAAGAGGCAAGACCAGAATTCAGGTATCCCTCTCTCGAAGGGAGGCAAAGACACTGGGAGGCTTTGAATTGCTCTCCAGGGACAGCAGCCAAAGAAGGAAGATTTACAAATGGATCAGTCAGGAGACTGAGCTCCAGCCACCTTCTGGAGTTACTCTCTCCGCCACCCTCAGAGGGAAGGCTTGTGAAGCTCACAGCCAGTCTGGGAACTGTCATCCCCAGAGAACATTCCCCAGGGAGAGGGAGGATCGCCAAAGATCCTGGAGAAGGGGGTCAGCTGTGTAACTTCCCTGCTCTCTGCAGGCCTCCTGGCCATCTGCGGGGGCAGTGGCACCGCCTGCTAGGGGCACATCACAGACAAAGAACAGGGTGGTGGCAGGAACCTAGAGAGCTGGCTGGAGCGCAGGAGTGCAAAGGGACTGCAGAGATGCCCACCGCAGACTGAGGCAGGAGAGAAGAGCTGGGCTGCGATTACGGGAAGGGGCGTCCTAGTATATTTGCTAACTCACCTGTTCTGTGATTTCATTCATTCATTCAACTAACATGTCTTGAGTCCTTAGGAAAGTTATATCTCATTCAAACGCTAATGCCCCCTTCGACCCTCTGCATGCGCACACCCCACACAGGTCTGTGGGCGACCAGACACAATTATTTTGGCGGGCTCTCGGGCGGCTTGCTCAAGCCCGCACCCGTTTTGTGGTGTGTACTTTTGTTTCAATAAATCTGTGCATTTGTTGCTTCAAAAATATTACTTTGTCTAAAACTAAAAAAAAGTATCAACGTGGAGACTTAGCTAAGGAAGACACTGTAGTGAACAGAGATGACAGCTACTCAAGGCAAACAGATATCACGATTTTCCGCAAACTTGACCTTTTGCAACTTCCACTTTTGTTCCAGCTGTTTCAGGTGCTCTGCAGAGCAGAAACAAGGACGCTCCATGTGTCCACTTAGGCTGGAATTCCCAGGGAAGCAGATTCCAGGGCAGGAGTCGGGACTCCGGGAGGAAAGGAGGAACGTGGGTGGGCAGGGAGCCGCTGAACCGGGATGGTTGCAAGAGAGGCCCCAGCCCATCCTCAGGGAGCTCTGAGACACGATGGTCTCTCAGAGGTCCCTTCGTCTCAGCTCTGAGCCGGGATGACTTTGGTCCTAAAGGCGGCGGCAGGGAGGGAAGAGCAGCCCCGACTACAAATGGTAAAGTGAGCCCAATGGCTCACCCCCTTATTTCACTCAAGTCTCTGCTTAAACGCCGCCTTTTCAGAGACCACCCTTTGCCACCTGCATTCCAGGAATCCCCCAGTCCCTTTTATTTTTTATTTTTATTTTATTATTTTTAGAGGGAATCTTGCTCTGTCGCCCAGGCTAGAGTGCAGTGGCACAATCTCAGCTCACAGCAACCTCCGCTCCTGGGTTCCAGCAATTCTCCAGCCTCAGCTTCCTGAATAGCTGAGATTACAGGTTTGCACCACCATGCCTGGCTAATTTTTGTGTTTTAGTGGAGATGGGGTTTCACCACGTTGGTCAGGCGCCCCAGCCCCTCGTGATCCCTCTGCCCTGCCATCCCCTCCCTCGATAACTTCTTTGAGTATTTATTGCTTGTTGCCTCTTCTGCTGCAGGAATGACAGCTCCGTGTGGCAGGGCTTTGTGTGGTACCCCAGGGCCTGCCACACATTGTGCACTCAGGAAATGTCTGCTGCATGAATGAATGAATGAATGGGTGGATGGATGAATGAGGGTGTAGGGTTAGCCCCCAGCACTCTGCCTGCTCCCAGGGATGAGGATTGTGTGGGGAGACCTGAAGGACCATAATGCATGTGACCCCAGTGCCACCACCCAGGGCACAGACCTGGGGACCCCTATAAGCCCTCGCTGCCCCCTGAGTCTCATGCCACCTACTCCCCCTGCAGGTGCTGCAGCTCTGCATGTGGGAGGGTCTCACACCCCCAGGGCTGGGCCTGAACCACAATCCATACTCGCCAACACTCCTGCTGCTTATCCTTCATCTGGGGTGTTTCAGGACTCAGGGTGGCCTGAGACAGATGGGAGGGGCCTCACAGTCCCCAGAAACCCCTGGGTTTGTGGCAACCACCAGCCAAGCGTCAAATATCACCCTCTGTGTGTCAAAAGATGCAGAAAGAACATTTGATCAAATTTCACACTCATTCTTCATAAAATCTCTCAGCAAAGTAGGGACAGAGCATCTTTAATCTACCAAAGAACATAGGGGCAGAGAGAAAGTGGCTGCAGTTAACATCATATGTAATGGTAAAAGGCAGAATGCTTCGCCTTGACAGGGAAGAAGGGAGGGATGTCCAGTGTCACCACTCTTATTCAGCATTGTACAGCAGGCGCTCACCCAGTGCAATGTGGTAAGAAGAATAAAGGTACCCGGAATGAAAAGGGAGAAATAAAACTGTCTCTATTTGTATCTAATATGATTGCCTCTGCAGAAAATCCCAATAATGTACAAAACAAAGAAATAAAAACCTTTCTGGAGGGCCAGGCGTGGTGGCGCACGCCTGTAATCCCAACACTTTGGGAGGCCAAGGCGGGCGGATCAAGAGATCAGGAGTTCGAGACCAGCCTGGCCAACATGGTGAAGTCCCATCTCTACTAAAAACACAAAAATTAGCTGGGTGTGGTGGCGCACGCCTGTCATCCCAGCTACTGAAAAGGCTGAGGCAGAACTGCTTGAGCCGGGGAGTAGAGGTTGCAGTGAGCCGAGATCACACCACTGCACTCCAGGTGTCGGGGTGCACGCCTGTAGTCCCAGCTACTCGGGAGGCTAAGGTGGGAGGATCTCTTGAGCCTGGGAGTTCAAGCCTGCAGTGAGCCANTGCAGTGAGCCATGATTGCACCACTGCACTCCAGTCTGCCAAAAGAGCAGACTTCCTCTCAAAAAAAGAAAAGAAAAAAAGGTGTCAGTTCCCCCAAGCCCTAGGCCCTTTCCTTTGATCCTGGCCAACCCAGCACCTTCCTGGCTGCATCAGGTGTTCATGGAACAGAAGCTCAGGGACAGAGGTGTTGGTTTGTAATGACAATTGGACATGCTCTTCAGCAAACAAAAAATTCAAATCGTAGGTGACTGTATAAAGCCAAAATTCAAGTTCCGGCAGCTTCTCTTGGCTTACACTCACCACGGGAACCAGTGCTAGCCAGAAGGTCTCGTAACAAGGCATTAAGACAAGGACCCTGGGGTCGAACTGTCTGGGTCCAAGCCCTGGCTCCATCGTTTGTTAGCTATGTGATCTTGGCAAATTTCTTTTCTTTTCTTTCGGAGACAGGGTCTCGCTGCATTGCCCAGGCAGGAATGCAGCAGTGTGGTTATAGCTCACTGCAGCCTCAAACTCCTGGGGTTCAAACCATCCTCCCACCTCACGCTAGGACCACAGGCATGTGCCATCAAGCCTAGCTAGGATTTTTTTTTTTAAGTCATTTTTAGTAGAGGTGAAGTCATGCTATGTTGCCCAGGCTGGTTTCCTGGCCTCTAGCAATCCTTCCGCCTCGGCCTCCCAGAGTGCTAGGGTTACAGGTGTGAGTCACTGTGCCTGGCCACCTCGGCAAGTTTCTTAACCTCTATGAGCCTGAGTTTTCTCCTGTGTAAATGAGGATTAAGTTTGATGTCGATTGTAGAGTTTGTATCATGGAAAAGCCCCAGGAGAAGTTAGTTTCCTTCACTAGACACAAGAAGTTTGTTGGTATTTTTACTATTGGGAAAATAAGCAAAGATCAACCAAATGGGAGCAAGCAAGGCTGTTTGTTCAGAACCTGCTGTGCCAGTGACTCAGTCACTGTCGCTTGCTTGGCAGAGACTCAAAGGTGGTGGGGGAGTGAGGACACCAGACTGTGGGAAAGGGGGCGGGCTCAGCTGTGTCCTAACGGGGGTGGCACCTGGGGAGGCTGTAGGGCTCTTGGGAGGCTGGTCAGGGAGCAGGTTGGCTTTCTTTAGTTGGTCCCAAATTGAAAACCATGACCAAAATTAGGGAAACTGGCAGTAGCTGGCCAAGTCCTGGCCATCGGGGACATTGCTGTGGAGGCTGTGGCGTCCTAGGCTGGCTGTGGCAGGCAGCGAGGGTGATGCAGTGAGACCCTGTTTCCATTTTTCTTGTGTGCTGCCCTTTGTCCACATGCCCCTTCCCTGCCACTGCCCTCACTGCCCTGGGGTGGCCTTGGGATGCAGTGCTGGGGCACCCGAGGCTGTTCTCAGCGACCCCCAGCACAGGGTCGCCCTCACTGGGCCCTGCGGGCTGTATGGACCGACAGCCACCTGCTGCAGGTGAAGCGGACCTGGCGTGCCTGGCCTGAGGGTCCCTGCAGCAGCCTTTATGTGCAACTGGGTGGAGCTTGTCATCACCTGGCACCCGGGTGAGGTGTGCAGGGTGGGAGGGGCAGCCAGTGCCCCGGGGTCGTCAGTCTCACCCACCTCTTCCAGCTGCTTTCCAGATCCCTGGACCCTGGAGTCGTACCATCCGGGTTCAAGTCCTGGCTCCATTATTTACCCTGTACCTGTTGTTTTTTTCAAATTCCACAGAACAATCCACACAACCCCTTCTGCTTGGCGGGTGGGGAGGGTCGTGAGGCCACGCTGGCGGAGCCAGCGGTGAGCAGGGGGCTGTGCAGAGTTGGAGAGACGTCTCAGGATGCCATGGGGGTCTGGGCATCTGGGGGTCTGCCCTACCCTGGCAGAGGATCTGAGGCAATAGGAGCGGGACAACAGTGGGGCAGAGCCTAGCACCGCCATTTACCCTGGGTGACTTCATACCCTCAGTGCCCAGGCTCCAAGGCAGGGGCCCAGCTCTGTTTTACCAAGTCCAGAGCCCCGGTGCTCCTTCCCCCAACCAGAGGCAGCAGGAGGCTGGGCCTGTAGCTGGAAGACACCAGGAGGTCCCCACCTGCCCCGGCCTCTCCTCTGGGTAAAAGCCCTGCCCTCATCAGGTGAGGTCTGGCCTGATCCAGGGCCTGGTGATGTGAGCTCAGCAAATGTTCTTTGCTGCCGGACTGGGCTCCACAAGGTGAAGGCGCACAGCCCCGTGGGGCAGGGACCCTTCTGCGCAGCATCAGAGGAGGGGTCCAGTGTGCCTTCACATGGCAGGATGCTTAGTCCTTTTTCAATTCTTTCCTTCCCTTTCTTTCCTTTCTTTCTTTCTCTTTCTTTCTTTCCTTCCTTTCTTCCTCCTTCTCTCCCTGCTCCCTCTCTCCCCCTCTCCCTCCCCTCCCTCTTTCTTTCTTCCCTCCATCACTCCCTCCCTTCCTTCCTTCTGTTCTTTCTTTCTTCTTTCTCTTTCTTTTTTTTCCTTTCTTTCTCTCTCCCTCCCCTCCCCTCCCCTCCCCTCCCC
>NW_016107417.1:3987585-3997619 GCF_001604975.1 Cebus imitator | reverse complement strand
CCCTTCCCTTTCAAGATGGGGTCTCACTATATTGCCCAGGCTGGCTTTGAACTCCTAGGCTCAAGCAATCCTCCCACCTTGGCCTCCCGAAGTGGTGGGATTACAGGCATGAGCCACCGCGACTGGCCCCCTTTGCAATTTTCTTTCAGCCCCCTTAAGTCATTCCAGCAGGAGAATCTGCCTCACTAGAGCTAATAATGCCTTATTCTTAAAAACAAAGAGAATGCCGGCCTCAGCTCAGCGCCCTTGGCAGGCGAAGGCACCCAGCCAAAATCCTGTCACATCTGTTTCGTTTGCACGGGATATTTTTGCAGTTTCTTCCATTTGTGCGAGCGATCCTGGTTTTCCAGTAGTTGCTGCAGACATTCTGGGGCACAGAAATGATTTAGAAGTCAGTTCACCAAGAGAAAACCATGAATTAGATAACAGTACGAGTGATCTGAAGATGTGGCGGAAGTCAGAAAGGGTTGCAAGTGACACAGGTTTGGAAAATGCCGCTCTGAGGCAGACAGGGATCACCTGCGGGGTCAGGGAGTCGGGGGTGCATTACTCTGTGACAGTGTCTTGTACTTGGGCTGCCATGACCTAGAGGATTTGGGAACCCCGGGACACATGAGTTTGTTTTTAAATTTTATTTGTTTATTTATTTTTCGAGACAGAGTCTCTGTCGTCCAGGCTGGAGGGCAGTGGCGCAATCTTGGCTCTCTGCAACCTCCACCTCCCAGGCTCAAGTGATTCTCCTGCCTCCGCCTCCAGAGTGGGGTTACAGGTGCCCACCTGCATTTTGTATTTTTAGTAAAAATGGAGTTTCACCATGTTGGCCAGGCTGCTCTCAAACTCCTGACCTCGTGATCCACCCGCCTCAGCCTCCCAAAGTGCTGGGATTATAGGTACGAGCCACTGTGCCTGGCACACATGTGAGTTTATTAAGCATACACGTGGCACGTTTTGTGGTCGGGCACTCCCCTAAGTGCTTTACTGACATGACCTCATTTCATCCTCACACACTATGCCATCAGTCCAATGTTCCCATTTTACAGATGAGGAAACTGAGGCACGGGGAGCTTAGCAAGCTGCTCTGAGTCCACCCCCAGTCGAGCAGCTGCCTGGCCCGGGGTCTGTGCTGCGAGCTCCCGCCGTGGTCCCAGCGTCTTAGCCATCATGCCCTGCCGGGGAATTGTCGACACTGCAGTTGTGTCCCTGGGTCACCTTTCGACGCATGCCCTGGAAGAAACGCAGGCCTGGCCCTGCTGGTGCTGGTGCCTCGGAGCCGATTACAGCTGCATCATCATTTACTGCCTTGGGGGCCGCAGCCTCTGCCAGGGCCCTGCGGTGCGGGCACTGAGGGAGGCTCAATGTCTTGGGGGTCGGAATCCTCTCCTGAGACAAGGGTGGCCGCTGCCGTGGCTGGTGTCCCCAGGCCAGAGAAGCTGCCAGGGAAGTCACTACGTGTGACTGTTACTGTCCTTCCAGGGCAGAGTGAGGGGTGTACCCATCACTGGAGCATTAAACAGGCACCGCCAGGCTTCCCTCCAGGACGGGGCATTTGGAGAAGGCTCCTACCCTCCTTTCAGGATGGCAGTGTGGGAGTGGGTTAGATATATGCTCACTCTCAGTTCTGAAGAATCTGAGGACCCTAAAGTACATTTCACCTGCTCCCTCCCATCCCCGACCACCTCCTCCTGGGCACACTCAGCCTGGGGGACTTTCTCCTTCTGCCTGGGACTGATACTGCCACCCAAGACTCGGAGGACAGTGAGCGAGGTCCTAGGGAAAGGGCTGATGATGGCAAGATGGGCTCCCTGGTGGCTACAGAAAAAGCCTAGAGGTGCAGGGGTCCTGCTAGGCCGGGGTGTCCAGTCCCTTCAGAGAGGCTCTGAAGGTCCAGCTATCCCCTTGGCTCCAGGTTTGAGTCTGCCCACATCGTGAGCAGCAGGAGACCCCTACTTTGCAGGGGGCCCTGCCTAGGGGCTGCTGTCGATGACCCACAGCCTTGGTGGCCGGAGGTGTCAGGTCACCCCATGCACAAGGGGACCCATCTGGCACTCAGGTTCATGGGTGCAGGTCTCCCAACCACATGTCCAACCCCTTGAGAGGAGCATCTGGCTTCTATATTCATCGTTCTAGAAGCAGGAGGAAGTCAGGAAGTGGAACTGTGACTATGATAGAAAAAGCGGTCTTGATCCAGACCCTAAGAGACTGTTCCCGGATCTCACACAGGAAGGAACTCAAGGAAAGTCACAGAGTGCAGTGAAGTAAGCAAGTTTATTACAGCTCCTCCATCCCGGCCCGGCCCGTGGCTCATGCCTGCAATCCCGGCACTGTGGGAGGCCGAGGCAGGCAGATCACTTCAGGTCAGGAGTTCAAACCAGCCTGGCCAACACGGTGAGACCCTGTCTCTACTAAAAATATAAAAATTAGCCTGGCATGGCGGTGCCTGCCTGTAATCACAGCTACTCAGGAGGCGGAGGCAGGAAAATCTATTGAGCCTGGGAGGCGGAGGTTGCGGTGAGCTGAGATCATACCACTGCACTCCAGCCTGGGTGACAGGGTGCCACTCCATCTCAAAACCAAACAACCAACCAATCAAACAAACAAACACCTCCTCCATTCCAGAGTAGAGTGTCTTCAGAAAGGGAGCAGAGGCCTGCCCCGCCTTTAAGTTTCTCTCATATCGGGGTCTTATCTGTGTAAAGACTAAACTAAGCTGTGCCTACCTGTGGCTGGGCTGATGGCATGTCAACGTCGGTTGTTCTGTTGGCTTAAGAAAGCTAGTGTTGACATCTTCGTGTGTGAGTACATCAAAGCATAACTATAATTGTTTGAAAGCATTTATTGTTCTGGGTCTTGGGACAGCTGGACTTTCTGCTGTTATAGGAACGTGTCCTTGCAGGCATCCTCAGGCTGTGTCCTCAAATGTAATTATCTTATGACCCTAAGTCATGACCAGCAAGGAATGTGCCTGTTTGTGTCGAGACAGAGGTGAATTTAAAATGGCGTCACTGTGGCTCTCCCTGCTCCGGCTTCCATAACAATCCTTCCAGAGAAGAGAATCATCAAGTGAACGCTGTGTCTGTCCTCCTGGAGCCTCACAGAGACCTACATTCAAATCTCCCTGCCTCCAGGACCCCCAGCCAGAGGGGGCACTTCTGCTCCCCACCCCCGTGCCCCTGAGGGCAGGCCCCGAGGAGGGAGGGTGGAGCGTGGCCCAAACCCCCATGTCCCAGCCAACCTCACGGCCACCTCCCCTGCCGCCCTTCCAGGACACAGCAGCCTCCCACACCCCTCTTCTTCATCTGTCAGGGCCCTCCCTGCCCACAAACCGGCCCTGGCCGAGGCCCTGGGGGCTGAGGAAGGGTGATGCGCTAAGAAACCTCTGTGTGGATATGCAGAAGTACCTAATCACTTGCGAATCTCCAGCGCCCTGGGGCAGCTTCCTCCAGGCCCTGGTGACACTGCAGTGCTTGTCAGCATCACCCAGACAGGAAGTGACAAGCCGAGGGCCCTGGGCAGCAGCCTGATGCTCTTCACATGCGCCCGGTGGACAGCGGAGGCCCCAGCTGGGATAGAGGGGGAGGCGGTGGCCACTCAAGTGGACCCAGGTCTGGAAGCTTCTTACAGCATGGTGATGCCCGGGCCTGGCTGGGCATCTCCCCGGACCCCTCGAGGAGGGGGCACTCCTGTTAACACTTCCACATCCCTGCTGGTTAGCGTTTACCACAGCCTTTCTGTATTTCTTCAATTCTTTCTTTCTTTCTCTCTCTCTTTCTTTCTTTCTTTCTTTCTTTCTTTCTTTCTTTCTTTCTTTCTTTCTTTCGGTTTCTTGCTTTCTTGCTTTTAATTAATTAATTTTTTGAGGGGGATGGAGTCTAGCTTTGTCACCCAGGCTGGAGTGCAGTGGTACAATCTTGGCTCACTGCAGCCTCCACCTCCCAGGTTCAAGCAATTCTCCTACCTCAGCCTCCTGAATAGCTGGGATCACAGGTGTGCACCACCACACCCAGCTAATTTTTGCGTTTTTAGTAGGGACGGGGTTTCACCATGTTGGCCAGGATGGTCTCGAACTCCTGACCTTGCGATCCACCTGCCTTGGCCTCCCAAAGTGCTGGGATTACAGGCGTGAGCCACTGTGCCCGGCTGTGTATTTATCCAATTCTTATTTAGTGCTTCCTTTTGCTGTGATGTGACCATGGTCCTAAGTGCTCTACTTACACCTTCAAAACGACCTACCAGACAGGAACTGCTATTATACATTTTACATGGAAGGAAACTGAGGCATGGAGAAAGTCAGCCACTTGCCCGAAGTTACTGAGCTGGTAACAGGCAGAGCTGTTGTTTTTCCTGTCTGTTCCCACATGAGATGGGCTTTTGAAGTCAGGGTCTATGTTTTTTTAATTCTTTACCTTCATGGGAATTGGCAGTGAGCTTAGGTTATCAATAAAGATCTGCTGATTGAAATAAGGAATGAGACCGGCACAGTGGCTCACACCTGCAACCCTGGCACTTTGGGAGGCCGAGGAGAAAGGATCACTTGAGCCCAGGGATTGGAGGCCAGCGTGGGGAACATAGTGAGACCCAATCTCTATTCAAAACATTTTGGCCAGGCGTGGTGGCTCAGGCCTGTAATCCCAACACTTTGGGAGGCTGAGGTGGGCGGATCACCTGAGGTCGGGAGTTCAAGACCAGCCTGACCAACATGCAGAAACCCCGTCTCTACTAAAAACACAAAAATTAGCCAGGCATGGTGGTGTGGGTACCGGTAGTCCTGGCTACTCAGGAGGCTGAGGCAGGAGAATCACTTGAACCTGGGAGGCGGAGGTTGCCTGGGCAACAAGAGTGAAACTCCACCTCAAAAAAAAATTAAATTAAATTAGCTGGGCATGATGGCCACATCTCTAGTCCCAGCTACTAGGGAGGCTGAGGCAGAAGGATTGCTTGAACCCAGGAATTCAAGGCTCCAGTGAGCCATGATCACACCACCGCACTCCAGCCTGGGCAACAGAGTAAGACCCTGTCTCTAAAGAATAAAATAAAATAAATAAAGAATGAATGTATAGTGAATGAAGGCCAAGATCACCTATAAATTGCAAGAGTTACGGTGGGCATTTAATGTGCAAACCTACCTCCGTTCTTGGAGCTTAGACATTTTACCAGGCATGTGCCAGTCTTTCATTCTTGCTACCCAAAGCTGCTGGGATATTGCAGTCTAAACATTTCAGTCTTCTTCAGCTCAGAGGTCCTTTCTTTTCTTACTTTTCATCTCTCTGTGCTTTTGCACTGGGTTCTGGGAAACTCCCTTGTCATGAACTTCTAGGCCACTGAAATCCCCTCGCTGTTCAGTCTATTCATTAGTGGTTTCAGAATTTGTCCATCAAGTTGGCAATTTCCAAAACTGAAAAGGTTTCCTTTTCTCAGAAACCTGTTTCTAAAAAAAAAAAAAAAGATGTCGTCTCAAATTTCCCCGTAAATAGAAACTACGGCTGTTTTGCCTTTTTCTTCTGCTTACTGCATTACTTCCTCGGCCTCCTGTGTTGATTCTTTTGTGTGTTGAGTTTGGTATCTCTCTTTCGGTGCATTGGAATTCTTGTACTTTTAGTGTCTCTCAGTTGTTTATTCATATTTGAAGATGGTGGGGGGAGGGATCTGGACAAAACTGTTGTTTCCCAGAATGTCCTTCCTCAGGCTAAGTGGGACTTCCTGTTGGCTTAGCCACACATGAAAGCTTTGTGCTGCAGAGCCCTGGCTACAGCGACTGTGAGGTGTGAGCAAGTGAAAGAGGCCTGTGGCCAGGAGGAGGTGGTGGATCTGATTTTCTCAGTAAAGGTTCTGCTTCCCTGTGGGACCCTTAAGTTGCCTGGGGTGCAGCCCTTTATCTCTGGCTTAGCACCCAGTTTCGCTATACTTGCACCTTGACCTCCAGGCAAAGGTGGAATTCAATGCCAAGTGGTGTTCGGTGGAGGGAGGGAGGGGCACAGCTAATCTGCTCACCCTGATGCTGTTAATTACCCAGATGCCCTTGGCCTGTGCCCACCCTGCAGCCTCTCACCTGGTGCTGCCCTTCTCCTGGGAAGGCTTGAGGGGGTTGGGCCCCTTTCTCTTCTGCGTGGGGGGGGGGGTAGGGGGTGGGTCCATTGGTCTGTGGGTTTCGTTGTCCATCTGTCCCATGATCTTTATGTCTCATGCAGATTCTTGCCCTAGTTTACCATTCCTCTGCTTTCCTGGGCTGCTCTGGGACTGCCAAACTATGTCCTTCCTCAATCCACTTGGATTTGGTCAGGAGAGATAAATGAGTGCCCTATCAGCCATCCTGAACCCTGAGCCCCTTCACGTCCCTGGGAAGGCAGAGAGCAAGTGGTCAGGAGACCCGTGTGACCTAGAACCTCAGGTTCCTGTGCCTCTTGGGCAATGTCACACAGTAGGTCCCTTAAAGGCGGGATCTTTTGCTGGCGAAGAAGTGGCTGAGGGAGCTCAGCCTGTAGCTGGGTTGAGACCAGTGAAGAGGAGAGTCTGAAATCTACCTGCCGCCAGGGCAAGGGCGCATGTGTCAGGGAGACTGGGAAAGAGGGGCGGGGGGAATGCATGCCCCAGGCTTCTGCCTCTCTAGTTGTCTGTGCAAAGAACAAATCCTAGCGCGCTGTGGCAGGGTGGCACGTCTCCTCGCTCTCACGTGCCACTGCACTCCTGTGCCACTGCCTGATGGTACAGAGGATAGAAATGGACTTGGCCTGCGTGGCGACACACACCCCCTCACTTACTCAGCAAGCACAGAGTAGGCACCTCCAGTGTGCAGGCAGGGCTCAGCACTGGGGGGTTAGGGATATGCATTCCCATCTGTAAGGAGTTTATGTTTCGATGGAGAGGCAGCAGTGGAAATAAGCATAAAGCCCCTCTCAGAAACCCCTTCCGAGGAGATAAAATGTGTGGAACAGTTGTGGCTGTGGGGAAAGGTCAAGGCCTTCAGTGGGTACACAGATCACTTGGGGCTCTTAGTAAATACGGATTCTGATTCTGGAGGTCCAGGTTGGGACCTGAGATTCTGCGTTTCTAAAGAACTCCCAAGTGACCTGGATGCTGCTGGTCCGTGGGGCACACTTTGAGTAACAAGGGTGGAGGGAGCCCCAGCTTCCTGCCACACCCTGATGCTGTTCTGTGGGTGCTGGGGCACCTGTGGGAACCCACCAGGAACAGCTCCCCCTGAGGCCTCTGAAGGAGGCCCTGTCCCAACCCCAGGCCCAGGGGCAGGCTGGAGGCTGGTTTGCAGGGCAGCCTAGCCTGCAGGTCCCCCACTGCCCTTCATGCTGCCCCTGAAGGAAAGTGCTGGGGGTGGGTTTGCCTGGACAGGACACCACCAGCAGCTGTGGATCTGGTCAGGGAAGACCTCTCTTCAGAATTTTGGGGGTTGGCTCTGTGCTTGGGGGAGGCCTGGGTCAGATGAGGTCCTGTAGCAGTCTACACGCCCCTGGGGCTTCAGAGCTTGCAGTAGGGTCCTCGTGAGTGCTGAGCGAGACCTCTGCCTGAAGCAAACACAGGACGGGGACCCAGGACCCTTGGGTGTCTTGGGGGTCAGATGACTCAGCAGCAGTCACTGCTGCCATCGGGCTTGGCTCCCTCAGGCTGCTCAGGGTGAAGGTAAAGGCTCTGGGCAGCTGGAGAGTCATGCTCCACTGCCCGTGACAGTGGCTCAAGGCCAGGTCAGATGTGGCCATCCTCAGGATCAGGCGAGGAACTCTCTTCCCAGCCAGGGACCTCTGGGGCCCCTTTCAAGGTGGCAAAGGGTGCTGATCCATGGTTAATAGGCTTACAGGTTAATCCAGCATGTGACCAGGACAGGCATGCGCTTTGGCGGGTGGAGGTCAGGATGCTGCCTCCTTACCAAAAAGAGATGCTCTGAAGATCTGGAACTCTGTGCATGCCACTGAGATCACCACAAGAGCTGGCGAGACTTTGCTAGGACCACGAGGCATTCTGGGCAGTGCGAGAGCAACCTAGGCAACACGGTGAAACCCCGTCTCTACTAAAAATACAAAAATACTGGAGTACTTGCGGTAGGAATTGTCAGAAGGCACCAGAAAAGAAGGTGTGGGGACCTCTTCCCAGGAAAATGAAAGGAAATAAGCAGAAGTCAAGTCACAAGGAAAAACCCCCATAACTAGAGCTCAGGGCAAGTCCAGCCTCAGGTCACCTGCTTTGAGCAGGACCTGCAGGGCAGCTCTGTGGGTGGCTGTGTATCTCTACCAGTTTTCAGACTCTGATTCTTGCAGCTGGTCAAAGTCCAAATGGGCATAGGATGACGGAGACACACGTGAGAATGAGAACAAACCCCTGCCCAGGGTCACGTGACAGTCTGGACCTGTCTGAGGAAATTAAGCCCAGAGGTGAGAGTCTGACCACCGGGAAGCTGCAAGCTCAGCTCTGAGCCTCTTCTGCCGTCGCTCTGCACGAGTCCCAAAGCCCCTTAAGACCTTGGTCTTAGCCTCTGCGTGTCAAGGATGGGACTGTCTGGGCTGACCCACCAGGGGTCACATTACAGTGGTACAGGCAGGCAGAAGGAAGAAAAGCCCTCCCTTATGTAAACTAAGGCAGAACATAAGATAACGCACCCAGATCTTTTTCAATGAACTGAGTATAACTTTTGATCTCAAAACCTGAGAAAGATTTTGCCAAAAAAGGAAAGAAACTACAGCCCAATCTCACAGGTAAAGGTTAATGAAAACCTCTACATGCAAGATTAATAAACAGGCCAGGCGCGGTGGCTCATGCCTGTAATCCCAGCACTTTGGGAGGCCAAAGCGGGCAGATCACCTGAGGTCAGGAGTTTGAGACCAGCCCAGCCAACATGGTGAAACCCCATCTCTACTAAAAATACAAAAATTAGCCAGGTGTGGTGGCAGATGCCTGTGATCCCAGCTACTTGGGAGGCTGAGGCAGGAGAATTGCTTGAACCCAGGAGGCGGAGGGTTCTGTCTCTAGCCTGGGTGACAAAGCAAGGCTCCGTCTCAAAAAAAGAAAAAAAAAAAGATTAATAAACAGAACCCAGCAGTACATTAAAGAAATAATACAATCCGTCCAAACAGACTCACTCTTAGAATGAAAGGATGGTTCAGTATTAGGAAATCCATTAATAGAATTCAGCATATTCATAGATTTAAGAAGAAAAGTCATACTGTCATCTCTACAGGTGTCGAAGAGGAACATAACAAATCCAACAACCACTCTGGATTTAAAAAGTCAAACCATGAAACAATTCCTTTATCACCATGGGGTTGAGAGGGCCCTTCTAATAATGACTCAAACCCAAAAATCAAAAAAGAAAAAAAATAAATAAATTCAATTACAAAACAATTCCACACGCAGAAAAGTATCAATAATCTCCTGAAACTGATAAGCAACTTCAGCAAAGTCTCAGGATACAAAAAAAAAAAAAAAAAAAAAAAAAAAAAAAAAAAAAAAAAAAAAAAAAAGAAAAGTATCAATAACCACATGAGTTGTTGAAAGACAAAGTGCGCTAGGCGCGGAGGCTCACGCCTGTAATCCCAGCACTTTGGGAGGGCAAGGTGGGAGGATTGCTTGAGCTCAGGAGTTTGAGACCAACCTAAACAACATGGTGAAACCCTATGTCTACTAAAAACACAAAAACTAGCTGGGTGTGGTGGCGTGTACCTGCAGTCCAGCTACTTGAGGGGGCTGGGGATTGCTTCTCAAGTAGCTGGGACTGCAGGTACACACCACCCGCTCCTCCCGACTCAGCAGTGGGAGGATCGCTTGAGCCTGGGAAGATGAGGCTGCAGTGAGCCCTGACTGGACCACTGCCCTCCAGCCCAGGTGACAGAGTGAGACCCTGTCTAGAAAGAGAGAGAGAGAGGGAGGGAGGGAGGGAGGGAGGAAGGAAGGAAGGAAGGAAGGAAGGAAGGAAGGAAGGAAAAGAGAAAGAAAGAAGAAAGAAAGAAAGAAAAAGAAAGAAAGAAAGAAAGAGAGAGAGAGAGAGAGAAAGGAAGGAAGGAAGGAAGGAAGGAAGGAAGGAAGGAAGGAAGGAA
>NW_016107417.1:3983441-3986455 GCF_001604975.1 Cebus imitator | reverse complement strand
GGATTACAGGCTTGAGCCACC
Organism: Cebus imitator; assembly: GCF_001604975.1. NCBI lineage: Eukaryota > Metazoa > Chordata > Mammalia > Primates > Cebidae > Cebus > Cebus imitator. The sequence goes on along the minus strand of NW_016107417.1, from coordinate 3,986,434 downwards.
GCGCCCAGCCTACAGCACTTTTTATCCATGGTCTTGGGAAAACCGAACAAGCACAATGCTGGCTTTCTGAGTGAAGGGGCTGGGGGCAGGACATGGGAGTATGTCCTTGGAGAGGGCAGTGGGCTGCCTCTCAAAGCCACGGCTCACCCACCCTTCCAGGAAGCAATCCCACTTCTCGAATTTTCTTATACAGACGTACTAACAAATATTTGAAATGATATGTATGTTAAGTTATTCGTCTGAGCATTTTAAATACTTTTTTAGCTTTTATTTTAAGTTCGGGGGGTCCATGTGAAGATTTGTTACATAGGTGAACTCGTGTCATGGGTTTGTTGTACAGATGTTTCATCACCCAGGTACTGAGCCCAGTGCCCAGTAGTCATCTTTCCTGCTCCTTCTCCCTCCTCTCACCTCCACCTTCCGCTGGGCCCAGTGTCTGCTGTTCTCTTCTTTGTGTTCATGAGTTCTCATCATTTAGCTCCCAGTTATAGATGAGAACATGCGGTATTCGGTTTTCTCTTCCTGCGTTAGTTTGCTGAGGATAACGGCCTCCACATCCATTGCGTTCCCACAAGAGACACGATCTTGTTCTTTTTTATGGCTGCATAGTATTCCATGTGTATATGTACCACATTTTCTTTATCCAGTCTACCACGGAGGGGCCTTTAGGTTAATTCCATGTCTTTGTTGTTGTGACTAGTGCTGCCATGAACACGTGTGCATGTGTTTTTATGGTAGAATGATTTATATTCCTCTAGGTATATGCCCAGTGATGGGATTGCTGGGTTGAATCGTAGTGCTGTTTTTAGCTCTTTGAGGAATCACCTCACTGCTTTGCACAATGACTTGAACTAATTTGTACCCCACCAGCAGTGTATAAGCATTTTATTTTCTTCACAACCTTGCCAGCATCTGTTTTGTGTGTGTGTGTGTGTGTGTGTGTGTGTGTGTGTTTTTTATGTTTTAATAAATAGTCATTCTGATTGGTGTGAGATGGTATCTCATTGCGGTTTTGATTTGCATTTCTCTGGTGATCAGTGATATGGAGGTTTTTCATGGATATTTTTTGAAATATCAAAATTTTAGGGCTGAGCAAGGTGGCTCATGCCTATAATTCTAGTACTTCAGGAGGCCAAGGCAGGCAGATTACCTGAGGTCAGGAGTTTGAGACCACCCTAGCCAACATGGTGAAACCCTGTCTCTACAAAAAAATACAAAAAGTTAGCCAGGCATGGTGGCAGGTGCCTGTAATCCCAGCTACTTGGGAGGCTGAGGCAGGAGAATCGCTTGAGCCCAAAGGTTGCAGTGAGCCAAGATCGCACCATCGCACTCCAGCCTGGTGGACAGAGTGAGACTCCATCTCAAAGAAAAACAAACAAAAAAAAAATCAAAATTTTAGACACGATCCAAATGGCCATGAACAGGAGGGCGGTCAGATGCGTGACGGAGGGCAGTCAGATGCGTGACGGAGGGCGGTCACCGTGGATGACTGTGCACCCGTGAAACAGGAAGGAGGACATTCCTGATGCACAAGGAGAGGCATCCAAGGCACGCTGCTGTGGGAAATCAACGCAAAGGGGAAGAACACCTTTGTGTAAAAAGGAGTAAAATCAGAATGTGCGTCTCCCCTCGCTTATATTTTCAGAAAGAAAATCTGGAAGGATGCGCAAGAAACTAAAAATGGTCCCTGAGGGTGGGTGGAGGTGGGATGGGGAGAGCTCTCCGCTCTACACATGTTCGTGAGTTTTCTATTTTGGAACGGTGTGAATTTACTACCTATTGAACAATTTTAAAATTTTAAGCATGTGTTTGAAGGTGCATTAGGATTTTTCTGGAAGAATATACCTTGTGGGTGGCAGCTGCCCTGGGCAGTTGGGGGTGAGAGGAGAAAAGGACTTTTACTTGCTATTTTACACACTTTGAGATCATTTGGGCTGTTACCATGTACATTAGGACTTCTCAAGTACAAATGACTAATGATAATGATTTATGTTGACATATCTCTAAATACCTAGGAAAAAGTGTTTTACCTGGATTCTTTTGAGCAGTGGGATTGTTGGGATCAGGGTGGAAGAAAGGGGCTTTCCTTTCATTCCTTACATGATTCTGATTTTTACAACATGTACGCTGTAAGAAAAGACAGGAAAATTGAGTTAAGGAGGTTCCCGTCATCCTCCCTCCCTGCAAAAAGGCACGTGGGTGAATTTAGGGAGATTTGCAAAGATGAGCTTTTGTAATGCATAAGATCTAGGAGCTCTAAGCTGCTGCTGGGCAGTGACTTGAAAAGGAATTCAAAAGGGAGGAAAAATGATTTACGTTTATGGCGTTATTGGTCGGGGAGGGGGTTGTCCCCAAATTCATGTCCCTCAAAGAGGAATTAAAGAACTGGAGAGGTGAGATCCGCTTTTGGCTTTATGTGGCTCATCAGTACCTCCTGCTCAGTGAGGCGAGGCCTGTTCTCTGGAGCAGGAGGGTAATTTGACATTTTATGGTTAACATTTCTTTGACTTTCTGATGGATCACTGGGCATCTTCACAAGGGGACAGGGGAAAGAGCAATCAAACTGGAGTCAGGATCTGAGACCTTGAAGAGCCCTGTCCCTACTGCAGAATGAAACTAGGAAAGAGCTTCACCTTCTGCCAACTCCAGATTCTTCCAGAATTGCAGGGAGGAGCCAAACAAGAAACCCCTGTGATTCCAGCTAGATCCAAAATACAGCGGCTGCCACCAGGACAGAAAACACGAAGGACGATGGGCCTGGTGGTGACAGTGGTGACGGTGGTGGTGGTGGTGGTGATGGTGATGGTGTTGATGGTGATGATGGTGGTGGTGATGGTGGTGATGGTGAAGATGGTGATGGTGGTGATGATGGTGATGGTGGTGGTGGTGATGGTAGTGATGGTGGTGATGATGGTGATGGTCATGGTAATGGTGATGATGGTGACGGTGGTGGTGATGATGGTGGTGATGGTGGTGGTGATGATGATGGTGAT
>NW_016107417.1:3978583-3982837 GCF_001604975.1 Cebus imitator | reverse complement strand
GTGGTGATGATGATGATGATGGTGGTGGTGATGATGGTGATGGTGATGGTGATGATAGTGATGGTGGTCATGATAGTGATGGTGGTCATGATGATGGTTGTGACAGTGGTGGTAATGATGATGGTGGTGATGGTGATGGTGACAGTGGTGATGGTGGTGATGATGGTGATGATAGTGATGGTGATGGTGATGGTGGTGATGATGGTGATGGTGATGTGGTGATGATGGTGATGCTAATGGTGGTGGTGATGATAATGATGGTGGTCATGGTGATGGTTGTGACAGTGGTGTTGATGGTGATGATAGTGAGGGTGGTGATGGTGCTGATGGTGATGATGATGGTGGTGATAGTGGTGGCTAGTATTTATTGTCAAGCCCGTTCATTATCTCCTTTAATCTTGCTACCTTAAATGGAAGGCCCTATGTTAGAGATGGAGATACTAAAGTGCACAGAGGGGAAGGCAACTGCCTAAGGTCATCTGGCAGCCATGCTGAAGCTTTGGTTTAATTGATGGGCACCCTTGGCTAGGAAGGTCAACTCCAATGGCAATTCTAGTTCCATGAGTAACAGGGGTTTATTTTACACAAATTAATTTAATGAGACACTCCAGAGGGCTTGGCAACCATAATCTGGGGCTACCTGCCTTCCTCCCCAAGCCCTTCTCTCCCCACCCCTGCCTGAGGACCCTGGAGGGATGGGCACCAGGGCAAGATGTGCCGTTCGGGAAACGCTACAGTCCCAGGTGTGACCACCAGGTGGCAGAGCAGCTGCACCAAGCCCTGCCCCCGGCAGCCCCAGAAAAACAGAAAATAGAAATGAAAAATTCCTTGGCCTGGAAGCAGAAAGTCAGTTGGAGATTCCGGGAGCCTTCTGGCAGGTCCAGGAGGTTTGACCTTCTGCTGTAAGCAAAGCCTAGGGGTGTCCATGACCAGCAAAGGGCAGGGAAGAAGAAAAAACGTGAAAGCATATGGACGGAGGAAGGAGAAGGAATGGAAGTGCTTCCTGGACACCCTGGATTCCGGCAGCCACCTCCAGCCCGGAGATTTTCAAAGCAAAGCCGGGGACCGGTATGGTGCAATCAGCTGGGGACTGACTTTAAACCGTACACTACTGGGCCCAGCCCACCCTGCAGCAGAGGCTTGAGAAACTGTGTTCTAGCCAGTACCCCCACGGCTTCTGCCACATGCCAGGGTTTGCAAACCCCAAGAGCAACACGCCTCACTCCGCAGGCCAGAAACCAGGAGCCAGAGAGGGAAGGCCACCACATCTCAGGGCCAGGCCACCCCCGACGGCATGGTGCTTGCTCAAACCAGGAATGGGTTGCAATTCTTTGCACATAAGATTTGGCCTTTGGGTTGCTTTCAACTGGGGGTCTATTCAATGAGCCCCTCTCCTGCGGCCTCCTGTGCTTTAGTTTGGGTTGGTTCTCCACCTCCCCAGTCCCTCTCTTCTTGCTATTTTAAAATTCATAATGATTTGCTGACTAGAGAGGCTGAGGAAGGAAGGAGCCTCAGCCTTGAAGCTCAGGCCTAGAATCCGACTCCCAGCGTCCTGGCTGGGCTCCATCCTGGCCGAGTTTCCCAAGCCCTCGGGGAGGTTCTCGGAAGTTCAGGGTCCGGATACCTACCCACACCTCACCCACACTTCCAGCACTCCTCAGACTGCTCTCCGGAACTGACTCAGCCACTTCCCTTTCGCACTCTGGGAGGTGACTTCGGGCTGGCCCTCATTCTGACCCAAATCCTGAATTCTAGCTTGTAGCCGGGATTTGATCCATGACAGGTTGAAGGCTGCCCCACTGCTGCCCAGGGGCATCGGAGAACGCTCAGGCCGTGGCATCTGGCTCCGATCGGGACTGTGGCGCATGACCTTGGGCAAGCTGCCTGCCCTTTCTGAGCCTCAGTTTCCTTGTTTGAGGGAATTGCATCGTTTCCTCCTGGGCTGCTGTGAGGAGGGAAGGAAGGGGTGCAGCCACAGGGTAAGGCTGGCTTCACCCCACCTCGCCCAGAGCCTGGAAGCAGGGCTGGCCTCAGATGCTGGGTCACAGCGTCGTGATTCTGCTCACTTCCCCAACTGCCCACCTGCTCAGCTCCGGGCCCACGAGGGGCTTCAAAGAGATGCCAGGAAATGGTAGCCATGGTTTCCACTGGGGGAGCTTACTGTCTAATAATGGCAACCCAAAACCTCGGAATAGAAGCTTCCCGAAATAGTGAGTCTGCAAGCTGGTCTCCCCGGCACTGCCTGGTAGGAGGTTCGCATCAGGAAAGAAAAGAGCACAGGCTTGGGCCCTCCTGCCAGCTCGTGCCCACCCCACGTCCTCCCCCACACCCACCCGCACCATCTCCCCAGCTAGGGAAGACCCTTCCCAGGCCCCACATCTGGCCTCAGAGCCTTGAACGACTGTCAGGAGGGATGAAGTTTAGGCCGACCGTTTCCTGATTTAAAGGGCCTTGCGTAGAAGGTTCTAAAGATTTAAGAATGAGATCAGCTGGCCAGCGGGGAGTGGCTGAGGCCTCAGTCCTGAGACAGGAACTGCCTTCCTCACTCAGAAGCCCACACTGAGATTAAACTTTAACCAACTCAGTGAGGCATCAGCCCCGTTGATGTTTCTTCCACAACTGTAATTCAGTAACATCAAAGCACCCTGTCTTTTTCAAAAGAATCTTCCTGGCTTTTACTTCTGGTGCTGGAGAACTCAGGAGGAGGCTCAGCCCTCCCTGGTCCCAAGTTGGTGGGCAGCTCAGATGCCCCAGGCAGCCCGGGCACCTCGACCTTTGTCCCCGTCACCCCTCCAAAGAGCGCTGGGGCATTCCAAGTTACTCCTGGAAACAGGATGAGGAGGCGTTTCCCCGAGGCATCGCAGGGCTGCTCGGGACTGACTCAACTGGTTAGTGGACAGTGCCCGCCCCCAGCCCGCCGAGGGGCAGGAGGGCAGAAGGTCTTGGTGGCCCTGGATCCTGTGGCTGCAATCGGTTTCAAACAGCAGTTAGGTCAGCAGCCCGCTCACCCCAGAGGCAGCTCCGTCCATGGCGTTCTCGGAGCTCATAGAGCAAGCCGGAGGTGCCGGCCTCTTCCAGATCCTGCTGCTGCTCACCTTCATCCTCCCCTGCTTCATGGTATCCTTCCACACGCTCCTGGAGAACTTTTCAGCTGCTGTCCCAGGCCACCGATGCTGGACACAATTGCTGGACAATGGCTCTGCAGTCCCCGCAAACATGACCCCCGATGCCCTTCTGACCATCTCCATCCCACCGGGCCCCAACTGGGAGCCCCACCAGTGCCGCCGCTTCCGCCAGCCACAGTGGCAGCTCTTGGACCCCAACACCACGGCCTCCAGCTGGAGCGAGGCCGACACAGAGCCGTGTGTGGACGGCTGGGTCTATGACCGCAGCACCTTCACGTCCACCATCGTGATGAAGGTAGGGCCTCCCCCAGAGCTACTCAAGTCCGGCACCGCGGAGGTCAGGGCCATGGATCACAGTGGGTCGGACTCAAAGGTCCCGTCCTGGGAGGGACCCGCCTCCCCAGGCCCCGCTCACTCTCGAGCCTCTCAGCCTCTTGTCAGCCACACACAGGGGAGTGGGCGGCAGGGATCGGTCTACAGACCAGGCCAGCCCAGGCTCCTGGAGGTGCGGGGGGCATTTGGGCGGGCACCTCTGAATGCTGGCACCTGGACCCTCACCGGCCTCACCTGGTCCCGGCCCTGCTGACGCATCAGCTATGACTCCAGGCAACTCAGCTGCAGGTGTGAATCAGAGGTAAGGGGGGCTCTGGCTGAACTGACCCAACAGGCTTCTTGCTGAGACAGGCCAGGGTGACCTGGCATCACCCTAGAGGTGGTGGAGGATGAGGAGCCTGATGGGATGTCGAGGCTGGGGGTAGAGAGGGTTCTTGTTAAACTGATTCAGCAGGGTTCTTTGCTAAAACTGGATTTTGCAAGGAAATGTCCATAGGGGCCCAGGAGAAGGCTCAGGAGCCTGAGTAAAGTTTGGCCAAGGAAAGACTTTTGGTCACCCCATGCCCATTTCCGGATCCGTGATGATGGCCCAGATTCAGATCGGGGCTCCGGTTCCAGGATGAGCAGGGAGCCTTCGAGAAGCGTCCATCCCACTGGTGAATTCGCTCTGTCAACATTTAACCCCTCCTAGCAGCAGAGCCAGCCCTCGCCCTGCACCTGCCAAGTGGCAGACTATTTCCAAATGTGTCCCAGCTGCCACAGCCTTGCCACCATCTCGTGGGGTGGGTCCTATGAC
>NW_016107417.1:3975230-3978438 GCF_001604975.1 Cebus imitator | reverse complement strand
GTCATAGGACCCACCCCACGAGATGGTGGCAAGGCTGTGGCAGCTGGGACACATTTGGAAATAGTCTGCCACTTGGCAGGTGCAGGGCGAGGGCTGGCTCTGCTGCTAGGAGGGGTTAAATGTCGACAGAGCGAATTCACCAGTGGGATGGACGCTTCTCGAAGGCTCCCTGCTCATCCTGGAACCGGAGCCCCGATCTGAATCTGGGCCATCATCATGGATCCGGAAATGGGCATGGGGTGACCAAAAGTCTTTCCTTGGCCAAACTTTACTCAGGCTCCTGAGCCTTCTCCTGGGCCCCTATGGACATTTCCTTGCAAAATCCAGTTTTAGCAAAGAACCCTGCTGAATCAGTTTAGCAAGAACCCTCTCTTCCCCCAGCCTCGACATCCCATCAGGCTCCTCATTCTCCACCACCTCTAGGGTGATGCCAGGTCACCCTGGCCTGTCTCAGCAAGAAGCCTGTTGGGTCAGTTCAGCCAGACCCCTCTCACCCCTGATTTCCCCCAAGACTGAATTGCCTGGAGTCACGGCTGATGCATCAGTAGGGCCTGGACCGGACGAGGCTGGCGGGTGTCCAGGGCCCAGCATTCAGAGGTGCCCGCCCAGGTGCCCCCCCACTTGCGGGATCCTGGGCTGGCCCCATCCATGAACTAATCCCTGTTGCCTACTCCCCTTTGTCCCCATCAGTGAGCATGAGGGACAAAAGCAAGGTTGCAAGGGGCAAGGAGGGGCTATCGCCTCCTTCAGGCAGGTGGTGGGGGATGGCCTTTCCAAAGAGGTTACATTGACAATGAGACTTGGATGGCGAGAGCAGGAATCTGTGAAGGTCAGGAGCCCCACAGGGCAAAGGTCATGCAGAGAAGCATGTCTGGGATTTGAAGGAGCAGAACAAGGCCCCGTGTAGCTGGGCACAGGTGCTGAGGGGGCAGAAGCGGGTGTGGGGGCATGCGTTGGAGCTGCGATTTTCTTTTTCTTTCTTTTGAAACAGTCTCGCTCTGTCACCCAGGCTGGAGTTCAGTGGTGAAATACGACTGACTGCAGCCTCTAACTTCTGGGCTCAAATGATCCTCCTGGCTCAGCCTCCCCAGTAGCTGGGACTATAGGTGCACACCACCATGCCCAGCTAATTTTTTTGTTTTTTGAGACTGAGTCTTGCTCTATTGCCCAGGATGGAGCGCAATGGCACGATCTCAGCTCACTGCAACCTCCGCTTCCTGGGTTCAAGCAATTCTCTGGCCTCCGCCTCCCAAGTAGCTGGGACTACAGAGGTGCATCACCATGCCCACCTAATTTTTGTATTTTTAGGAGAGAAGGGGTTTCTTCATGTTGGTCAGGCTGGTCTCGAACTCCTGATCTCAGGTGATCCGCCTGCCTTGGCCTCCCAAAGTGCTGGGATTACAGGCGTGAGCCACTGTGCCTGGGATTTTCTTTTAAATGCAAAAGAACCTCATCCTCATCATCCTCATTGGAGGGTCTGTAGCGCAGAAGTGATTTGGTCTGACTTGCATTTTCAAGAGGTCACTTTGCAGGGTAGAGAAGCTCTGTGGGGGGATGGCCCCCCTACCACTGGAGGCTACGGCAGTTGCCCGGGTGGGAGAGGGAAAGAGAGAGGTGTGGGGAGCTCTTGGACCTCAGTGGAGGATGGACTTGGGTGTTCAGGCAATGGGTGACCAGTCCTGGGATGTGATGGCTTATGCCTGTAATCCCAGCAGTTTGGGAGGCCGAGGCGGGCGGATCACAAGGTCAGGAGTTCAAGACCAGCCTGGCCAATACTGTGAAACCCCATCTCTACTAAAAATACAAAAATTAGCTGGGTGTGGTGGTGCACGCCTGTAGCCAGTTACTTGGAAGGCTGACGTAGGAGAATTGCTTGAACTTGGGAGCAGAAGTTGCTGCAAGCCGAGATGGAGCCACTGCACTCCAGCCTGGGTGACGGAGAGAGACTCCATCTCAAAAAAAAAACAAAAAAACAGGATCGGTACCGAGCTCTCTCCAGTCAACCTCACCACCGAGAGGGCCAGTTCATGGCTCCACCTCTAGAGAAGATAGCCCAGCTGGGGCAGTGGCTCCCTGACGTCACCCAGTCAGCTCTCACCAGAGGTGGAAGCCAAGCCGGTGGACTCACCCCTGCCAGCCGATCCCTGCCCCTGCCCACCTTGCCTGCCACCCCACTGCCACCACTGCCAGATACTGCTGGACACAGCACATGCTGCTGCCAAACTTCTTTTTACCGATAAATTGTTCATTTTCCTGCCACTTCTGCCCCTTCAAGGCCCTGCTGCCCGTTAGAGTCCACCTTCTGCATGACTGCGTGGCTGGACCTGTAGTGTGGCCTCCACAAAGCTGCCAGACGAGGAGCCTGGTCGCATTCTGTCCTGCAGCCAGGCTTCCCCGGGGGCGTTGCAGCCCCGTGGCCAGCAGGTCCCTTCTACCTCTGTGACCTGGCAGTGGGAGTCCAGGGTGGCTGGCATGCGTGGCTGGCTCCTCAGCTGTGCCCAGCCCTGCGATTCCACGCCCCGAGCTGAGCCGCTGTCGCCTCCTCTTGCAGTGGGACCTGGTGTGTGGCTCACAGGGCCTGAAGCCTCTGAGCCAATCCATCTTCATGTCTGGAATCCTGGTGGGCTCCTTCATCTGGGGGCTCCTCTCCCACTGGTGAGTGCCTCCGCTCATCCCAGCCCCCAACTCCCTCAAAACAGAGTAGAAGACTGGGGGGCAGAAGGTTCAGAAATGTCAGACCAACAGCCCATCCCCACCTCCACCTCCCTGCTGCCGCCTCTGTTTCTCCCCTCCTCTGGCCATCCCCCACAACCCACAGGCTGTTCTGGGTCACCACCTCAGCAAGACCCTCCAGACCCTGGCCTGGTTCCCCTCACAGGAAGGCCACCCCGCCGCCCCTCCCTCTTCCACACTCGGGCCAGATGGTTACAGGCCTCCTCCATGTGTATGTATCGGAGCCTGTGCTACAGAGCTATCCTGGCTCCCCATCCTCTGACTCTGTCCTTTGTCCCCAGGTCTCAAGGCCTTCCTAGAAACCTCATGTGGGCCAAACACTGGCTAGGTGCAAGGGATGCCTCCAGCAGAGATGGGGGATGGGGCAGTAGGGAGGGTGGGGACAAGTTCCTGCTCACCCCCAGCTTGGAGCCAAGTGGGGCTCAGGATACAAGTCACCTCGGAACATGAGGCTGGGGCTGGCTAGCCGAACAGG
>NW_016107417.1:3879295-3974482 GCF_001604975.1 Cebus imitator | reverse complement strand
TGCCGCTCCTCCTGCTCCCCCTCCTCCCGCTGCCCCTCCTTCTCCTCCCCCTCCTCACACTGCCCCTCCTCCCGCTGCCCCTCCTCCCTTTCTTTCTGTTCTGAAAGCTGAGCTGCTGATTCCTCACCACCTCCCCCAGCAGCCTTCATCGAGAGCACAGCCCCCCACCCTGTGGACCCTGCTGCACCTGCGTTGTCCCCTGACCCCCTTTCCTCACCCCACACTCAGCCCAGGCTCTTCTCTGTCACAGCGTCCCGTTGCCAGAGCCTCCATCTCCTCTCACCAGGCGGGCTTCAGCCTCTCGCGGGTGTCCTCTGCAGTGGCCGTCCACGCTGCCACAGCACTAGTGACTTTGCAAAATCTTGGAGGTTGATCCGGTCGATAAAACCTGGCTTGAAGTCCTCCGAGGGCCCCACTGCACTGAGGACAGTCCCTTCCTGCCCACCTCCTGCCCTGCGCTGGACTTCCCCCCACCCCCAGCTCCACCGGCCTCCTCCTGGAGCCCCCACCCGGCTGCAGAGCACCTCAGTGACTGCACTTGACCCAGAACCTCCTGCCCACTCTGCCTGGTGCCCACACTCGGGCCACAGCTCAATGCGCTTCCTTGGGGAGGCCTTCCCAGGCCATGGAGCCAAAGACTCCCGCCTGCCCCAGACATGACGGTCCCACCCCGCCTTGCTCCCTCATCACAGTGCCTGGCTCTGACCATGCCCGGCTGGCTCAAGGCTTGCTGATTGTCCAAGTCCCCACGGACACACAGGGACCCGGGGACTGTGCCCCAGAACCCACCTCCGCACCGTGGCAAGCAAGCAGTCATTATTTCTCGAATAGAGGACTGCCTTCCCGCTCCCTCCTGCCTCCACCCTCCCGGCAGCAGCGATGGGATCTGACTACCTGGGTCTGAATCCCAGCCTTACCATTACCATTCCCAGTCTTGTCTTAGAAGGTGGATCTCTTCCCTTCTCTGAGCCTCAGTTTCCCCCCAGCAGTGAGGACTCACCATCCAGCTGTCGTGAGGATGAAGCGAGTGTCCTTGCTCCTGGGTGCGGCTCAGACAGGTGCGGCCAAGGTCCGCCTCGCATCTGCTCTGAGCAGCACCGGCTTGAGTGGAGCTAAATGTGGTCTGCAGTTCAGGCTCAGCCGGCCTGGAGGCCACGGCGGCCCAGGGCACTCAGGCAGGGTGGAGGGCTCTGCGTGCCCCCCGAGAGCTCCCCTTCACAGCACACAGTGGGGAGCAGCAGCTGGCCACGTCTCTGCCTCCCCACTCCCCGGCCTCTTCCCAGTGTCTTGATTCTCACAGCAGCCCTGTGAGGCATGTCCTTGTGGATACCCTTGTGTGACAGATGGGGAAACTAAGGCTCAGAGATGTCGAGTCACACACCCAGGGTCACCCAGTAAGGGCAGGAAGTGCCTTTTTTATGTATTTATTACAGACAGAGTCTCATTCTGTTGTCCAATGATCATACCTCACTGCAGCCTCGAACTCCTGGACTCAAGCCATCCTCCCCCTCAGCCTCCCAAGTAGCTGGGACCACAGACGCCTGGCTATTTGATTTATTTATTTTGTAGAGACTGAGGTCTCACTATGCTGCACAGGCTGGTCTTGAACTCCGGGCCTCAAGTGATCCTCCAGGCTCCACCTCCCAAAGTGCTGGGATTACAGGCATGAGCTACTGTGCCCGGCCCCAACCCCCTTTCTTAAACATGAGGCTAAACTGCCCCCTCCCGTGGCAGGGTACCTGCCACTTTTATAACAGAAGCACTCTGAGTGTGTCCCTAAACCTTCCGAGAAGGAGGAGATGCCTGCAGGAGATCCCCCAGCTTCGCTGAACTCCCAGAAGGCAGGCACCTGCCACGTACCCACCTCCTCAGGGGCCCCTCTCCAGCCCTGCATGCTTCTCTCCTGTGACAGGCTTGGGCGGAAGCCGATGCTGAGCTGGTGCTGCCTGCAGACGGCCTTGGCGGGCACCGGTACTACCTTCGCCCCAACGCTCCTCATCTACTGCAGCCTGCGGTTCGTGACCGCTTTTGGGATTGCCGGCATCTTCCTGAGTGCACTAGTACTGAGTGAGTCCCCTAGTACTGAGTGAGTCCCCAGCTCAGCGCACTCCTGCCGTGGGGGCGGGGGGGCGGCAGGAGAGAATGGGGCTCGGGCCGCCCCGGAGGCCTCACCTGCACATGTCTGCATCCTTCAGTGGTGGAGTGGACCACGACCAGCAGGAGTGCGGTCACCCTGACCGTGTTGGCATGCTCCTTCAGCGCAGGCCAGGCAGCCCTGGGTGGCGTGGCCTTCGCCCTGCGGGACTGGCAGACCCTCCAGCTGGCAGTATCAGTGCCCTTCTTTGCCATCTTCCTGATATCCTGGTCAGTACAATGTGGGACCTTTCCTTAGGAGACCCAGGGTGTGGGAGGGGTCCCCTCGCTTTCACCTCCCTGGCTGGTGGTAGGTTCAGAGCCGTGGAGGGCCATAGAAGGGCAGTGGCATGAGCGGGGCCCTGGCTGGGGAGAGACAGGAAATTCACAGTTCTAGGCTGAGCATTGCAGCCCAACGTCCATGGCTCCCGTCCAGCCCAGACAGGCGATGATGGGCTGGCACAGCATTGGCTCAAATGGTGATTTTAAAAATATATTTGTGCCAGGCGTGGTGGCTCACGCCTGTAATCCCAGCAGTTTGGGAGGCTGAGGTGGGTGGATCACCTGAGGCTGGGAGTTTGAGACCAGACTGACCAGCATGGAAAAACCCCGTCTCTACTAAAAATAGAAAATCAGCTGATGTGGTGGTGTGCGCCTGTAGTCCCAGCTACTAGGAAGGCTGAGGCAGGAGAATTGGTTGAAGCTGGGAGGCAGAGGTTGCAGTGAGCTGAGATCGTGCCATTGCACTCCAGCCTGGGCAACAAGAACAAAACTCCATCTCAAAAAAAAAAATTACACACACACACACACACACACACAGCTAGTTGCTAGCATTTAAGAATCAGAAGATTTTTTTAAAACAAAAGCAGTATTTTTACCTTCCTTGGAAAAACTGGAAGATGCAGGGGCAGTGGGTGGAACTCCGGCCACAGTGGAAGCACCGCTCTCGCGGCCCCCAGGCCCCGCCGCCGCCTCCCCTGCGCTGAGGCTGTGGGCATCATCCTTCCCCAACGCCTGCACCAGCCCCCACCCACCAGCTTCACTCCTTACGTACAGTGGGGACCAACGTTGGATATGAAAATAGATCGTTGCCATTATAATTTTAGGGGCTGCAAAAATCCCAGGTCTGGAAAGCCCTCCTTGGGTTGGCACTGAGGAAGGAGACGCAGACAGGCGCAGAGGATCCTAGGTGCTGGAGACACACAAGTGAACAAAACAGACAAAAGCCACTGACCCCATGCAGCTTATGTTCCACAAACAGATCAATACGTCAGGAGGAAGGCCATCCCCACCGCACCGATCAGGAGTGCACCAGGTGCAGTTAATCACACCATGTGCATATTAGCACATCTTCTAATAAGGAAGATGATGTGATCACTGCCATGTTCAAATGAAGGACTGAGGCCCAGAAAGGTGAAGTCACTCACCCAAAGTTACGCACAGCCAGTGAATGCCAGAGGCAGGATTTGAACCCAGGCAGGCTAACTCTTCACCACTATGGCAAACTGCCTCCAGAAGTCCTCCTTAGCTTCCCTGCAAACAGGGCTGAGAGCCAGTGGGTGGGGCAGATGTGCCTTCCACCAGGAAAATGCTTCTCCTGGCCCATCTGCCCCTGAGGTCAGGGAGAAGCAGACTGGTTTTATAAAATCACCTGGTCCTGCCTGAGTATGTTTAAACATGCTTTTAAAAAAAAAGAAAAAAAAAAAACAGACCGGGCACGTGGCTCATGCCTGTAATCCCAGCACTTTGGGAGGCCGAGGTGGGCAGATCATGAGGTCATGAGATTGAGACCATCCTGGCTAACATGATGAAACCCCATCTTTATTAAAAAGACAAAATATTAGCCAGGCATAGTGGCACATGCCTGTAGTCCCAGTTACTCAAGAGGCTGAGGCAGGAGAATCGTTTGAACCCAGGAGGCGGAGGTTGCAGTGAGCTGAGATCATGCCACTGCTCTCCAGCCTGGGTGACAGAGCAAGGTTCTGTCTCAAAAAAAAAAAAAAAACACCACCAAGTGACCTTTCTATCCTAGAAATGGACCCAGAATCACTGGTGAAGCGGCTAGCTCAAGGGTCACCTGTGCCCTGGCTGTGTGCAGGGCTCAGGTGGGCAGGCTCCTGGCAGCCAGTCCAGCCAGATGAAGGTGGCTCACGCGGGAAGGTGGGTGGCCAGGCACTGGGGCTCAGCTTTATTCTGAAAGCTTTGGGGACTGCCAGGCTCCGGGCTGGGCAGCAGCGGTACAGAAGCGTCTGCCTCGTCACTCGTCTCAGCTGGAGAGTCTGTACCACGGCCCCCTTCCACCCCACCGCAGGGAGGGCCCAGTGTGCACTCCCAGCTACACACCTGCCTCGTTACAGGTGGCTGCCAGAATCCGCCCGCTGGCTGATTATTAAGGGCAAACCAGACCAAGCGCTTCAGGAACTCAGAAAGGTGGCCAGGATAAATGGCCACAAGGAAGCCAAGAACCTGACCATTGAGGTGAGATGCTGCTGTTTGCAAGACCTGACCTGGGGCAGGAATTATCCGCTGATGGATAATCCACGTGGCCTCTCACATCAGCACCACCCACTCCAGTCCCACCCCCACTCCACAGCCACAAGCACCACACCCAGCATCTCCACAGACACCACCAACACCCCATCACCACTTCCACGCCACCATCGCCTTCACTTAACCCTCATTGGTGATGGTATCAGCAATGCCAACACCACTGTCCACACGCCCATCACCTCCACCACCACCATCACCAACCCTACAGCCACCATCTCTGCAGAACATCTCCACCACCTTCACCACCATTGCCCCCATCAGTCACAGCACCATCATTACCAACAGCGCCCACACTGACACCTCCATCACCCACCACCTCCACCCATGCGGAGCACACACCCACCTCATGGGGCTTCTCCGTGTGTCTTGGGAAACGGAATGCTTATTTGAAGGTAGCTGTTTTGAGGAGGCAGGTTCTGCCAGAGATTAGAGTGAGATGGGGCAGGGGATCAGGGAAGGCTTCCAGAAGGAGGGAAGCTAGAGCTGAGAGGGCCAGAGCTGGGCTAAACCTGCAGAAGAGCTGGACCTGGAGAGAACCTTTTCTGCCCTCTCCCCGCCACGTCCCCTGGGGATCCGGCTTCCGAGGCCCAAGACAGGCTCCTCTGTCACTCTGGCCACTTGGCCGCTGTTCTCTGGCACGGGAGTGGGGCGGGGCCCCTGCCCTACCATTCATGGTGCCCCCATTCTCCCCAGAAGGTGCTGATGTCCAGCATGGAGGAGGAGGTGGCCTCTGCCAAGAAGCCACAGTCAGGGCTGGACTTGTTCCGCGTGCCCGTGCTCCGCAGGAGGAGCTGCCCCGTACTGGTGGTAAGGTACGCCGTCCTGGCAGCCCTTCCCGAGGCAGGGCTGGGACAGGCAGGAGGTGGGGTGTCCAGGTAAAACAGCACCTGCAGACCTCAGCAGGTGCATTTCTAGCTGGACAGGACGCAGGCAGCCTCAGGAGGCAGAAGTCCTGACCCTGGCAGCGAAGGATAACGAACAGGGAGGGGGGAGTGGGGGAAGGGGGGGAGGGGGATCTGGAGGCTGCCATCTGCAGGAAGCCAGAGGGAAAGGCGGGTCTAGGCTGTGGGTCCCAGGGTCGCAGGGAGGTCCCAAGACAGAAGCAGAGCGAGGGTACCCAGAGCCAGGGGACCAGCCATGTCCACGGAGGACCACTGTTGGTCAGCGCTAGATACCTAGCCCTTTCCTAGAGAGCAGGCCCATGCTCCTAGAAGGTGAACGGCATTCGCTGACCCCTTGATGCAACCCCATGTCACAGATGGAGAAAGTGGAGCCCACAGGGGTAAGGAACAAGCCCAAGATGACAGAGCCGGCATTGGAACCGGGCCGAACTAGCACCCGGCCCACTGGCGCTGTCCCCTCCCAGGTCCCACATGACTAGACCCTGGCCCACCCCGGGATGGGAGTGTGGACGGTGGTGATGCTGTTAGTGATGGTAACGGCGTTGCTGGTGGTGATGGAGGTGTGGAGGTGGTGATGGGGTGTTGGTGGTGAAGGTGACATCCAAAAGAGCATATTAAAAAGTAAGGACCAAACGCATAGGCTCATGCCTGGAATCCCAGCACTTTGGGAGGCTGAGGCAGGAGGATCGCTTGAGCCCAGGAGGTAGAGGCTGCACTGAGCTGAGATTGCGCCACTGCACTCCAGCCTGGGAGACAGAGCAAGACTCTGTCAAAAAAAAAAAAAAACCTAAGGACCAGGTTTGATTGGGACTTTTATCTTGAAATAAAACTAAAGTGGAAGAAAATGTTTCTTTTATGCTATATGGGTTATGATGGCAAATACCTGCTACATTTTAGAACAAAGATGCCTTTTTTTTTTTTTTTTTTAACTTCAATTTTTTTCTGATAGATCAGAAGCAGTGTCCTCCCTGCCAACACCCAGGGCCAGTTCTTTAAAAAAAACAAAAAACTTCCAGGATTCCTCAGTTCTCCCTGGGGCCCCGCTCTGCAAGCTTTGTTATTCAAATCAGAACCTTTGAAGCGGGTGACCTTGCGGGTCTTCTTGCCTTGACTCGTGACCCATCGCCGCCTCTTTATCTGTCCGAGGCCCAGCGTCGGCCGCTTTGAGCACCAGCCCAGTGACTGTCACGTCACTCGCATAAACTTCAGCGAACACTGCGGCTTGTGCGTGAACTGCGATTTTACTCTGCGGTTTTGGGGCTGGTGTTGTCCGATGTTTATTGGATGATACAATGAGGCGACGCCTAAGGGGCCAGCTAGGAGGCGTGTCTGGGCTGAGCTGGGAGGGTGTGCCCAAACTTGGCTGAGAAGAATTTCACCTTGCAGCCGCTTGTGGATCCAAATCCCATCTCCAAACCTGGGGAATTTAAATACTGTAAATTCAGCTACTCGGAGGGCGTGGGAGTGGGCATGATTGTCATCTTCCAAGACAAAGGAACTGGGACAGTGTGACTTGTTATCAGAATCAAAGCCAGAGAGGGTTAAGTCAGAAGTCAGGGGCAGCCCGGAGACCCTCAGATGGAGAAGGGGAGGGGAGATGCAGCCACAGCCCGGACCCAGCCTGGACCTGGGGGCTTGGGAGCTGGGGCCCTTCTGGGTGGTCCCTCTGGCCGGCAGGAACCGATCACAGGCTGCTGTCCCCAGAGGAGGGGCAGCACTCCCAGGGGCTGCGGGACAGCTCTCTATACTGAATTCGGTCTGGGCAGTGCAGCCCAGGGTCTCCCGAAAGACCCAGTCCTGTCATGATCCCTATCTTCCAAGACAAAGGAACAGGAACAGAGTGACTGGTTATCAGAATCAAAGCCGGAGAGTGACAGGCCAGAAGTGAAGGGCAGCTCAGGGACCCTAGAGGGCAGGCTTGGTCCCAGCCTGGAGAGGGCCGAGTCTCCCAGCCAGGGAGCCAGAGAGGCAAGGCCCCAGCCCAGCGCTGCCCCTGACCCAAAGCCCACGTGTGAAGGGATGGGGGCGTAATCCTCCCTGCCCTTTCCTGGAAGAGCCTGACCCTGGGGTTGTGTCCTGAGTTCAGCAGACTTCTGGGACTGCTGGCCGAGACAAGCCCAGGGTGGGCGGACCTCCAGGGTGGGCAGTGACCTCCCAGGCAGCTCCTGGTGAGAGTTGCTCTTGCTGTCGGGCGCCCTCCCGCCGCAGAGGGGGGACCTGACTTCCAGCCTTGCCCGCAGCTTCTCTCTACTGATCTCCCTCTACGGGCTGATCTTCGACCTGCAGAGCCTGGGCCGTGACATCTTCCTCCTCCAGGTCCTCTTTGGGGCTGTGGACATCCTGGGCCGGGCCACCACTGTCCTCTTGCTCAGTTTCTTTGGCCGTCGCACCATCCTGGCGGGGTTCCAGGTCATGGCCGGCCTCTCCATCCTGGCCAACACGCTGGTGCCGCCAGGTGAGGTGGGTGGGCTGGGGGGTGGGGACCGAGCCCTGCTTCCCCCACCCCACTGCTCTCAGCATGGTGGGGGCACATCCCCCCACCCCCTGCCCAGCCCCAGGAGCAACCTTTCTGTTTTCTTTCTGAATGAGGGAGGCTGTGAGGACCTGAAATCCCTCTCCGTGTCTCCTTGTATTGCTCAGGGTAGGAAACTAGGGGACAGGGACATGGCCGCATGTCTGGCGGTGTTGGCAGAGCCAGGAGGAAGGCAGGAGGGTGCCCTACCACTGGCTGGGGAAGGTGTGAGTGAGGACAGAGGTGGCCAGGGCCCTGCGGGCAGCAGCCCAAGCTCTGAGCATGAGCAGCTATGGGGACGCGAACGAGGGTGAGCCCTCCCAACAGTGCAGGAGCCTCCTGTGAACCACGTGTAGGTGAGGCCGGGCGTGCGACCAGAAAGGGCCCCAGACCTCTGCCTCCTGGCCAGGGCTTCTGCCATCCCCACATAGGCAGTCTGGGGGGCAGCAGGGAGGCTGCTGTGGGCTGGCTCCAGGGCACTCTCTTCTACAGCAAGAAGCACCCTGGGAACCTAGGAGCCGCAGGAGGCCCAGACCTGGCTGGTTTCTGCCTGTGCCCCTCGGGCCACTGCCACAATATCACTTCCTATGCTCCATCCCCCAACCCTGGCCTTGGCAGCCCCGCACCAAGCCAGCAGGGCCGGGGATGTGTAGGGAGCCCGGGGGCCCCTCTGCCCCAGGGTGGCTGGCCGAATGCAGACTAGCCCCTGGGGACCCTCTGGGGCCAACCCCACTCTCCCTCTTCCTGTACCCAGATCTGCAGACGCTGCGTGTGGTCTTGGCCGTGCTGGGAAAGGGATGTTTTGGGATAAGCCTAACCTGCCTCACCATCTACAGGACTGAACTCTTCCCAACCACGGTGCGGTAAGCTGGGCTGCAGGCCATGACCCAGGGGCAGCAAGGCCGTCCTGGGAGGGCAAAGAAGGGCCTGGCAGCCAGGGAATGGGCCTCCCAGGCAGCTCCTCCCCATGAGTGTCTGGGCCCAGCTGGCAGCAGAGCCCTAGGGCCATCTGGGTCTGTGTTTTCACACCGCTGTGAGCCACAGACCCATCTGTCCAGGTGGAATCTTATAAGAACTCAGATAAGGAGACCAAGAGCTGCCCTGGCGGCAGTGGTGACCCTCAGCTCACCTCCTGCCATGCCTTTCCTGCCCCCAGAAAGCCCCAAGTCACCTCCCTGGAACCCAAGGGCATCACAAAACACAAATGGAAACCAACGGTCTAGAGCCTAGGCCACCCCCACATTCGATATTTGGGTAAACTGAGGCTCAGGGTGATGGACTGGCTTAGCAGAAGGGGAGGACTGACTCCGGCTCTCCAAACTTCCAGCCCATTGTTCCTTCCATCACTCACTCACTCATTTCTCCATTTTAAAATTTGTTGTCTGGACAAACATGTATTGATTTTGTTGATACCGTATGGAAAGCCGGAGCTGGGAGCTCAGTGGCCTACCGGGAGCATGGAGAAGCCCTTAAGGTACCCAAGAGCAGGGAAAATGAGGTAGGCCCTGGAGATTTCCCCTGAAACACTAGATGGGAAAATTTGGGTGGGCTCCATGGAAGAGGTGGCATTAGAGGAAGCCTTGAGGAGAGAGATTCCTCAGCCCAGCTTTCCTTCTCCTGGCATCCACGGGCCCAGCCAACCTGTCTTCCTGCCACAGGGGCAGCTGTAACAGGGATCTGTGCCCTCCCCTTCACCCACAGGATGACAGCAGATGGCCTTATGCAGATGGTGGGCCGGCTCGGGGGTATGATGGGTCCCCTGATTCTGATGAGCCGCCAAGCCCTGCCGCTGCTGCCTCCTCTCGTCTACGGCATTATCTCCATTGCTTCCAGCCTGGTTGTGCTGATCTTCCTCCCGGAGACCCGGGGACTTCCGCTCCCTGACACCATCCAGGACCTGGAGAGCCAGTGAGTGACCTGTGACCCTGGGCATTGGGTTGGGCCTCTTCCTGGGCCAGGATGGAGACAGGCCAGGGCCACCCAGGGCAGAGGCTCAAGGGTGTCAAGGCCTGTGTTTCTGAAACCATTTCATCTTTCTGACACTCCTGCCAGAAAGGTGCTATTGCTATCCCCGTACTATTCCAAGGGTCAGAGAGAGAAAGTGACTTATCCAAAATCTCATGCATAGAAAGTGATCATACCTCATGCAGGAAATGTGATTGTTGAAAGCCCAGGCTCAGCAGCCAGGTTGCCTGGGTTCCCCACCTGCCTGGGCAAGTGACTTAACCTCTCTCACCAAAACTGACAAAGGAAGAGACAGATAGTCTCAACTGTCCTAGTGAAATTTTCCCACAAAGAATTTCAGTCCCAGACAGATCAACAGGTGAGTTCTTTCAAACCCTCGGAGAGCAGATTGTGCCATCTCACACCCATTCTTTGAGAGGGAGAAGCAAGGGAACACTCCCTAGCTGCATTTTATAGCGAGAGCCACTTCTGTGGGCTTTAGCCTCCTCCTTTGTAAAATGGATGTTAAACAACAACAACAACAAAAAAAAAAAAACCACTACGAAACGCAGCTGGCTCACAGAGTTGTTTTCAGATTTAAGGGAATTATTATTTTAAAGCACCTGGGAAAATGCCAGGTCTGCAGCAGGCGCTCTGGGCGTGTGGTTGTTGTGTCCTGGGTGAGTGTTCATGGGACCTCCTCAGTTCTGATGGGAACAGAGGTCGCAATGATAGTAACAATAATATTGAGCTCTTACTGTTTTATGTCATTTTATTTAATCAATGCAACACCACACAAGGTGTTGTTACTGTCCAATTTCTTTGCCAAGGAAGCTGAGATGCAGAGGTTAAGGACACCTGGTGAGGCCTGGAGACACTGGGACTTCATTTTTTCTTTAACTTAGTTGATTTTTATTGTGTACCTACTATGTTTCAGGCACTGTCCCATGCTTGGGTACACAGAAGGGAGTAAAGAGCTAATGTCATAGAGTTTATCTCCTGATCAGACTGGACCCCCATTCTGCCCCAAGCCCCGAGTGCATACCCGCTTCACCACATGGCACTGCTTTTCTTTGGATTATTCTAGGAAATCAACAGCAGCCCAGGGCAACCGGCAAGAGGCCGTCACTGTGGAAAGTACCTGGTTCTAGAAATTCTGCCTGCACGGAGCCCCTTTAGTCAAAGACTCCTGAGCAAGGACTTGCCTCTTCTCCAATCAGAAGGTGGAGGCGAGTTGGGTGACCCCAAGGGCCTGGCGTGGCAGAGACCAGGCAGCCGTGGCCGAGTGGACAGCGTGGCCGTCTGCTGTGGCTGGAGGCAGCTTCCATTGCTCACTCCTCTTCTCCCCTCCCTGATCAGATTCCCCACCTTACCCCAGCCCTAGAGGAGTCTGTGCAGGCGGCCATGCCCGCCCAATAACAAGACGGTTCCCCGCCCTTTCCCTGCCAGGCTCATATCTTTATACCCTCACTCAGCCATGCCAGCTGGAGTCTGGGTTCCAATCTCACCCCGTCATATACAGAGCCCTTGTCTGTGAAATGGGAATGATCACAGGATCCGTCCCCCAAGACAGGTATCAGGGTGAACTGATCTTAGCACTGACCAAATAAATGGAACCTGCTGAGAGAGCCACCAGATACAGGTGCCCAGGTTGTGCACTGCCCCAAGGCATGCAGCCAAGGAGACGTGTGGGGTCTGCAACTCAGCCCCTGCTATGATGGCGCCACCACCTACCCTAGCAAAGGCTATGTCCACTCCAAGAAAGGAGCTGCTTTAATCATTTTCTGTTTGCCATCAGTGAGGGAGGGCTTCCAGCCCTGTGGTTACGAGGATGGCCAAACACACCACCAAACACCAGCCAGAGAAGACGCAGCAGGTTACCACACACATGTGCTCGGAGCCCGGGAAGATGGCACTGCATGCCACGCGGGGCCTCATGGGGTGGGCGGTGCGCTGAGGATCCAAGTGAACAGCCAGGGCTGCGGGAAGCCGGCTTTGGAGCACGGAGAGGGTGGGGCAACTCCCGGCTTCTGTGGGAGGGTGTGATTGGCTTGTTTCATTTTGCTGCAGGCTGGCGAGAAACGAGCCTTACAAGCAGGATAAAAGGAACCACACTTGGCCCCCTAGATGAGGGTTGTTTGGCCAGGGAACCTCATCCACAGGGGCGGAGTGAAAGGGGAGAGGGGAGCTCTCAAGCAGGTCCTCGGGGCCTTCCGGCTTTGCCAGGTGTCAAGGCAGTGTGGAATACTGAGCCTTGCCTTCAGGCTTTCAACCACAGGGCGGGCTTATGCTGTTTGTTTTTCCAGAGGGGACACCTTTTCTTGACTCATGCACAGAACTCCCTCGCCCAGGTTGTGAAAACTCTGGGACGGTCAAGGCCGACTGCCCATCTCAGAGGCAAGGAAGCAAACGCGCAGAGAGGTGGACTGGCCGGCGCAGAAACACAGCCGACTGCGGCCCTGATCCTAGCCCAGGGCTCTTTCTAGACAGACTCCTGGCCCTCGCCTCCACCCCTCCATGCCTTGATATCTGCGGTCCTGCCACAAAGTTACCCCCATGCCCTTGCCTGGAGACCCCACTCAGGGAAACCGCAATCTCAGGCCCCTCAACTCACCTCTCACACCCTGTGTATGCCTGCCGGGTCAATCACCGCCGCATCAATCACACCATGGTGTCTACACTGCCCTCTGCACAACAGCCACAATGCTTACTAAGAAATATAATTCAGGCTGGGCATGGTGGCTCACGCCCGTAATCCCAGCACTCTGGGAGGTTGAGGCGGGCAGATCATGAGGTCGGGAGTTCAAGACCAGCCTGATCAACATGGAGAAACCCCCTCTCTACTAAAAATACAAAAATTAGCTGGGTGTGGTGGCGCATGCCTGTAATCCCAGCTACTCAGGAGGCTGAGGCAGGAGAATCACTTGAATCCAGGAGGCAGAGGTTGCCGTGAGCCGAGATCTCGCTATTGCACTCCAGCCTGGGCAACAAGATCAAAACTCTGTCTCAAAAAAAAAATGTGGCAGCCGGGCATGGTGGCTCACGCCTGTAATCCCAGCACTTTGGGAGGCCAAGGTGGGCAGATCTCCTGAGGTCAGGAGTTTGAGACCAGCCTGAAAAACATGGAGAAACCCCATTTCTACTAAAAATACAAAAATTAGCTGGGTGTGGTGGCGCATGCCTGTAATCCCAGCTACTCAGGAGGCTAAGGCAGGAGAATCACTTGAACCTGGGAGGCAGAGGTTGCAGTGAGCTGAAATCATGACACTGCACTTTAGCCTGGGCAACAGAGCGAGACTCCATCTCAAAAAAAAAAAAAAGAAAGAAAGAAAGAAAGAAACGCAATCCAAACCAAATCCCCTTCCTGCTGAAAGCCCCCCAGTGGCTCACCATAAGGACCATACTTCTCCCCCTGTCTGGTCAGGCTGCCATGGACCCTCCAGCCTTTCCTCACACTTCGGTAAATGTTAAAGGATTCAGACCATACAAAGAATGTTCTTGAACTGGCATGGAATTATATTAGAAATCTACTATGGAGAGAGATATAAAAAACTTTTTCAAACTATACAACACACTTGTAAGTAACCCATGGGTCAAAGAAGGAATCTCAAAGGAAATGAGAAGATATTTTGAACTGAGTGCAAATGAAAAAATGACACATCAAAATTTGTGAGGTGGAGCTAAAGTAATGATTATGGGGAAATCGACATCATTAAATGCTTACGTTAGAAAAGAAGAAAGTTCCAAATCAAACACCTCAGCTCCCACCTGGAAAGTAGAAAAAGAAGAGTTAATTAAACCTGTAGTAAGCAGAAGAAATAATACACAGAAGAAATCAAGGAAGTGAACAAACAATAAAGAGAGTTAGTGAAACCTAGAAGTGGCTTTTTAAGATCAATACAATTTACAAACCTCTAGGCTTAGTGGTCAAGAAAAAAACAGGCCGGGCATGGCAGCTCATTCCTGTAATCCTAGCACTTTGGGAGGCCAAGGTGGACAGATCACTTGAGGTCAGGAGTTCGAGATCAGTCTGGCCCCGTCTCTACTAAAAATACAAAAATTAGCCCAGTATGGTGGTGCACACCTGTAATCCCAGCTATTTGGGAGGCTGGGGCAGGAGAATCGCCTGAACCTGGGAGGCAGAGGTTGTAATAAGCCAAGATCGCACCCCTACACTCCAGCCTGTGCGACAGAGAGAGAGACTCTGTCTCAAAAAAAAAAAAAAAAAAAGAGAGAGAGAGAGAAAAGACACCCACTGCAAATCTGGGGCATGAGAGAGGATACATCACTAAGAATCCAGACATCAAAACAATAATAAGGGAATAATCTGAGCAATATTTTACCAAAAACTTTGAACACTTTAACCAATTGCTTGAGGAATACAAACTACCAAAGCTCACTCAAGAAGATATAGATAACTTTATTAGCCCTGAATCTAATTTTTAAATTGAATTTATGTTTTAAAACTTTCCCACAGAGAAAATTCCGGGCCCAAATGGCTTCACTGGTGAATTCTGACAAATATTTAAGCAGGAAATAATAACGATTCTATACAAAACCTTCCAGAAAATTGAAAATGAGGTAATGCTTCCCAGCTCATTCTGTTACCCAGAAACCAGAAAAAGACATTACAAGAAAATAAAGCTATAAACCATTATCCCTTATGGACATAAACATAAAAATTATTAACAAACATTTAGCAAGTTGAATCCAACTATGCATGTATATATATTTACATATGTGTGTGTAATTGTATATTTTCTATATAGGTATATAGATTCATATATATGGGGGGGGCAATACATCATGACCAAGTGGACTTTATCCCAGGAATGCAAAGTTAGTTTTACATTTAAAATCAAAGTTAACAAACCAAATTATGAACAAGTCAAAAAAGAAAAGCCACATGTCATCCAAATAGACAAAGAAAGATCATTTGACAAAATTCTACAGCCATTCCTGATCATTAACATTCAGCAAATATGGTACATATACACCCCGTGGAATACTATGCAGCCATAAAAAGGATGAATTCATGTCTTTTGCAGGGACATGGATGAAGCTGGAAACCACCATTCTCAGCAAACTGACACAAGAACAGAAAACCAAACGCCACGTGTTCTCACTCATAAGTGGGTGTTGAACAATGAGACCACAGGGAGGGGAACATCACACACTGGGGCCTGTCGGGGGGTGAGGGACTAGGGGAGGCCTAGCAGGGGGTGGGGGGCTAGGGGAGGGATAGCATTAGGAGAAATACCAACTGTAGATGACGGGGTAATGGGTGCAGCAAACTGCCATGGCACATGCAACAAACCTGCATGTTCTGCACATGTACCCCAGAATTTAAAGTATAATTTTTAAAAAGATAAAAAATAAAAAAATAATAATAAATCATTCTATTATAAAGAAAAAGAAATTCAGCAAACCAGGAATTCAATTTTCCACCTGTTCAAGGCCCTAGATGCTCACCCTGTTTCCCTAGAGGTGCCGTGATGCTCACGGTGAAAGCCTGCTTTCCCCTCCGATCAGGAATGAGGCCAGGATGTCCACTCTCACAGTCTGTATTCAGCGTTGGTCCTGGTCAGGGAGGTAAGGTGAGCAAAATAAGTAAAAGCCATACACATTAGAAAGGAAGACATGAAACGACCTTCATTTGCAGATTACATGATTGTCTATGTAGAATCCTAAGGAATCAACAAAAAATGCTACTGGAACTAGTAAATGAGTTTAGCAACATTAGCATACAAACATCTACTGTATTTCTGTATACCAGTAACTACCAGAAATTGAACATTTTAACACAATACCATTTAATAACAGCATGGAAAAATGTGACACCCAGGGAATATTCCAATAAGAAAGCCAAGACCCATGAACTGTAAACCACAGAACAGAGAGGAATTAAAGACCTAAATAGACCCACCTTGTTCATGGATCGAAAGACTCGGTATTATCAGGATGTCAGTTCTCTGCAACGTAGTCTTTAGATTCAATGAAATCCCAGTCAAAATGCCAGCATTATTTACTTTACGTAAATTGACAAGCTCACCCTAATGTTTATATGAAAATGCAAAGCGCTTAGATTATCCAACATAATTTTGGAAAAGGACAAAGTTGGAGAACACTTTTTCAATATAATACAATCAAAAATTCAGAAATAGAGCCATGCATTTATGGTTTAAATTTAACAGATTTTCCATCAAGGTTCCAAATCAATTAAAATGAGGAAAGGATAATCTTTTCTACAAATGATTCTGGAACAATGGGATAGCCATATCTAAACAAAGAAAGAAGGAGAGAAAAAGGGGAAGGAGGAAGGGAGAGAAGGAAGGAAGAAAGACAAGAAGGCAGCAGGGAAGGAGAAGCTCGGCTCTAACTCACACCATTTCCAAAAATTAACTTTAACTGTATCATAGACCTAAATGTAAGAGCTAAAATTATAAAATATTTTTGAAGAAAACAGGAGAAAATCTTGGCAACTTTGGGTTTGGCAAAGATTTCTTAACTAGTACTCAAAAATATGAACTATAAAAAACATATTGGACTTCATAAACACCAAAAACTTTTGCTTTCCAAAAGACACTGTTACAAAATGAAAAGGCAAGCCACAAACTTGAAGATAATATTGGAAAAATCTATATCTAACAAAGGATTTCTACCTAGAAAATGTAAAGAACGTTTACAACACAACAATCAAATGGCAGTCCAATTGTAAAAGGCAAAAGGTTTGAACAGATGCTTCGCCAAAGAAGACCGATAGGTAGCCATAAGCCCAAAGAAAAATGATCGACATCATTAGGAAAATGCAAATTAAAACCACAATGAAATGCCACATACATCCGCCGGAATGGCAAAAATTAAAAAGACCCAGTGTTGATGCTTCCATAGAGCGACCCACAGTGGGAAGGTGAAACAGGACACGCACTTACAAAAAAGAAAAAGAAACATGGCAGTGTCTTGAAAGTTAAACATCCAGCCGGGTGCGGTGGCTCACGCCTGTGATCCTAACACTTTGGGAGGCTGAGGCAGATGAATCACCTGAGGTTGGGAGTTTGAGACCAGCCTGGCCAACATGGAGAAACCCCATCTCTACTAACAATACAAAGTTAGCCTGGCATGGTGGCGCATGCCTGGAATCCCAGCTACTTAGGAGGCTGAGGCAGGAGAATCATTTGAACCCGGGAGGTGGAGGTTGCAGTGAGCTGAGATCATGCCATTGCACTCCAGCCTGGGCAACAAGAGCGAGACTTCATCTCAAAAAAGATCCTTAGCTTTGCTCAAAAGCATGGATGGGGAGTGAGCCAATAGTATTTCATTCTTGAAGGTCCAGTGCTCCTGACATCTGTGATATGGGTGTTCTTTTTAGGAAAAAAAAGAGATCTTTGTTAAAACTCCAAGCACACATTAGCCATATGTGAAAAGATAAACATCTTACCCCAGGTTGTCTTTTTTTCTTTCTTTCTTTCTTTTTTTTGAAATGGAGTCTCACCCTGTGAGTGCAGTGGCACGATCTCAGCTCACTGCAACCTCCGCCTCCTGGGTTCAAGCAATTCTCCTGCCTCTGCCTCCAAAGCAGCTGGGATTACAGGTGTGCACCACCACGCTCAATTAATTTTTGTGTTTTTAGTAGAGACAAGATTTCACCTGTTGGCCAGGATGGTCTCAATCTCTTGACCTTGTGATCTGCCTGCCTCAGCCTCCCAAAGTGCTGGGATTACAGGTGTGTACCACCATGCTCAGCTCATTTTTGTATTTTTAGTAGGGATGAGATTCACCATGTTGGCCAGGATGGTCTCAATCTCTTGACCTTGTGATCTGTCTGCCTCGGCCTCCCAAAGTGCTGGGATTACAGGCATGAGCCTCACCCAGGTTTTCAACAGCCTCATGTTACCGTGTACAGTTCGGTGCCTTGCCTTTCAAATGACATCTCTGCCTGCCCAATCTGACCCTGGGCTGACCTGGTTCCCCATGGGTCCTTCTCAAGTTCAGCCTCTGGAAGTTTCCACGTTTCCCACAGTCCTTCTTGTCAAAAATCATTCATGATAACAAAAACAAGACACATAAAGCATTCACTGTACTCCAGAGACTGTTCTAGGTGATTTGTTTAAACTCATTTAGTCTTCACAAGAGCCTGATGAAAGCAGATCAGCACCACCGTTTTACAGAGGAGGAAACGGAGGCATAAAGGGATTAAGAACATTCCCAAGCCCACACAGCTTGGGGAGAGCAGAGTTTCAAATCCAGGCAGCCTGAGCCCAGAGTCTGTGCGTGTAACCACTGAGCCACACTGCCTCTTGTTTAGGGGGAGTCTGCGGGGTCTGTTGAAGCCCTGGTCAGCACTGGCTGCTCTGAGCTCACTCCGTGTAGCTCCTGGGTCCACAGACGCAGGAAAGAAGTCTCCTGCTCGCACAGTGTGTTTGCACATGGCCGGCCAAATCCCACACTGTTTTCCGATGAGATGAGAGGAATTTTGCCAAAATCCACATCATGCCTTCCCCTGCCCTCCCCGCAGCGAGAGTTGTCCTTGCATCCACTTAAAATCGCTCCTCTGAATAGGCTGCAACTCACAGAGTCAAAAAGAGGCAGCTCGCTATGAGGAGACCGGCATTCCCGAGAATGCAGCTCAACCAGCATGGAACGTCTCCAGTAAAAATACTGGAATCACAGGGCAGAGGCTGAGGATCACGGGAGCCCACAGGAAGGGGGGCCTTGGCACCAGCTCCAGAGGAATAGCACAGAGCATTGGGGGCAGCATTTGCATCCGGCCCTGTTAAAATGTGCCAGCCAGAAAATGCTGGCTATGGAAAAGACCCTCCGAAAACACAGAACGGTGCAAAGTTCAGCCTGTTTGAGCAGCTCCCATTTTGATGAGCCTGGTTCCAATGGCTGGTTAACATCTCTTTGTTGAATTTTAACATAAAACATCTTTTTGACACAACAAGAAGAGCAAAGTTCCTTTGGAGCTGGAAGGCCAGGCTCACAGGAGCAGTCAAGTACATGAAAGGACAGGGCAGCCCCGTCATGCCGTCCCATGCCCTCCTTGGCCTACTTAGGCAGATTTGCTCACTTGGCCAGAGGAACCCCTCGGGTGGGGGCCTGGAAAGAAGGGGTCTGTGCAGTGTAGGGTCTGCAGTTAGGGCCATGGCAGCTTGCAGCAGGGACCCGTTAAAGCCACGAGTGTGCTCCCGCCAGCCCTGGCCACCTGCCTGAGCTGGTGCCAAGCCAGCAGCCCGTGGCTACCTCCTCACAATGTGGCCTCTGCGTGGGTGGAGGGACACACAGGTGGCCGGGCATTGCCCGCTCCCAGGGGTCAGCCGCCTTCAGGCCAGAGGAAAATGCATTTTGATTCAAGCGATGTCTTGAATGCTCAAGAAGCGTGCAGGGAGGGAGGGGCTGCTGACTGAGTGCTGTTGGGGACAAGGCAGGGGCCATGCGTGTGAAGCAGAGGTGGAAATGGCTGCTCCCGGAGACAGCCCACAGGGAGGCTGCTCTTCTGGGAAAACCTCTTGCTGGGCTTTGAGCTACATAAGCGTAAAGTTAGAAACTGGTCCAGAGGGAGAGGAGGCCAAGCTGGAGGGTAGGAGGTGAGGGAGCTCTCCTGTGCTCCAAGGGCACTAGGGCAGCAGTTGATTTGAGTCTCCCTCTAGGACTCCCTCACCACCACACTCCCTTACCTCTCCCTCACCACCAGCACCACCATCTCAATCATCACCATTCAATCACCACCACCATCTCAATCACCACCATCGTCAATTATCACCATTCAATCACCATCACCATTCAATCACCACCATCACCATCTCAATCACCACCATCACCATCTCAGTCATCACCATCACCATCTCAGTCACCACCATCATCAATCATCACCATCTCAGTCATCACCATCATCAATCATCACCATCTCAGTCATCACCATCATCAATCATCACCATCTCAGTCATCACCATCACCATCTCAGTCATCACCATCATCAATCATCACCATCTCAGTCATCACCATCATCACCATCACCATCTCAGTCATCACCATCATCAATCATCACCATCTCAGTCACCACCACCACCACCAGCAGCATCACCATCATTGTCATTTCCATCACCACTATCATCATCACCATCATAAGCATTGGGGCATTTCCCAGTTGTTCTGTGGGGAATTTCAAGTTGAGCCTGTGGCCACGTTTGGGCACATTGGTAGTGACAAGGAGCAAAGTGACATTCTTCAGAAAGGCAGTGGCCCAGGCTGTACCAAACAGCAGTTTGGAATAAGCAATGCCCAGGAGAGCAGACCTTCAGAGGAGCTGGCACTCCAGAGCCTCACATGGGTGGGGGCCCTCATTATCCTCGAGTGGACACTCCAGGGGCTGGAGGAGGACCCTCGGGGAACCAGGACATCTTACCCTAAAGACCCCCTTGCAGAGTGGACAGCACGATGCCCTTTCCACAGATGAGGAAATCAAGGCCCAGAAGACCTGGATTTAAACCGAGATTGAAGATGGCCATGTCTCTCTGCAGCCCTGGCTGGGACCTACCATGTGTGCCAGTCCTGTGCTTGGCACTGTTAGGGGCACAGTGACTCAGACCTGGCCCTCAGAGAACCTGCAGCCTATCACCTGACTCAAAGCCCCTCCAGGTGGTGGGCACTGTTCTAGAGGGTCTCTGGGATAGGGAAGCGAGGAGAGAGGGGTGGGCCTGGACTGGCAGAGACGGTGGCACAGCATTCAGGTAGAAGAAACAGCAAAGGCTCGAAGATAGGAGGGAGGGACCTCTTCAGAAGAGAGTTGGTGTTTGTGTGGACAGAGTCCGGGCCACATGCTGGAAGCAGCTGAAGGGAGACAAGAGGCTTCCCATGGCCTCGGCCTCCTTCCCAAGACACTAGGGAGTGATCTCAGACTCTGAGCAGGGAGTGACAAGCCGGAGACTCACAGGCCCTTTAAGGGGTCCACGCAGAGCTTCTCCAAGCAGTGCCATTCTACCTCCAAGCACCCAGCCCACAGAGACAAGGGCTGGGAGGAAAGCGGAGGCTCTGATCCTGCAGTGACCCTTTCCAAGCCCTAGGGAAGCTCAAGGGGTGCAGAGCCCTGACGCCCTGAGCAAGCCCAGCCAGATCCGGCTACTGACCCCTTCAGCCGCCTGCCTGGATTCGGACAGCCCTGCTGAGTCATGACAGTGAGAGCTCCTGCCTGGCCTTTCTCCTGCCTGGACTGGGACCAGAGGCAGCTGCTGTCACCACAGGACATTAGGGGCTAGGAGGAATCACAAAAAACCTGCTGCACGAACCGGCCAGAATGATGCCCACCGTGCAACCCCAGGTCCAAAAAAACAACCATAAAAGAATATGTTGATAAGCCGCTTGCCTGTGCCCGTTTTGAGAAAAGATGCCATCTCGCCAGTAACAGTATCCGGCAGGCACCGAGGCGGGCCCGGGGCTGGGCTGGCCTCATGGCCACAGGATCTCCTTCATCAACTTCGCTTCCATCGCCTCCGCTCTCTGCTCCTCGACCCTGCCCCCTCCCAAAATCTTACCCTCCGCCCACCACTCACCCCTGCGGTCTAGTGCTCATCACCAGAGCAGTAGCTGCCCACCTCCCAGCTCTGCACCCGGGCTCCCCTCCATACCAGGACTGCAACAGTCCTTCTACCTTGTGGGATCCAGGACTCGGCGCCCCTCCTTCAGCACCGTCCCGATGGACTCACGTCCCTTTAGCTGCCCCGGACTCCTCTGGCATCTTGCAGCCACTCCCCTGCACACGCACGCCGTGCAGCAGCCCCATTGCTGCCTGGCCAGGCTCCTGCGTGCCCAAACCTACTCTGTCCACACCTTGCCTGCTCCCTGCAGAGGAGACAAAATCTCATCACACATCCCCAAGGGGCACCAGCAGCTACCATCCCTCCCTGGTGCATCGGCTCTCCCGCCTCTCTCTCCTCAAACTTGCAACACCTCCCTAAGCACAGGGGCCTACTTTGCTGCTTATTTCACTGGCCCTTCTGGTCCTCCCAACACAGAGCTCCGTGTGTGTCCACACGATCACTCTCACCGCCTGCAGCTGGCGATGAACTCTTGGAGCCAAGCCCTCCAGTCTGCTCTGGGTTCCATCCCTTCTCACAGTCTCAGGACTCTGCTCAAATATCCCTCCTGCCAACATCATCAAGGGTTCCCTTTCTAACATGCGATCCGTCAGCACACAAGCGAGTTGTAATCACCCCCCTGCTTGAAAACAAAGCTTCAATAACAAGAAGAGGCAGTTATAGGAAGAACCAAACAGGGATTCTGAAATGGAAGTCATACATTCCGAAATTGAAATGCTAGTGATTTGGGGCTGGGTGCGGTGGCTTGATGGGAATGAATCCAAAAAACAAAGCTATGCAATGAGAGAAACTGAAAATGAGTGTCAATAATACTTTCACAGAATTTTGTTGTAAATAGAAGCAAAAGGGGTGGTAGCTTAAGAAGAAAGAGGTGCTCAAATGGAGGGTGACTTTTTGGAAAACACAGAAAAAAATGGCATATTTGTACATTGATGGGAATGATCCAGTAGAGAGGGAAAGATAAATGCCAAAGAGAGTTGTGAGCAGGCAAAGGGGGGTGGGCTCTAGGCACACAGTGATGAGTTTGCATGGATGAGAGACCAAACTGGGTGGAGGGAAGGCAGAATGTGGGGCACCAAGGCAGGCGAGCTGGCGAGAGAATTAGACTGTTTTGTTTTAGTGAAATAAGAAGAAAGGTCATCTATTGAGAGAGAGGATGGAAGAGAAGGTGGTACGTAGGTTTGAAGAGGGAAGATGGTGTCAAATAGCCCTTGGTTTATGTGTTCAAATATAAGGGTAACAGAAATAAAATGTACAACTGACAGACCAAGACAGAAGAAGAATATAACAAGAAAAGTTAATGTATACAGTAGAAGTTAGGAATAAGGAAACCAAGATTTAAAGGGAAACTCTGGTAAACAAGAAAACATATAGTAAGTCTAAACATGTCAATAATTACAATAAATGTGAACAGGTTAAAATCACTAATTAAAAGGCAGAGGCTTTTCTTCTGGATTTTAGAAAAAGAAATGTAAAGCTTATTTGGCAGCTAAGTCTGATGAAGCTAAACATATCAGTTACTAAAACAAAGTCTGGACATATTTCCACCAAACTGTAAACAGTAGTGTAACTCACTGGTTGCATATATGAGTGATCTTTATTTTCATTACACTTTTCAATATGTTCTGAATTTTTTAGGAAGTGTATAAATTATTTCATAATTAGAAAAAATGGAAGTTTAAAAAAAAATCATCCATGCACTTCAGCAAGTCTTCATGGAGCCTTTATTTGTTATACAGATCCCTTCCAAAGAGGCTCTAAAGAAGGGTCCCAGACTGCCAGGAGCTTGCTGAAAATAAGACCAACTGGACCATAACAGAATAATGCAGGACATGGCTGGGTGCTGTGACTCACATCACTTTGGGGGCCGAGGCAGGTGGATCACCTGAGGTCAAGGGTTCAAGAAGAATGCAGGACAGTGTAAAGATGGGACTCCACTGAAAACTCTGAGCCCTGGATATAGGCAGGAATAAGCAAAGAGAGCCTGCTGGGGGAGGCAGTATTTGGAATGTTCCCAGTCCACATAGTATGTGGCCTAAGGGTGAGCGTGGAGACAGCATTCCAGGCTGGAGGTCTAGCATGAGCAGGGATGGGAACTGAGCAAGTACGTGTAGGGCACATGGTGGCAGCAGTGGATGAGTCAAGGTGCAGAGTCCAGGGAGGCAGAGAAGTTGGCTTGGTAAGCCATGTGGAGGGGCAGGAGAAAGAGTAGGTGAAGCAAAAAGAAGTAGATGGGAGGGGAGTTGTGCCTCAAATGGAGAGTTTTGTTCCCAAAGCACATAAAACGAAACACCTGGGTTGCCATCACTGCTGCATTGCACATATACGCATGCACACATGTACACACATGCACTTGTGCAAACGTGCACACATACACAGGCATGTGCACACACCTGCATACACATACACTTCTTCTTCTTCTTCTTCTTTTTTTGAGACAGTCTTACTCTGTCGCCCAGGCTGGAGTGCAGTAGCATGATCTTGGCTTGCTGCAGCCTCTGCCTCCCGGGTTCAAGAGATTTTCCTGCCTCAGGGTCCCAAGTAGATGGAATTACAGACAGCACCACCACCACGTTTATCTAACTTTTGTATTTTTAGTAGAGCCGGCATTCTGCCGTGTTGGCCAAGCTGGTCTTGAACTCCCAACCTCAAGTGATCTGCCCACCTCAGCCTCCCAAAGTGCTGGGATCACAGGCATGAGCCACCCCACTTAGCAATACACACACAGACACACATGCACACACACACACACACACTCTCTCTCTCTCTCTCTCTCTTTTTAACTCCTCTATGTACTCTGGACCTTTTGTTTAGAGAATTAGCTATTGAGACCAAGGGAGGTCTCTTGGCCTTGGTCTAGCCTTTCCTGAATCCCACACTCTGTGCCAGCACACACTGCTGCCTGCCCCCCTGCCCTGGTAAGGCATTGCTAGCTGTCGTTGATTGGGAGCCCCTTGGCTTTTAAGCAGGATTTGATCCAAGGGTTTGCAGTGTGGGGTGGGTCCAGGGGCAGGAGTCAAGGCAGGAAGACCAGGGCAGGAATAGCTGTGGAGTTGGGGAGGTGGGGAGAGAGAAATTCTTAGGAGGCAAAACTAGCAGGGCTTGGCCCCTGGCGGTATCAGGAGGCAGGGAGCCCGAGGCATGAACCAAGATGCTGGGTTCCAGGGCAGGGACCATGACGTGGGAGGCCATAGCTGAAGTGGGGCTCTCAGGAGGTGTAGATTTGGGGAGGGGACAGAGATCTCAGGGTGGCATTGGACACACTGAACTTGGAGAGTCTCTGGGGTGTCTGCTGATGCTGGGAAGCTCCACTGAGGGCTCAGGACAGGGCAACTGCAAAGGGGGTACAGGGCATCAATCACAGCAGGTGAGTGGAGGCAGGGGCCAGGGGTGGGGCCACGAGCAGGGCCAGGCTGCACAGCCTGGGAGGCACAGAGGCTGGGCAACTTCAGTGACCCAGGGCCGCCCAGAGGCCTGTACAGCTCCCCAGCCCCAAGTTAGGGGGACCCTCTGGCCCGCCTTCTCCTGGCTTAGCCACCCTGGGATGTGGGCAGGCAGGGGCACTGAAGGGAGCAGGCAGCGGCACTGAAGGGAGCAGGCAGCCCTGGCATCCCACAGCAGCCAAGAGAAGAACCCAGGCCTCCCCCAGACCTGGCAAAGACCAGGCTGGCACCGGCCCACAGAGTGGGGGAGGCTGAGGTTCCCTCGCGCCTGAGCCTCCCTCAGCACTAGTTAAATTTTGACTGAGGAAATGATTGCTGAACTCCGTTCCATAAGCATCACCTGGTCACACTTTAATTCCAGTCTGGAATTAACATCTTCAGTCTCCACACTCCGTACTTCCCAAAGTCAGCTTTTCTGGGAGGGCTGGGGCAGCTGCCTCTCTGGGGAGATGCTGGAGGTCTCAGAATCACCTCGTGCAGCCTCAGGACCTGGTTGGAGCCACCCCAAGTGACACCAGCAGTCAGATGCCCAGAGAGCCTGAGCCTCCAGCCCGAGTCTGCGAAGCCAGCGGCTGCTGACATGCTCCCAGCTGCCCAGCTGGAGAAGCCACTGTGGGCACCACTGTGGGGGAAGCAAGCCTGCCACCTGGGCCCCTTTGCTCTGGGCCAGTCCCTGTGAAGTGGGCCCCTCTCCTGGGCCCCTTGATCAGGTTCTATGGCATTTTCTGAACTCCTGGACCTCGTGGGTGGCCTGGGCAGGTTCCAGGTTCTCCAGACAGTGGCTCTGATGGTCTCCATCATGTGGCTGTCCACCCAGAACATGCTGGAGAACTTCTCGGCCGCTGTGCCCAGCCACCGCTGCTGGGCACCCCTCCTGGACAACAGCACAGCCCAGGCTGGCATCCCAGGGGAGCTAAGTCCCGAGGCGCTCTTGGCTGTCTCAATCCCGCCGGGCCCCAACCAGAGGCCCCACCAGTGCCGCCGCTTCCGCCAGCCACAGTGGCAGCTCTTGGACCCCAACGCCACGGCCTCCAGCTGGAGCGAGGCCGACACAGAGCCGTGTGTGGACGGCTGGGTCTATGACCGCAGCACCTTCACGTCCACCATCGTGATGAAGGTAGGGCCTCCCCCAGAGCCACTCGAGTCCGGCACCGCGGAGGTCAGGGCCATGGATCACAGTGGGTCGGACTCAAAGGTCCCGTCCTGGGAGGGACCCGCCTCCCCAGGCCCCGCTCACTCTCGAGCCTCTCAGCCTCTTGTCAGCCACACACAGGGGAGTGGGCGGCAGGGATCGGTCTACAGACCAGGCCAGCCCAGGCTCCTGGAGGTGCGGGGGGCATTTGGGCGGGCACCTCTGAATGCTGGCTCCTGGTTCCTCACCGGCCTCACCTGGTCCCGGCCCTGCTGACGCATCAGCCATGACTCTGGTCAACTCAGCCTCAGGGGACTCAGTGATGATTCACTGGATTCCCCGAGCCCAAGGCACACAGGGTAAGGGACCACCCCAGGCTGCCTCCCAGAGTGGGCACTGGGCAAATCCAGGCAAGTGGAGAGGGGCAGCTCCTTCCAGCAAGTGGGAAGGACCTCTTTATAAAGAACGGGAGGAAGCAGCCTCTGGGAGGAAGCAGCCTCTGGGAGAAGGGCCAGGGTATCAGCTC
Source organism: Cebus imitator (assembly GCF_001604975.1). Classification (NCBI taxonomy): domain Eukaryota; kingdom Metazoa; phylum Chordata; class Mammalia; order Primates; family Cebidae; genus Cebus; species Cebus imitator. Next base: position 3,947,746 of record NW_016107417.1, on the reverse strand, counting down.
GGGTGGCTGCTGCCAAGTGGAGAGGCAGGAGAGAGAGGCAGATGTGGCTAGAGACCCACTGGGCAATAGGGAACCATGGAGGAGCTTAGGCAGAGGATGGCTCCTCCAAAGGCCAAACTATGCTTGCGGGTGCTCTCCCTGTTCCACAGGGTGTTGCTCTAAAACCCTAGAGGTCACCAGGCCACCCACCCCGCCCATCTCCCTGGGGGCCTCTCATGCAGTTCCTCTGCCCCTCTGCCAGGGCTCTCCCAGCCTCCTGAGCTCAGCCCCCTCCTCTCCCACCAGTGGGACCTGGTGTGTGACTCTCATGCCCTGAAGCCCATGGCCCAGTCCATCTACCTGGCTGGGATTCTGGTGGGAGCTGCTGCGTGCGGCCCTGCCTCAGACAGGTGAGTACACCCAGTCCAGACAGGCCCCCATTCCCCTCACCGCCCCTGCTCTCCTAGACCCCTGGCCCCAACTGGCCCCAAACAAGCCTCACAAAACCCAGTCTAGAAAGCACCCTACTTATTGGGTGTGGGTCTCGCACTTGCCACCCTGCAGCTGTGCCACGTAGGGAGACCTGGAACCCTCTCTGAGCCTCGAGTTCACCAACTTTACCCTGGGAGTGGTAGAGGATTGCTGCTCCCCAGCAAACATTTGCTGCTAAAACGGGGTTGGCCAGGCACCCGCCTTCAGCTGCTGCCTGAGTGCTCCCAGCGGCTGGAACCCTTCCCTTTGGCTCCAGCCTTGGGATGCTCCTTGTGGTCGAGTCTTCCATAGGTGGAAAATGCGGGTTTCACCCAGGTGCCGCTTCAGTGTGATCTCAGCTCACTGGGCAAGCACAGGGTGGGCTCTCGGTTGTCCAGACCCCACCCCACCCCCGGCCAGTGCTGTGTCAAGCCACAGACCCCACCTCTTCCTGGTTTGTGCCGCAGGCTCGGGCGCAGGCTGGTGCTGACCTGGAGCTACCTTCAGATGGCCGTGACGGGCACGGCAGCTGCCTTCGCCCCCACCTTCCCTGTGTACTGCCTGCTCCGCTTCCTGTTGGCCTTTGCCATGGCAGGCATCATGATGAGCACAGGCAGTCTCCGTAGGTCTCCAAACTGGCGCCATGCAGGGGGGCTCCATGCAGGCTCCAGGGCTGACCCACTTGGTCTCCTTGCAGTGATAGAGTGGACAGCGGCGCGGGCCCGAACCTTGGTGATGACCTTGAACTCTCTGGGCTTCAGCTTCGGCCATTTCCTAATGGCCGCGGTGGCCTACGGAGTGCGGGACTGGACGCTGCTGCAGCTGGCTCTCTCGGTCCCCTTCTTCCTCTTCTTTTTGTGCTCATGGTGGGTTCAGCACCCCACTCCCCTCCTCGGAGGAGATCCTGCCCACTCTCCAAATGGGAGAATGGGAGACTCTCCTTTCCCTGGGGGCTGGGGAGTGCTAGAGGCTAGGGGTGCATGGGCAGCAGGAAAGCCAGAAGCCTGGCAGAGTGGACCAGCCACAAGCCCGAGACACCCACACCAGCCAGGGCTCAGGTCCCCAGGGCGCCTCTCCTGCTCCTTCCAAGTACACCTTCTCCTACTCATTCTTCTCCTTTCCTCCCTCCTTCTCCTCACCTCTTGGCCTGTTCCCCTCTCCTGTACCTGCCTGCCTTGGCATCTGTGCTGCCAAGCCCATCTTCTAAGCCCCTCTTCTGTGCCAGGGATGGCAGCACTGAGCTAGGCTGGGGGAGCGGGTGGAAAGATACAACACACACACGCACACACAGCACAAAACCTCAGTCTGCCTCATAGGCTGACATTATCGATGCATGTGTCTGTCTGCTAGAGAACAGGGACCAGGACCCACTCATCAGAGAGGACCCCACAGTCCCCCACAGGGCCAGCATGTGTGGGAAGTTAGGACATGTCGGCACTCACCTGAAATAAATCAGGCTTGGTCTTTGCCAAGCACCTGGCACATAGTAGGTGCTAAATAAATATTTGTTGAATGAATGGATTGATAGGTAAGTAGAAATAGATAGGTAGATAGAGATAGACAGATAAATGGGTTGACAGATGGGTGGATTGGAGGAGTTCACGGGTGAGTTGGATAGATGGATTGGATTGTATAGTTAATTGAATGGATGGTTGGTTGGAAGGATGGATGAATGGATGGATGGATGGTTGAATTGATGGATAGGTGGATGGATGAAATGGATGGATGGATGGGATGGATGGATGGATGGATAGATGGAATGGATGGATGGATGGTTGAATGGATGGATGGATGGATAGATGGGATGGATGGGATAGATGGATGATGGGGTGGATGGATGGATGGAATGGACAGGTGGATGGATGATGGATTGAATGGTTGGATGGGATGGATGAATGGGATGGATGGATAGATGAATGGATAGATGGGATGATGGATGGATAGATGGGATGGATGGATAGATGGATGGATGGATGGATGGTTGAATGGATGGATGGATGGATGGAATGGATGGATAGATGGATGAATGGATGGATGGGATGGATGGATGAAATAGAATGGATGGATGGATGGATGGATGGAATGGATGGATGGATGGATGGATGGATGGATGGAATGGAATGGATGGATGGATGGATGGTTGGATTGTTGAATGGATGGATAGATAGATGAATTGGATGAACTGGATGGATGAATGGATAGATGGATGGACAGAGGCCATTTGTGGGCGGGGCTGAGCCTGGCTCATTTATACACAGGCCCTGCATTTAGTAGTTGTTTGGCCATTGGGACCACCACAGAAAGGAGCACAGCAGAGGCTCAGTGGTGAACAGGTGCCAGCACCCATACTGGGAAGAAGGCTGACTCCACAAATCTCCCCACCCAACAGCCTGGAGTGGAATAACAATTTTCAGGCACTCCTTAGAGCAGGAGACAATTACATCTCACACAGTGGCTCCACAAAGAGGCAATCATGTCTGACAAGAGCATTCTGGGGTGGCAGCTTGACCCCCCCAACACCAAGAGGGTAGAGAGTAGAAGGTAAAAGTTCTCCTATGCTGATGCAGGGCCACAGAGCTGAACCCCCTTTCCTTGGTATACATGCACCCACAGTGCTGAAGAAGTGCCCATTCATTCATTACTTCATCCATTCAACAAATAACTACTGAGCACCTATCATGTCCCAGGAGCAGCTGACACCAGCTATGAACAGATATGTGGTCTCTGCCGACGTGGAGTTCATAGGGAATTCCACACATCGTGGCCTCACAAACTGTGCCTAGGGCTTGATGAACAAGCTGGAGTGTGGACATCTGAGAATGGGGCTCGCTTTCTCCCTCCCAGTCGCCTCCAACACATCCCAGCCAGCTTTCTCCCTCTTCTCCACCAAAACTGCCCTTCCCAGGGTCACCCACAATGAGCCGACCACCATTATTTGCGGTCTGCACTCTCCCCCTCAGGCAATCTCACCCTTGCTTGCAGCCCCAGCTCCCTCCAAATGCTGCAGACCCCAAATCTCCACTCAGTCCTGCCTCCCCCAGCAACCTCCAGCCTCGCGCCTCCAACTGCCCATGTGACGGCTCCGTTATTGGTATCTCATCCCCACAAACATCTCCTTAGGCCTCTCCTCCCGAAGTCTTCCCCAGCGTGGGGAACAGCCCCCAAACTCACCAGATGTGGAGTCACAATGGCCATGATGCCTCTCTCTCCCTCACCATCCCCCCACCAAGTGCACCAGGTCACCAGGTTCATCAACTCTACCTCTAATATGGAGGTAGATGGACCTGGAATCCCCACATCTCCCGCCGTTCTGAAAATCCCCAAGGAGGGTGTCCCTAAAATCCCTAAGTCCCGGTGGGTGTGGGGCAGGTGGCACCACCCTGGCTGCTCATAGGGGACAGCATGTCTGGCTGAAGGACCTCCAGGAGCCAAGGCCTAAGGCAGGTGCATTGTAGAGTGGTGGGCGTGACAGGCACTCAGCAGGGTGGGCGGGGTGGCGCACGGAGCTCGGTTAGACGCTGAGGGGAGTGGGAACCAGGTCAGTGTGAGGGCTGGGTCCTGCCTCGAGGAGGGGAGGGGCTGGGTTCATGAGGCCGAGGTAGCGGGGACTCAGGTGTGAGGGGCGCTGGAGGCCTGGGAACCGGCTGACTGGGGGCAGCCAGAGGGCGCTGGTGCTGTGGGGACCCTGCCTGCAGCCTGAGCCCCGGGGTGGCAGTGAAGCTGTCTGCAGGAGGATGCAGCTGTGGGGTGGACAGGAAGGCCGTGTGGTATGGGAGATGCCCAGACAGGGGTGGACCCCGACAGCCCTGCAGACAGTGGTCCCTAGCCGTAAGGGCCCTGACTGCAACCAAGTCAGGTTCCTAGTGAGGCAGGGGAAGGGCTGTGGGGTCCAGACGGAGGCAGGAAGGGGACAGCAGAGTCCTCCCTCTCTCCACCCCAGCAGCCAGCCCCAGGATGAGAACTACAGACCACCAACCGCAACCCCCCAGGAGGGAGAGGAAGCAGAAGGGGTCACCTGCTGGGGAAGGAGGGCGGCCGAGAGGGCATGGCTGCCACAACGCCCTTGGGGGTCCTCACAGCCCTGAGCCCTAGGCCTGGAGGAGGGGGTACAGGGGGGCGGTCTGAGGCTGGGGCAGGCCAGGTCCTGGGGGCCACAGGCAGTGACCCCTCCCACACCCCCTCTTCAGGTGGCTGGCAGAGTCCGCACGATGGCTCCTCACCACAGGCAGGCTGGACCAGGGCCTGCAGGAACTGCGGAGAGTGGCTGCCATCAACAGGAAGCGGGCAGTGTGGGACTCGCTGACCCCTGAGGTGAGGCTGGGTCCTCCTCAAACCTGGACCCTCAGACCCTCTCTCTGGCCCTGCACAGGGCACCCTGGGAGACTCACCAAGCACCTGAGCTCCCTGGGAAGAAGGTCTCAGAGAGGAGGAGGTGCCCGGCACCCCCAGTGCCAACAGCACCCACTGTCACCTCCACAGGTCTTGTTTTCAGCCATGCGGGAGGAGCTGAGAGTGGGCCAGGCTCCTGCCAGCCTGGGCACCCTGCTCCGCATCCCCAGCCTGCGCCTCCGGACCTGTATCTCCACGTTGTGCTGGTAGATGCCCTTCACCCAAGCCCACCTCCACAGGGGAACCTGGAAACTCAGCCGCCAGCTCTCCCAGCTCCACTTGGTCCCCTGGCCTGCAGCAGTCACCTTCCCCTCTGTCAGTCACTCCTGACAGGGGACAGCCCAGGCTGGGTGGGCTCACTGAGGGGGCTTTAATAAGGGGCAAAGCAGATAGAAGTGATGAATTCGATCCCTAACAAAGCTCCTGGGAGGGCTGGGAGCCAGGCGGGACGTGGGGCTATCCGGCAGAGCATGGGTAGCAAGCACCCTTGCCTGGTGTGAAGGGGCTGGGGAGGGTGGAGCAGGCTTACCAGAGTCCAGGACCCTCGGTCATCCAGTAAAGACCAACACCACCCAGGCCAAGGAGGGAGGGCCTGTTCAGTGGCAGCTGGAGCCATGGAAGGGACACAGTCACTCCCAGACAAAGCCCCTATGCAGAGAGGGAGGCAGAAACCCCCTGCTTCCCCCCTCCTCCAGCCTCTCACCAATGCCTCCCATCAGCCAAACCCAAAGGGAAACCATGTCGGCAAGGGGACCTGGGAAACACAGTCTAGACACTGGCCCCGCCACACAGAGCCAGCAGCTGAAGGGCCAGAAGAGCAGCGCCCTTCTGGCCCCTGCCCCCTGCCCATCACCCCCACCCTGTCCACTGCCCCTGCCCTTACGCCCCCTGCCTACCACCTCCACCCTGACCACCCTGACCCCCACCCCCACATTGACCTCCCTACCTGCCACCCCCACCCTGATACCCCCTGTTCACCACCCCCACCCTGACTCCTTCCCCCCACTGCTCCCACTCTGACTCCCCTGCCCCCTACCCGCACCCCCAGGTTCACCTTTGGCTTCACCTTCTTCGGCCTGGCCCTGGACCTGCAGGCCCTGGGCAGCAACATCTTCCTGCTCCAGACACTCATTGGTGTTGTGGACATCCCGGCCAAGACAGGCACCTTTCTGCTGCTGACCCACCTGGGCCGCCGCCCCACGCAGGCCACATCCATGTTGCTGGCAGGGCTCTGCATTCTGGCCAACACACTGGTGCCCCAGGGTAAGGGTACAAAGCTGTGTACCAGAGGCTTCCCTACCTGGGGGAGCTCGAGCTGGGAACAGAGACTTTGGCCCCTCCTCGGAGGTGCTGGATAAGAGCAGATCCCCAGTTAGGGAGGAGGCTGCTGGAGCCATCTAGGGACAGTGACTGCGCTGGGCCAGCAAGAGCCATGAAGGAGTGGCAGGGGTGGCGCCAGGGAAAAGTGTGGAGATAAAATGAGAATTGAGTGATGGATTGCAGCAGGAGGAAAACGGGGGTCAAGGAAGGGTCCCAGGGTCTGGCTCTGGGTGTCTCAGTGTGGAGCAGATTGTGGGTATGGCCATGAGGTCACTCAGGACAGGATACCCAGGTGGAGATGACTCCCAAACATTTGGAGAGAGGCCTGCAGCTCAGGCATAAGCCACCTGGGCTGAAGGGAGTTCCCATCTGATCTTGGGCCCCCCACCAAGCTCACTAGTCCCATCTTACCCACAGAAATGGGGGCTCTGCGCTCAGCCCTAGCCGTGCTGGGGCTGGGCGGGGTGGGGGCCGCCTTCACCTGCATGACCATCTACAGCAGCGAGCTCTTCCCCACCGTGCTCAGGTGAGGCTGGGCCTGGGCTCCAGGAGAGGGATGCCCTGGGCTGGGCCGAGGGGCACCCCCGGGCAGGAGTATCTTCCCTCAAACCTAGATGTCCATGTCATGTGTCTCCCTCTTGTGTGGTCTCGGGGATGCTCAGGTGTGTCCCAAGCCCAGCCTGATCCTCTGGACCCCCCTGGGCCAAATAGGCCTGGCCCAGGGTGCAGGGTCAAGGTCAAGGGCAGGCAGACTAGGCACTTAGGTGCATCTGCATTGGCAGGATGACCGCAGTGGGCTTGGGCCAGATGGCAGCCCGTGGAGGAGCCATCCTGGGACCTCTGGTCCGGCTTCTGGATGTCCACGGCACTTGGCTGCCCTTGCTGGTGTACGGGATGGTGCCAGTGCTGAGTGGTCTGGCCACACTGCTTCTGCCTGAGACCCAGAACCTGCCGCTGCCCGACACCATCCAAGATGTGCAGAACCAGTGAGTGGACCCAGCCTCAGGACCACCCCTCCCTCCCACCAGAGAACCCCAGCACAAGGCAGCCTGCTCATCCATCCCCGCCACTGGACAGAGGGGGAAACAGAGGCCCAGGCACATGGAATTGGCCCAGAGTCACACAGCACACCTCTGGGAGAGTGGTGACCCAGGGCCCGGTCTTGGGCTACCAGGGCTTTGACCCAGGGCTTTGTCCTCTGCCCTTTACTCCACCATTTGAGGCACGAGTGGCCAAGCTCCCCCAAGTCCAGCCCGAGAGAGACCAAGGGGAAAGAATTGGATGGTCCTTCCTGAGAGGGAGATCCAGCCATTGCTGTGTGCCCTCACAAGCCTCAGATTCTACCTCTAAAGCCCTGATGGCTGACAGGGCAGTCACTGCACACCCCACCCCCATCACATGCTCCGTAGCTCAGTTCTGGGTCCCCGAGAGCAGGGTGGTGGCATCCCCTGAGTCCCTGGGATGGACACAGGTCAAGGGTCAGGGGTCACTCTGCACCCCAAGACACACTCCCATGTGTTTTCTGAACAGGGCAGTAAAGGCGGCAACACATGGCACGCTGGAGAACTCTATCCTGAAATCCACACGTTTTTAGTGTCCTGGGGAGCCTGCAATGGGATGATCGGAGGAAGAGTCTTCTTCTGTCATCTGGAGAAAGCAGGAGGAGAGCAAAGGCCTCCACTTCCACAGGACCCAGAAGCTGCCCTCTTAGGTTCCCACTCTCCCAAGGGGTGCCCCTCCATCTGAGCTCTGCCCCTCTCACAACAAAGGGGCCCCCTTCAATACTGAAGGGGCAAAGGACGGTTTGATTGGCAGGAGGTGGCCCAGGGCATCATCACCCTGCTCTGCCCTTGTGGCTTTGGAGAGCAGAGGAGCCAGGCCCAGGGGAACCAGCTGGCCTTGCCAACTCTCTGCTTGCCCCCTCACTGCCACTTGTCCCCCCACTGCTGTTCACCTGCCCAGAGCTCAGAGCTAACCACCATCCATGGTCAAGACCTCTCCTGGCTCCACACAAGCAGTAGAGTCTCAGCTCTGCAGCTTTACCCAGAAGCCCTTGTGAGCCTGGCCCCCGGACCCTCCCCATGTCCCTCCAGACCTCAATCACCTGCGCGCCACATCCTCTACCTGCAGTCCTCTTCCCACCCTCATCCCTGACAGACCCTACTTAACCCCTAAACCCAGGCCAGTGGCCCTCCTTCCAGGGGTCCAGGGCCAGCCAGAAGTGCCCGTGAAACTCCTACCCACAGTTATAGCCACAAGCCTGCCTCCTCCCACCCTGCCAGCCTATGAGTTCCCAGAGGGTTGGGACAGTCCCATGTCCCCATGTCCCAGCTCCCCACACGGTGCTGGGCCAGAGGGGCATTGGTGTGAGGGATTGAATAAAGGAACAAATGAATGGCTGCCCCTCACTGACTCCAGTTATGAGCCCCCAGGATCCTCCCAGGTTGGGGGGAGGAGGAAAGTGCTGGGGGCTCCTTGCTGGGGTGGGCTTTCCCAAGCCAGCTTCCCTGCCCCATGTACCAGGCCAGAGTGGCTGCTGTTTCCAGCCCCAGTTGTGGGCCCGGTGCTGTGCTGGGCACCTCAAAGCATCATTTCACTTCACATTTTCCTGAACCCTGAAGGGCAAACATTACCCCATTTTACAGATGAAGAAACTGAGGCTTGAAAAACCTGTTGGCCCATGACACTCAGCTATGTGGGGGCAGTATCAGGATTTAAACCCTTCAGTAGGCCACCAGAGCCCCACTCTGGCCACAATACCCCAGACTCCCCCAACCCAGCCTCACTATCTGGGTGTCCAGTAACTCTCCTGGAGGCAGCGGCAAGGCCAGGGGCCCACAGTGTCCATGAGCATGGCTCGTGGAGAAATGCAGTGCAGCACACACAGAGGTCGGGGTGCAGGCGGGAGCCATTTGCTACCCAAGCAGGTCCCTGCTAGCCTAGCTAGTCACCTGCACCACCCCGGGGCCATGCTCAGATGGTCTCTGGGTCCACCTGTGCAAGCATTTATGCTTCCAGGCACCTCCACTGAGCGCTGTGCCCCCCACCCAACACACACACATTAGCTATGTGTGCACACTTGCCCACATGCACGTGCACACACACAGGGATGGGAAAACAGAAAGCAGCTCTTTGTCCCCACAGGAACGGGGGTCACTGCTTGGCCTGGTCTTGTCAGCTGCAGCTCCTGGGCCTCTGGGGGGCCATGTACTCCGGCTACCTACCTATGGTCACCCCTCAGTAAAGAACCGCAAGCAGGGATCCTGCTTGTGAAGATGCCTGAATACTAGGTCATCTCAGTCTGCCCTGGACTTCTTGTCTTTTGTCTATCTGCTGCCCAGCTGAGGCCCAGTGGCTTTTCTTACCCTTGAACAGCATTCTTGAGACCTTAGGGTTTCCAGAAGCTTCTGGAAGGTAGAACCCAGGGCTGGTGGGAGATGGCCCCCTCCTGTCTTCTGGGATATCCCTCCAGCTCACCCAGTGGGTCTGGGCTACCCCTCTGCCCACATCCTGAGGTTTGAAGCACCTGATGGCCCATGACACTCAGGTAAGTGAGGGCAGTATCAGGATTTAAACCGTCAGCAGGCCTCCAGAGCCCCACCTGGCCACATCACCGGGGCACAAGAACTGTCTGCTTCCAAACTAAGTCACCCCCCCTCGATTAACTCAAGAGGCCCTGGAAGCTGGGAGGGCCCAGGGCCCTGTCCCTCTGGGGAGTGAACAGCCTCACCATGGCCAAGTGGGTGTCAGTGAAGGGAAAAGGGCCTCCCTCAGCAGCAGCCACAAGCCCACCAGAATGGCAAGCTTTTGCTTGGGACACACTATGTTCTGATGCCCACCACAGGAGCTCCAACCTCAGAAGCTGTGAGGACACCCTGAGATGGAGGAGCCAAGGGAAAAAAGAACCCATAACCACCCCATCGTCTCATCCCCATGGCAGTAGAGACCTCAGGCAGCAAGGATGAGGAAAGTGGCTCAGGACCAACTTTGTCCATTCTCCTGCCTCCAGCCAAGCCCACAGCTCACCCAGAAGGAAGTATGGGAAGAGGCAGCACCAAGCCCCACGAGCTCCAGATCTGCCTTCAAGAAGGGGCTTCTATCCAGAAGAGCTGGGCACTGGCTGGGCTAGTGTTCCTCCTCCTGGGCGCTTGCATGATGAGGGCAGGTCTGTGAACTCCTTCCCCAAACCCCTGTCCTTCAGAGCCCTGAGGTGGAATCTCCTAACACATCCCTGTGAAGACCACCCACCAAGGAGCCAGGACGCCTGGAATCTCAGCCACCATCAGGCCCTGGACATACCATCAGGGACTGTCTGGGACACTACTGGGGTCACTGCCAGGCCAGCCACACCCTGAGGAGCTTAGCTCAGGCCCAGGTGCTAAGTTCAACATCAGTGGCACAAGATGATACACTGAGAAGCAGGTGACCATCTCTTACGATGGGTAAACTGAGTCAATGGCTGAGTCCAGGAATCTGTCCTCTTATAACCAAGCCCTTGAATGACGGGAACCCTGAGCCACCTTATGCAGAGGGAAAGACAAGTCTCACAGTCATATGGCAACCAGCAGGACTGGGGTCCATTCGTCCAACTCCTGGACTGCCCCTCTTCCTGCCCCCCTACCTGATAGGCTGTCCCCTCTCTTGTTTAGGGTCATTCTAGAAATTTCTGAGGTAAGGATATTCCTTCCCTTCCTAACACCAAGGAACCCTACCTGCCTGTCTTTATTTCTTTGGCTAGTCATGATGGGAGGAGGGGAATCCGAGCCAAGTCTCTATCCCTTGGTCCGAAAGAATAGTGACAGAGAGATTGTAACCCAGAGATTCTAATCACCAACCCAGGGACAGGATGTCCTAGCAAGATTGCACCAAACCAGGGCCTCTCCCAGACTCCCACAGCAGCTTAGAGCTGACCTCAATGATGCTGACTTTGGCTCTGAGACTGTGAGCAGTTGGGGGACAAGCAGGGCCTGAGCCTCACCCCTAGGCGGCTGGATCAGAAGGGCAAGGAGGGGCTGAGTTCATGCAAACCCACACCTGGGGCTCTGCTCTCTCACCCTTGTTAGGACTTTTCAGGAGGAATCTCAAGAGGTCCTAGGGGGCACCATGGTGGGGAGGGTCCCATGACAAAAGGTTCCTTCAGGGATGGAGAGAAGGAAGAGAAGTAGATGAGGCTGACCTCACCTCTAGAGACAAGTGGAGGCTGCTCAGGTCAGGACCTGCCACTCCCACTAAGGGATGCTCCCCAGCTGAAGGGTGGGGCTCCTGCAGGCATGGAGGCAGCCAGGCCTAAAGAGGGACTAGGCTTTTGAACTGCAAAATGCTGCCAGGATGAGTTGGCCAACAGCCAGAGCCCCCTGCAGACGAAGATCAAGATGCAGAATCGGGCAGTGGAGACGGATGGCAAGCCAAAGGTGTGAGGAAGCCTTGCGGAGTGGATGGCTGAGAAGCCGATCGAGGGAGGAGTCCTGAGTGACACAGCAAGGTTGAGCAACATCCCATGACTGCCACCCTCAAGGTCCATACCCCGCCTCGCTCTCCCCTCCTAACGATCCTGCACACGTGGGTATCTGTCCCTTGCGACTGAAAACTTAAAATACAAACCCAGCACTTAACACGTCCATCTGGACCACAGACTTGTTAGGGTCTCCACCAACGAGTAAACACGGTGGACAGGGTGGCCAGCACTCCTTCCACCTTCAGTCCCAGTAGCTGCCAACAGTCAACCAGAGTGGACTTGGGGGCAGGAAGGGTACCAGGGTCCAAATCCCAAGAGAGGAAAGAGAAAGAACACAGATTCTAGAGTCAGGCAGAACTGGAGGCCACTTAGACTCAGTCACTCATTCACCTCAAGACCTGGGAGCAGCCACTGAAGAAGGTCTCCAAGGCCAGGAATCCCCTCCTCCCTCCAAGGGCTGCTGAAGGATGAGGCAGCATCTGTCCCACACCCAGGTCAGTGCCCGGCACACATGCCCCAAGGTATGAGTCCATTAGCCATCCGGGGCAACCAAGGTCTCCAGGGATCTGCCTGCCTTCCTGAGAAGCTAAGGTCTGTGAACCTGCCAGAGACCAGCCACATTTCCTGCCTGGTCCTCAGCCCAGCAGGGACACAGGACACAGGATGCTGTGAGACAAAAACAAGTCATCCCAGGAACCCAAAGCTACGCTCAGCCCAAAAGTTCGGGAGCGACTTACCAGCTCTCAGCCCAAGCCCAAAGCCAGGATCTAACAGCACCCACCCCAAAAAAACTGCACAGGACCGTTGGAATTTGGAAAGTTTTTGTTTTCTTTTTCCCACACATTTCCGGGGTTGGGGTGTTTTCCAAGACTCAGACACATTTGTTAACAAAGAGAGCAAAAAAACTGGGGGAGCAGAGAGCCCGTGGGCAGAGAAGTGACCCCAGCAGTCTGTGGACAACACCTTGCTCCCTTTTCGCTGCTGCCCGCGCCCAGCGGGTGCCACAGGCTGCTGCTCGTGGAATCTAGAGTATTTGTCTGTAATATATATCTGCATTTGCCTTTCCCCTCCCTCCCACCCCCCACCCCTGCTCCTCCAGCAGCTTCCCCATCAATGCACATCGCCCGGCGGCACACACAGAACAGGCCTTCAGCCAGGCCTGAGCCCCTTCCCTGGGCGGCACCAAGCAGGTGCCTCTCCTGGTGAGGGGAGTTGGGGCACTTGGGGACATGCCCACTGCCCCACCCCACCCACCCACTGGGCCACTCGGGCCCACCCTCCCACCAACTCTGGAAACCCAAAGGGAGGAAAGGAAGGGAGAAACCAGACACACAAAAAAAAAAGTGGGGAAGGAAGGTGGGGACAGTGAGACACAGCAAGCCTGGGATGGGGACTGGAGGGCTTGGAAAGAGAAGGAAGGCAGGAGGGACAGAAGGAGGAAGAAGAAAAATTGAGGAAAATTAACAGGACGAGTAGTGGACACTTTACAAAACCCCCAGCCTTCCTTCCCACCCAACCCCACCAAAATAAAACTACGCCCCTTAAAAAAATAAATCAACCCAGGGCTGTAAGCACGTGCCCTGCCTGGCAGGCGCAGAGCTGAGAGGGACAGTCAGACCCGGGACTGACGAGGCCGCGCGCGGTGTACGGCAGGAGGAAGGGGACGAGCACGGGGTTTTCCTTTTCTTTTTTTGCGTTTCCTCTTCGTGAGAGAAGCCTGAGGCAGCCAGGGAGAGGGTCCCCAGGCCCCTGGCAGGGAGAGGGCGGCACCCTCCTCCCGGTCCCTCCCAGGAGGGGCAGCTGGCAGTGGGACAAAGTGCCAGGGGCTCAGACGTAATACTCCTTGTCTTTGTTCTTCTTGGCCTTGCTCGGCGTCTTGGGAGCAGCCGGGGCCTTCTCTTTCACCACTGCCCCATTGCTCTGGGCCGAGTTACTGATGTAGTTCCGGCTCTGATCCACCTGGTAGGAGCCCTCGTCGCGATTGCGGTACTTGTACATGGCGTAGAGGAGGATGAGGATGCAGAGCGCCGCCGCCGCCACGATACCCACCACCATGCCCGTGGTGCTGCTGGACTCCCGGATCACCTCCACTGCGCCCGGCGGGCCCCGCTCCCCAGGCCCTGTGGGGTTGGCTGTGGGCAGATGGGGGAAGCCGGGGGCTGAGGTCACGCCAGGTCGCAGGGGGGGCGGCCTCCGTGGCTCAAAAGACGTGGGGGCCCCGGGCCCCAAGGGGGGGTTCTCCAGCAGGGGCTGAAGCGGGTCTCGGTGGTTCATTTTGCCCGCTGGCAGGTTGGGTGCCGGGGCGGAGGGGTCAAACAGCACCCCAGGGGCACCCGTTGCCCCATCTGTCCTGAGGTTGGGCCGGGGAGCGGGTTTTCGGGGTGACAGGAGGGTGGTGCGGTCCGTGACCAGGGGAAAGGTGGTATAAAAGTCCTCGTCGTCCGTAGGGGGGAGGCTGGAGTCAAAGACCTCCCCGGAGGCGAAGCCCGAGGCCTCGATGGGCTCCTCGCAGTCGCTGTCGTCCCGCTCGGCCTGGCACGGGCCCCCAGAGGGCGGGCGGCGCGCCGCGGGCGGGGGCAGCGTGTCTTGGGTGGCGCCCACGCCCGTGAGGAAGGGATAGAAGGTAGGGGGCGGGGGCACGAAGGGGGATCGGGTGGCCACGGGAGGGGGATCTAAGGAGTCCTCCGTGATAATGGGCAATATTAACTCTCCTCCTAGAACAAGAGAGAGAAGAGAAAAGAGAGGGCGTCAGCGAGGGCCAGGGCGCAGGCGGCCGGCACAGAGAGAGAAACAACAGCCTCACACACCCAAATCGGTTCCAATTGGCTTTGGCGGAGACTAGAGCGGGCCAGGCCCGCCCGCCAGCCGGCCGAGCACTGCGCTTTAAGCGGGCAGCGGCTCAGATGCCCTGGGCACCCCACGCACGGGCTCTGTGACTCTCTGGGTTTTGGTCTTTTGTTTGTCTTAAGAAATCAAAAGGAACAGAAAGGAAAGGAAATTGAAAAGAAACAGAAAAAAAAATTCTACTGGTTTAAGGCTTTAAAAACAGATAACAACAGCAGCATTTAAACAAACCTAACGACAATATCTTTTAGGGTTTTTTTTTCTAGATTTTTCTCTTTTTTTGCTTTTTTTTTTTTTTTTTTTTTTTTTAAAAAAGAAGATAGCATACCACGGAATTCAGGCAACTTACATCAACAAATAGGCCGTGTGATTTTAGCATGAAGAAAAAAATTACAAACAGAGCTGTGTAAGCGGGTTCTCCCGGAAAAAAATAAGAAAAAACAACTTTTCCGTACAACGTTTTCTGTCTATCTGCTCGGTATCTCCCTCCCTCACTCTCTACTCCCTGCGCATCCTGCATCCTCCTGAACTCTCTCTCCGCCCTCACTTGTCCCTCTCCCCCTCATTCAACACAAAGCTAAACTCTGCACAGGGCAGGCTGGGGCTGAGGAGCGGTTTCCACCACTTGGTGTCAGCATGTCAGGGAGGGAGGAGCAGTGGGCAGAAGGGCTAGGAGAGTAAGGATGTGACAGGCAGCCATGTAGGGATTGCTACATGGGTGAGAGGTCTTGGGAGGGGACGGCCATGGGATGGGGCTTGGAAGGCTAATTGCAGGGTGGCCACGGGAGAGGAGACATTGAAAGTGGGAGATGAGGTGGCCCATGAGGAGGAGTGGGCAGGGAGGAGTTGGACGCACTGGAGCGGGGTCCTGTCCCATAGGACTCTGGGAGGAGTGGGGAGAAGCCATATGGAGGCAGGGGTATGAGGGGACAAGAAGGGAGTGAGGGAAGTGGGCAGGGCCACATGGTTCCTGAGCGAATCCTAACTCCCCAACTTTCGTCTTCACCCTCCACCTCTTACCCCCACTGACTTCCCCCCTCCCCCTCCCCAGAACCCCCATGGGCCGCCAGGACCTGGCCAGGGCTTGACTGCCTCCAGCCCTCTTATTATTGTTAAAACAATAATAAAACAACAGAAAGAAGAAGAAAGCAAAAAAAGAAAAGAAAATACATACACAGCCATCTGGGAGGGAAGCACCTGCTAAATAGGGCCCATGGGAACGAGTGGGCTTTGTGATGGGAGAATGGGTCTCTAGGTCTGTTAACTGTAGTCCCTTAGGCAGAAACTGCAATTCCCATCAGCCCCCAAAAGGTGAGAACTATAACTCCCATCAGTCTTTGGAGGAGTGTAGACCACAATTGCCATCAGCCACTGGGTCAACAACTGTGACTCCCATCAGCCTCCTGGGCCTCCTCTCAAACCAAAATAGTGTAACCCCTGGCTTGGGGTAGAAGGGAGCTGGGGTGGGGCTCTAGGTGGCTAGTGGGAGGACTTGCTCCTCTTGCAGGTGCACCTCTGGGCCTGGCGAGGGCTGGAGGTTTCCTCTCTGGCTCTCTCTTCAGCATAGCCTAAGCCCTGCCCACATCTAACTGTCTCTCACTGATCTCTGCAGGGTGTGGTCTTCATCATGCCCAGAAGTCCCCCAGACCCTCGGTGGTAAAGCACCCCAGGGCCTCCACTGCCAAGTCCCTCCTGCCCCACTGCAGCCTGTTCAATCTGCGCATCTTGGCAATCTTCTCCTGCTCCCCACCCACCCACAGCCCTCTGCCTCTGCACTGAGTTCAAACCCTGGTGCCAACCCTCAGATCACAAGCTCCAGCAATGTTGCAGAGATGTCCTTGGCCACACCAGCCAGCCTGTGGCCAAGACCTTTCCATTGAACTTGAAGCCTTGCTGAGCTCCCCAGGCTGCTCTTCCCACCAGACTCCAATCTCCCCTGGGCAGGGGCTCACCTACACTCTAGATTTTGAAACCCCAGAGCTCCTGCCCCTCCAAAGGCTCGGCCACAATGAAAAACTTTGAGCCAAGAGCAAAGCAGCATGTTTTGTGGGGGTGGGACTATTCGATCCCAGCTTGTTGTGGATGAGAATGCTGAGGCCTGGATGGGCAGGACTTTCCAAGGTCACCAGCATAGGTGCCCAGCAAGGTGAGTGAGGCTGGGGAAGGGCTAGATCTCATGAGGAGCCCAAGAAAGCCTAAGTCATCCTCCCGATGCCTCCAGGAATCTGCTGGGGCTGCTTGACTCTTGGCTTGGATGCTAATCTGGGAGTTCACACATAAACCTGTTCTGTCACTGAGTTCCTGTGTGACTGTGGGCAAGTTTCTTCCAGAGTCTGGGCCTCAGTTTCCTCACCTATAAAACTGGGGTATTGGGCTCCAGGCCCAGGATGAGGCCAAAGTTTGGCTCTCCTGGGACCTCTAGCCTTTGGATGATCAAGTATGTCTTCCTGTACCCACCTGAGACCCAGATGAGGAAAGCTGCACCCTGGTCCCCAGGTAAGGGGCAAACCCAGCTGTCAGCTCTCAGGGGGAGGGTTGGTGGCCTCTCAAACGGTGGTAACCTGGCAGGTTCCCTCTCTGCATGGACCCTGAGTGCCTCTGGGGTCCTCCCTGCTGGTCCATACCACCGGCCCTCTACCTGACCTTTGCCTTCTATTCAGAACCCCTCCCTGCTGACAGCTCAGTCTGGCCAAACACCTCTTCCAGGCAGAGGATGCTCCCTGCCTTGAGTGCCTCTGACATCACATCCCAATTCTGCCCTGGAAGCATGGCTTTGTACTCACTGCCAGGAAAGGGCCAGTGGCCCGGGTCTCATCTGTCTCCCTAGCCTGGCACAGAGCTGGGGCTCATTATGGTTTTCCAGGAGAAGGGGAACAATATTCCTTGGGCATTTCCTCTGAGCCAGGCCGGGCTAGGTATCTAGGGAAGGGAGTGGGCGTCTCTCACAGGCCAGAGCAGCTGAGTTCTGAACACCCCGCCCCCTCCACCCTCTTAGGCAGCCGGCGCTGCTGAGAGCTCAACCTGGCAAACTAGCTAGCTCTACAAACTAGCTCCCACCCCAGCTCGCCACCTTCCATCTTAGACTGGCCCACCAGCTGCTGCTGGAAACCCCAGCATCAAGGCTTGGCCTAAGCTGGCTGGCCATAGCTGGGGCCCCAGCAAAGTGCCAGGCCCAGGGCACAGGACCAGACCAGGAGGCCCTTGCTGAAGCCACATCCTGCCCTAGAAGGGCTGACAGGCCAATCAGGGCACAGAGCTCGGCCCTCTACCAACCTGCTGTCCCCTAGCCGGGCAAGGACACGGGGGGCTTCAGGCCTTGGACTACAGACAAGTCTTGCCCAGCATGAGCCCCCTACAACCATTTGCCCCAGCTCAGCCCTTGAGACACAAAGGCTCCTCAGGTCTCCCTTCTGCAGCTTTCCTCTGCCCCCAGACTCCTCCCAGGCCTGCTCATATTGGTCTCTTGCCCCTCCAACCCCAGTTGCTTTCCGGTCTCCGTATCTGGGTCCCAGCCCTGTCCCTGCATCCACAGCTTCTCTGGGGCTTCCCTGGGCCCTTCTCTGCCCAAGGCTTTGACGGCACCACCTCCTGAGGTGTCCTCCCCTCACCCACACCCCCACACTGCCATGATTCCTCCTCGATGCCTTCTTCTTATGGTAGCCCCTGTCTCCCACATGGCTTCCTCCCTGTTTCCTCTCAGTGCCCCATACCCCACTTCCTCTCCACGAGACAACAGGCTCTGGAAAACCCATGAGAACGCATGAGGACTTCCTGGGCTCACTTAACCCGGCCTAGGCTCTGCAGCAGTCAAGTCACACCTAACCTAGGTTGCTGGGCTTTCCCAGGTCACACACAAGTTCAGGAAGGATCAGAAGGGGCTGCCCTGGTGAGGAGTCGGCAGGACCTGGAGGAGGAGAGAACCAGGCCCCTCAGAGACTCCTCTCTGCCAAAAGTCCAACCACTGCCCGTGCTGCTGGGCTTTGTGGGTGCAGACTCACGATGACTTATGGTCCAGTTCTACACCAAGGATGCATCCTGGAATGGGGTGCTCCTAGGAGCCAGCAGAGTCTGGTAGGACCCCAGGCAGCCTCCCGCCTTTCCCCCACTTCAGGCAGCTGCAGCATTTGGAAAATACTCACAGGTGCACACTTAACACAGATGCCACTGCCCACCCAACACTCCTCTGCATCCTAAGAAAAGCTAAATTTCTGTGCATATCAGTCCCACTTACTAGAGAATGCCATCCCTGACCAGGGATACCACCAGCCATTCCTAATCTCCCCTTCCTCCCCAACTCTCCTTCCTCTGGGGGCTGCTGGCCCAACATACTGAGGCCCTTCTGCCCTTAGGGCATAGAGGGCCCCTGACTGGAAATCTACTCAAGAACCCCATGAGTAGAGTAGGTGTGCCCAGCCCCAAAGAGAAGCCAGAACTGAGGCTGCACGTGTCCGAGACTAAGCAGTGAGCTGGAGGCCCTGCTTAGGCTGTGAGGGGCAAGAAAGCCAGCAGCCTACAGGGCATTTCGTGGGGGTTAGAAAAGACAGTTCTATGTGGACATGACCCTGTGGTGTATGACTTCACAAACAGTACCTTTGTGCAAAATTGGAAAAAGGATTCTCTCCACTCAATGGACACAGTCCTGTTTGGGTGCCCAGGACACACAGCTGAGCAAGCAGAGCCCTGGCCAGACGTCACCCCCTACTCGCCTGTGTAAGCAGAGGACAACCTGTGCCCTGTGTGTGTGGTGCCCTGAAGGACGGTACCCCACCTTACCCACAAGAACCAGTGCAACAGGGGCAGAAGCCAGGGTATTTCAAGGTAAGAAAAATATGGTATATTGTGGCATACACACACACACACACACACACACACACACACACACACACACAGGGTCTGTGTTTCTGTGCCCCAAGCACATGTGTGCAGGCATGTACATGAACCTAGATGGATCTGAGCATGAGTGTGGTGTGTGTCAGTGCATGGACCTCTGGCTTGCATGTGCCTGCTAGCCACTGAGTGTGGGTCTGAGTTCTGTGTGCACATGTGCATATGTGAATGTGAAAATGTGAGGGCACCACATTCATCTGAGCACCAGTGGTGCACCCCAGGGAACACATCCTGTACCAAACTCATTTTCCCCTTCTCCTGGGCAGCAAGGCTACATTTCCCAACATCCCTTGTGAGTAGGCCTGGTGCGTGACTGAGTAGTGAGCACTGCCAGTACCAGTCCTCCAGCAGCCTCCTGGGTGCCACCTTTCATGCCCCTTCTCCTGCAGTGACCTTGGAAACCACATATTGAAAATGGAGGCGCCACAGATGGATGGAGTGTGGATTCCTAAAGCACCCTTTGCAACAGATCCACCTGCTGATCAGGCACACCCAGGTAGGGTGAGTGAGAGACTTCTCTTGAATTAACTACGGAGATCCGGGGCTTATCTGTTACAGAAACAAATGTTACTTTAACTAACATAGACACTGGCACCAGAAATGGCTGTCACGATAACACAAACCTGAGGAGGCACTCGTGACCATCCAAGGCGTGGAGGCTGGAAAGATGAAGCCCACGTAATGCAGTGGCAAAGTATGTGGTACACACCGTTGCTCATGAGGACCTGGAGGACAGGCACCTGCCTGTGGAGTCTGGGAACTGAGGGAAAGGGCTGGGAAAGGCCAGTGACCATAAGGCTTCTATGTTCTGCTTTGAGCGACATACTACAAGGAGGAGACCAAGAAGGCAAGGAACACGAGGAGGCAAGAATTGTCTGGTTTGCAAGCAGAAATGAAAAGAATACAGACAGCCCAGAAATCTGCATCCAAAAGTCAGAAGAGGCCACTGCTTCCAAACAGTAAGACAGAAAAGTGAAAAAGGCTTTCAGAGACAATAGCCCAGTAAAGCTTCTCACCCAAATAAGGACACTCAGCCTTGTTCAAGGATCAGATTTAGGGGGTGCCCCCCCACCTACTGTTTCAAACATCCTCAAGACAGTCACCACAGTATTAAGAGAAAGAGGCATGGGGGCGGAGCAACAAGGAAATAAGTGAGGCTTGAGAATTGTATCTAGGTGTGGTTACTTGGAACCATTAGAATCACCCTTGAGCCCCAAATCTGCATGAGCAGGGGTGGGCTATCATGCTATAGCACCCCCAAGGAGAACGTGGTTCCCAACACCCACTTCAGACACAGACATGGAAAAGGAGGACTGGGAGGAACTTCCCAGAGGGGAGAGCCAGGGACCCCAGACAAAGGATAGGGGAGTCTCCCCCAGAGAGCAGAGTGTCTCCCAGGGTTTAATGAAGAAAATTCCCCCACTGCAGGGGCAGAGCCTGGCCTGCCTGCCTGATGGATTTCCTCAGTGCGAGCAGCACACATTGACCTATGGGAATCTAGGCTGCTATGTTTCTTCCATTTTTCCCCTTTTTGCCAGGGAGGTTGTATTGCGGTTGTTGTCTCTGCCCCACCACTGTATTCTGGGTGTGTGTTGGGCTGTGGGAGCAGTGAGATAAATTATCCATTTAGTTCCTGGGCATCCAGATCACATATGGGTCCCATTCCAGAGGAGCCAGGTCTGGACCAGATGGAGTGGGCCATCATCTCCCAGACATCATCAGCTTTGAGATGAATGCCTTAACTGGTTGGGACTTTGGGTGGTCTCCCTTGGGGAGGGGTGGGTGTATCATGGGGGATGAGGAAGAGTGATACAGATCCTTGATGACTCACAGGTAAGCCAGTGACAAATAATTCACTAGCTGGTCCCCAGATCTGTTTCTGCTTCCTCCTGAGGGTACAGGAAGGCCATACCTTACAGCCTTCCTTAAAGCTAGGTTGGGCCCCATGACTGAACTCCAGGCAACAGAATGTGTGCAGGAGCTTGGGCACATCTCCCAGGCCTGGCCCATAAAACCTTCCACTTCACAACTCCATGCCAGGTCCCCTTCCACCACAACTTGGGAAGTCACCTGTTGAAGATGGTGCAGTCACAAGACGGAAAGGGACGAGGTCCTGAGTCAACACTTGGAGAAGAATGGTCCACCAATCAGGAACACTTGTTTGTAACTTACATGAATGAGAAATACATTTCTATGTGTTAAACCATGGATGTTGTGGCTTTGTCTATTTTAGCAGCTAGTGCTATCTTGAGACCCTCTTGGAATCCAAACACACTGTGCTTCTGTGGGTCTGGGCAAATGTGTCTGTGACTCTGTGGAGTGAAGCCTGCATGTGCCTCTGAGGGTCTCATTCACATGTGCAGGGGGGCAATGCCTCAGGAGGGATGCTTGCAGGGAGTAAGTGCAGGAGGTTGCTTCTGTGGGTCTCAGCACACGTGTGCATGAGTGAACCTGAACAACACGTGTGTATGTATGTGCTCTTGTAAGTCTAAACAACTGTGTGTGCTTAACTGGATGGGAGCACACAGGCATACAGGCATGCCTTGTACTGTGTCTGAACATGTGTGCATACCCTACAGGTCTGAAAATATATGTGTGTCCTGTGTGCCACTGCATGGGTACCTTGGAGCAGAGAAGTGCACCTGCACAGGCCAATGTAGGCCTGATTGTGTGTGTGTGTGTGTGTGTGTGTGTGTGTGTGTGTGTGTATGTATGCATGCCTCTGTGAAGGTCTAAGCACATAAGCTTGCACGTCTGTGGGTATGTATGTACATATGTATTTTTCTGTGAGTGTGAACCAGTATGTTTGTTTCAGCAGATGAGCATGTATGTGTACACTGCTGTGGCACTAGACACATGAGTGGGCATGAAAGTATGAGCTTCTATAGGTGTGAGGTTGGTGGGAGAGGTGCCAGTCTGTGAAGCTGAACAAATTGTGTGTGTGTGTAGAACCCTGGGATGAGCACACAGCCTGCCTCTGAGAACGGTCACACCTGAACCCTTGTGAGTCTTAGTCCCCAGGTGCACCTTTGTGTAGCTGTGGGCATGCCTCAAGGGGACTGGATGCACATGCTGGTGAATGAGTACACCCCTCTGCAGAAATGTATGTGTGCATCGTCGTAAGGATACTCACACACATATCTCTGTGAGCCTGGTCATGGATATGCATTTCTGTGAGTACATGTGTGTGTACATGTGCACTGTGGTAGGTCTAAGCACACTGTGTACTTGCCTGATCTGAACATGCATAAAGGTATCTGTGGTTCTGAAACACATGCGAACATCTGCAGGTCTGAATGCAGGTGTAGGATTCTGTGGTCTGAGCACGTGTGTGTATTACACAGGTGGATCTGTACATGCGTGTGCCTCTGAGCTAAGCATAGATGTATAATCTGTGAGTCCGAGGATGTGTCTCAAGGCATATGTCTCACTGGATCTATGCACATATGCAAACACACTCAGGTTTGAACACAGATGTGTGTGGCCTGAGTGTCTGCAATATGCAAGTCTGTCTCTGGGTCTGAACGTGTGTGTGTGATTCTGAACATTCACCATCAGTGTCAGTAGATGTGTGTGAGTGTGCCTTAGTGGGTATGAGCATGCATGTACACATAGCTCAGAGCACATGCAAGTGGCTGGATAAGTTTGAGACACACAATATGTGTGTGTGCCTTGGTGCAACTGAACACATGTTGCAAGTAACTCTGGGAGCTGAGTAGGTGCACACCTGTGCATCTGAGCGCCTCTGTGGGTATTTTTGGAGCTCTAAGCATATACATGCAAGAGTTGGTAGCTCTGAGTGCATGTGTGTGCTTTTGTGAGACTGTGTATGTGTGCCTGAGTTTGTGCTTCTATGAGTCTCAAACGTGTGTAGCTGTGTGTATGGACTTCAGGGGGGCATAAGCACATACATGTCTCTTGGAGTCTAACCATGTGTGTGCCTCTGTTGGTCTGGGTACAAATGGTGTGTGCTCTTCTAGGTTTGAATGGGTGTGTGTGTGTGTGTGTGTATGTGTATGGAAGTGGGCCCATGTGAGCTTGCTGGTGAGTGTGTAAATGTATGTGCAGGGCTGTATGTGTGCATGCCTCTGGTCATATATGTGCATACAGACACTGCCTCTGTGGGTCTCAGCCTATGTGTGCCCTTCCTACATGTCTCAGGTTGTGCAAAGTCAGATTCCCTCAGGGGCCAGGCCCAGAACACAATGTGTGGGTTGGGCCAGCTGAGACAACTAGGAGTGGGTCACATTACCGATGGTGCACGCTCCCCTAAAGGCACTCCCATTCGAAAGCCAATCACAGCTAAAATAACCGTGTAGATGACAGTCTCACCATGCAAGGGAGAAAGCATGGGCCAGGGTCTGTGGAGAGCTGAGGTTAGGGAAAAGGGTGGAAAGGTACACAGGAATGATCCCAGACCCAGGGATGAGGATCTGCAAGGTGGGAGAGGTAAAACACCCTAGGGTCTCCAGCCAGGCTGCCCCCACCTCTGACACTGGAGCCAAGGGAGGCCTGGCCATCTGCTGGAGAAAAGCCTCCTTGCACTGGGGGCCCGGGAAAGACTCTGGCTGAGAGGCTCTGGGAGGCATGGCATGGTCTACATCAGCCTGGGAGACCCTGGAGTCATTTTGGTCCTTGCCTGGTCTCCCACTGGGATGATGAGGATCCATCGTTAAGCCTTTCAGAGTGTGCAAATGTGAATGTGTAAGCATACATGACACAGGTCTGGGGGAGAGGCTGTGGCTTCCGGTGGTTTCCTCTGGGAGCACCAGTGTGCACCATGCCCTCCCTCCTGGCCTTGTTTTTAAAGCTGGGTGCTGGGCTGGCTACCAGCCCCTCCTAATCCCAGGCTTCTAGACCTCCTCCACCCTTCATTCTCTACTTGCACCTTTTTCCAAGAGGGTGGCTCAGTGGTCAGTGACCTCACAGATTCCTGACTGTGGACCAGCTGACCGCCTGCTTCAGCTCCTCCTCACCCGCTGCCCTAATGCAGCCTAAAAGAGCTCAGGCCACCAATGCACCCATTCAGTATCAGACCCAGGCCCCTGACTAGACTCCAAGCTAGGGCTGGGAGGCTAGAACTTCGATGGACACAGTATGGCCCAGGTAGGGTCCAGCGTGCACTTCACATCCCTACATGGTGACCATCTGGACTTAGATAGCCCTCCACAGGGTTCAGGGAAAGCAGGGATGACTCCTGTCTCCCAGGAGTTCCTGTCCCAGAGTGTGTGAACATGGGCACCTGTGTGTAAACACATGTGGTGGTGCCACTCACTGCCCTTTCCTCACGACCCACACAGACCATTGTCCCCAGAGCCCCATCCCAGGGCTTTCACGGGGCCACTCATTACAGCTACTTTCAGCAGACCTGGGCTAGCAGTGCTGTGTTGGCCACAGGAGCCACCAATAAGTGCCTAGAGCTCAGAGCAGTGAAGCAGGGCAAGGGGTGCTGTGTGTTGAAGCCGCCAGATGCCCAGAACCCCCCAAAACAATGGAGGCATTGGAATGTGCATCCCTGAGCCAAGATCACCTCAGGGGAAGAAGTGACATCAGTGAGCAGAGAGGCCTCCTAGAGTGAAAGGCATCTAACCCAGAAAGCACAGGCCCTGGGCTACGGAAGGGGAGGCCTTTCTGGCGCAGCAGCTGGCAGCTTCCCTGAATGTCCATGGGCCCAGGCCCATGGGAGTGACCTCTCTTAACTCTAGCCTACTTGGGAGACATGGAGGGCAACTGGACTTCGGCTTCTGGGTCTGGGAGCCTGTGCCCCAGAAACCCCTCTGCCCTTGGTTTTTTGAAGCTGAGTCTCTGCCCCAAGGCTCCACAGGCCATGTTATGGTCCTGCTCTGTCCACACTCCTTCCAGGGCCGGGGCCCACCCTCAGCCTAAACGTCTTCTCTGGAGCTAGGAATGTCTTTCCAGAGCAGATTCACAGGATGTACCAGGGCATACTGCCCACCTCCTGGCCACATTATCTCCCCCAATCCCGCAAGCACCTGCCCCAATCTCCAGCCTTCTGGTACCAACGAGCCAGGTGCCACCCATTACAAGGTAATGGGGAGAAGTCTCCAGCAGCCCAAGCGAGAAATGTGGGTGGCCCTCCACTCCCACAGACTGATCTGGCAGCCACCAAGGCCCACACTCCTCCACTGGGAAATCTGGCCACATCCAGTCCTTTCTCTGTTCCCTCTGCCAGCCTCAAGTATCCCACCCTCCCCCAGCTGCTCTTGGCCACCCCCAACCTGCTCAAATGAGCAGCCTTGGCACTTGCTGCATCACTCCACACCCCACACTTCTCAAGCAGCACTCAAGGCCCACCCCCGCTTTGCCAGCCTGGTCTCTCTCTGTGGCTGCACCCTTGGCTCCAGCAAGAAGTATTAAACAGAGGCCTAGAAAGCACCCCTGGCCCCAGAGCCCCAGGTCCTAGGAAGCCTTCCCTCCCAGCCCTGCTGTCCTCCTACAGCAGCTCCCCAACTAGAAACCGGGCCAGGCCTCAGGCCCTAATCTCCCCGAGCAGACCACAAGTCTGGTCTAGGGGGGATCTCCCACCCAGCACACTATCAGATTCAGAGCAGTCACTGTGTAGCAACTGCCCCATCTTGGCCTGGCAGTCCTGGCAGCGTCCACTTTGGGAACCCTTCAGACAGAGCCCAGGATACCTCCTGGCACCCAGGAGAAGAGGAGGGCCCAGGATACAGCAGAGATCTCCTCTACTAGTGGCCTAGAGAGCACCAGGCCTCAGGGGCAAGCAGGAGTTGTGGTTCTGCAACCAAAAGCTGATGGGAGTTGTAGTTCCTAACCCATGTTCACCCTCCCCCACCCCAAGGACTCATGGGAGCTGCAGTTACTCATCTTTCTAGGGAAAAGTCTCCCTCCTGTCCCAGCACCCCTTGGCTCTCAACCCTAGGATCCCAAGCTATGGACCTCACTATGTCTGAGGGGCTGGGAACCAAAAGGAATCCTGCCAGAGAGCATTTGAGGGCCTGGGAGGATATTAGGCAGTGGGAAACTATCAGGGAAAGCTAAGGCCTGGCAGCAGGCCCTGGGACTTGGGCCAGGTGACAGGGACAGTCGCCCCCCTCCCAGCAGCGTCGCAGAGGGCCCCGGGGCAGGGGAGGGGGGAAAGGCACTCACCAGTACTGGGCTCACACTCCTCCAGGTCCTCATCATCGCTGGGACACTCAGCCGAGGCTACCAGGAGGTCATCTGTGTTCTAGAGGATGAGAAAAGGGGTGGGGAAAGAGAGGTTCCAGGCAGGTCAGCAGATCCCACAGCCGCCATTTCAGATGCATGGTGGCACAGGGGATGCCCCTGGGCTGAGATGGACTAGCCTGGTCTGAGTCCCAGCCCTCCCATCTCTTGCTGGCTGACCTTGGGCCTCCATTTCCTGCTATGCACAGGGAGCTTCCCAGCAGCAGCCCTACAGGTTTTCATGGCTTCCGAGGGTCAATGAAACAGTACACATGGTGCTTTTTATTTCTGGGAAGTGAGGAGAGTGGATACGAGACTTTAACCTGCAGGGCCAAGGCAAGAGGGTCTAGGATGCCTCGGTACAGGGGTGCCGGGGAGGCAAGGCCCTACGGGGTGGAGCCTACAGAAGCCAGCATAGGCAAAACAGGGACAGGACCTGGAGGGGTTTCCTGGCTCTAGCTTCACCACTCCATCACCCCTCATCTCTCTCCCAACTCCCTTTCCTGGAGCCTGAGAGAACCGGCCTGCACACAATAATTAGGGCTGTGGTTGCCATAACAACAGGAGTCGACTTTGTCAGCATTTTCTCTCCTACTGATTGCAAAGAAAGAAAATCCCCAAGATGAGTGAGTGTAAGGAGGAGGGGGGCGCACAGCGGGTATGAGGAAGGAGACCCAAGGAGGGAAACTGAAAGTCCAGGCAGGAAGGGAGCCCAAGAAACTCCGGGATGGGGAGGAGAGGGCCAGGCTGAAGGCCAAGATGAGCAGGGTTGAAAGGGTCATAACTTGCCTCCTCCCCAGCCCCTGATCTTCAGACTGGACAGCCCTCGCTCACCCAAGAACAAGGTGGGGCCTGGAGGACCCAGTTCCCTCTGCATTCTTGCCCCCTAGGCACCAGCCTCCATCTTGGGCTTCCCCACCACAGCAATGTCTCCTGGACCCTCACCTCTCTCTTCCACCAGGATGATCTGCCCATCACCCTCCCACTGAGACCAGACAGCCCCTCTTCCCCTATGATTCGGAGGGCATTGGACATGGTGGGTACCCAGCCTTGGGTAGAGCCCAGACCTTTCCCCCAGGGCTCCCTGCCCCCTAGGGGTAAACTCTTCAGGTCCCCTCAGCTTTCTTGGCAGAGAGGAAGTGGGTACAGGCTTATCTCTCTGATCTGGATGGCCCCAGCTAGCCTAGTCCCAGGCTTCCTGAAGCACAGACTGGCAGGGAGGAGGGGCCTGGAAGCACACAGAGTCCACCCCTCAGAGGGAGAAACTGAAGACAGACTGGCGGCACAGGGAGGGGCACATCCTCATGGCCACCCCCAGATCCTGCTCTCACCCTGAAGGACAGGGGGTGCCCAATAGCCACAGGCTGTCGGACAGGATGATGGGAGAGAAGGGGTGACACCAAGGCCTTCATGCCAGGCATGAGCTCCGTGCTAATGGTCAGAGCAGGCACGGGAAGCAATAACTAGAAAACAGCCCAGCGTGGGCTACCTTGGGAAGTCACACAGGCCTGTCCTGCTCCAGCGGAGCCCCATTCCCCAGAGGCAGCCCCTCCAGTCCTGCCCCATCACTAGGGCTTGACCTGACCCAAGAAGCACCTGAGCAGGGGAGGTGAGCAGCAGGGAACTGTCTGCACTGAGACCCCCTCAGACCCACTGAGAGGACACTGGAGCCCCTGACTTGTGGTGCCTGCTCGCAGTCACATGGAGAGGGCTCATAAAGGCAATGGACCTGCAGGTAGGGCTTTCCCACTGCAGGGACCCCAGAACACAAGGACAGGTTACTCCTAGCTTCCACCAGCCTCTGGAGGGGGGCTGCCCACACCAGGTGACTGCATCCAGCCCTGCCATACTGTCACCTCTGCCCACAGCAGGGCCATGTCTGGTATCATCCATCTCCCACTCTGCCCACACAGAACACTAGGCATGGCCTTCACTGGGGAAGCAGAAGGAGCCATTCCACTCTCACCCCGAGTCCAGACTTCATCTTTCTTAGGTAGGGTGGTCTTCTCTCATATAACTGGGCCATCAAACTCCTCCCCAAATCTGGGAATGGTCCCTCTAGAAATAGTGGTCATCCCCACATCGCAAGATACCTGGTCATTAAGGTGAAGGCCACTTCCTGCAAGGTCACCTTGCCCATTGCCATGGCAACAAGGTCAGAGACAGCAGCCTCCAGGATCCCAATGACCCCTTGGACCCTCATCCTAGGCACCACTACTGTGGCTATGCAGATATCAGCCCCATCCCCACCTATCCCTGCCCTAATCCACCAACCAGAGTGGGGCCTTACCTGGGTGGTGCTGTCCCTCAGCGTGGGGGAGCGGCCCCGGCGTGTGGTGGTAGTGGCCATGGTGGTGGTAGTCTCCATGATAGTGGTGGCCATGTCAGCCAGCAGGGTAGTGGCCGTGGTCTCCGCACTGAGTAGCACGGACGGCCCCTCCCCCACCAGGCGCAGGTGACCCTCGGTCCGCACATTGGGGTCGCTCTCGGCGGCCAGCGCCAGCACCTTAAGCCCATTGTAGTAGAGGCCGGACACCTGGCCCTGGAAGGGACGGCCCTGATCCCGGCCCCCGATCTTGATGGCAGCCTGGCTGTTGAAGATGGTCAGCTGGCGGCCTGGGGGGAGGGGAAAGGGGTGACACAGGAGGGGCAGGCAGTGAGGGGGAACCAGGAAGGGAAAGGAAAAGAGAAGGAAGCCAAGGAGAGGAAAAAAGAATGGAGGAGGAAGCCAGCAAGGGAGGAGGGGATGGGGAAAAATGAAGAAGGGGCAGACAACCAAAGGGAAAGTCCTTGTCAGCCACAGCCCCTAGCCCAGCCAGGTGGGGACCCCAGAAGGGGAGGGCACCCAGGGCATACACTGGCTGGGGAAGGGGAGCCCAGCCCCTCCTCCCCACCATGTGCAAAGCCTTCCCGCCTTCCCCAGTCCCTCTCCTCTGCAGCTCCAAGGCCATCGCCCTTCTTCATCCTCTTCCCTCAATCCATCCCCATCTTCTCCCTCTGCTTCCCCACACATCCTGCCCCAGTGTCCAGCCCCAAGCCATGAAGCCATGGAGCCCTTGGAAGAGGCAGAAGAGGAGACAAAGAGGCAGAGACAAAGGAGGCAGCTGCCAGGCCAAGGTGGAGTCAGTGCATGTGAGAGCGGAGAAGGAGGTGAGACAGTATGATGGTGTGTGGGAGCAGCAATCTGCCCAGGTTGGCCTCCCACCTACAACCAGGCCCTCTGACCCCTGGCCAGGAACCCCTCTCTTCTCCTGGACTGCCAAGGCCCAGCACTGCCTGGGACCAGGCCCTGGAAAGCCAAGCCCTTCCTCCCCACCTAGATGTGCAAGCACAGAAATGAAAAATGTTAAAGGGACCTTGCTTCGCTCACTGACAGCCAAAAAAACCCGCTCCAGCTCCAATCGCACCCCGCACTCAGCAGTATGACACCTCAGAATTCCCAGCTGGGTGGGGTTGGGCTGTTCTGTTTGTTTTTAGTGGATCTGGGGGTCAGTTTAACCCTCTGAGTTTGTTGTTTTGGTTTGGTTTTTAGAAAAGATGTTTATTATGTTTAAGTTTAGATTTAACTTTGGTTTTGGTGCTGCTTATTTTTTGTGGGGGAGGGGTTGGGCAGAGGGCCTACTACATTGCCCCATCTCCCCCGGAACCTTCAGCTGCTGGCACTGGGGGTTTTAGACCTGGCTTAGCCCTTGTTAGCCTCTGGTTAGTGCCTCGTTAAAGATCTGGTTTAGAGTTAGGTGCCTATAAGCCTTGCCCCCAAAACCTGGGCTGAGGACAGTCCAACTTGTGAAGCCCACACCCTCTTTGGAAACAGGTTCTCTGGAAAACCCAAGGCCTCTGGGACATCCAAACATCCGTCCAGCCTCTGGCCAATGATGGGCACTGGTGTGTCTCCCCAATCCCCACTCAGCCTTCCTTCCTCCTCCAGCACCCTCCCACCGCCTACTCAGGCAAGGACAGCCCTAGGGCAGCAACACCCATTACCAATGGCCAAGAGCCCAAGAGGCAAAGGATCGGTGATGGCAGCTCTGGGACAGGCCCTGGAATACCAGACCCAGACAGGCCCAGGAAGACCTCTGCATCCAAGTCCGTTCCCAGACTTAAGACTCATGAGGAAAACAAAGGAGAGAAGGGTTACCATGGTCAAATGAGTTGGGGAAGCAAACATTTCACCATCGAACAGGTTTCTTTCTCCAAGGGCTTCTCAGAGCCTGCATTAAACTAATGCACACATGCATTTCCAAGAGGAAGAAACAGGATTCAGCACTTCCCAAACTCATTCTACCACAACTTTCTCTATTGTGAAGCATCTCGTGGGACTGTTTCACAGGACATACTTTGGAACTGGAAAATAGATTCATCCAATAAATATTTATTAAGCATCTACCATATGGTCAGGCACTGACAGTAAAATATTCCCTCCAAGCATCCCCAGACCTTGTCTTGGGATACCTTCCTGATGTTTCTTTCCTCTCACCCTCACAACATGCCTGTGAGGTGAGCTGAGTAACCATCACTGTCCTGTCTTACCGAGAAGAGAACTGAGTCTCAGCAAGAGGAAGTACTTGGCTAAGGCCACACACAAAAAGTGAGTTCCTTCTTTCACACTTTGAGAATCATCTATCTAGCCCACTGGGTTATTTTCTAGAAGAGGAAAGTCAGACCTAAAGGGAAAGGGAAAGAGGCCCCTGGCTCCCCATCATCTAAACCACAACTCCTCCCCCAACCCCCAATAAGGCCTGTCCAGCTCTCCCTGCCCTTGGCGTCACAAGTTGTCCCAGCCTCAGCCCAGCCTCCTCCCTTGGCCTCTCTGATTCTGGAAGAGGGAGGTGGGTAATGGAGAGGAAGCCACAGTGTTAGTAAACTTGTTCCCTGTGGCCCCTGGCCCCATCCACCAGGAACTCCTCAAAGGGTTAAAGTTCACCCCGCTGGAGAGAACAGCCCAGTGTGGCTGGGGGCTGTAGGTTTTAGCGATGTCTGTTACAGTCCCTTTAACTTTTTGTCCTGTTATGGGTTTATCACATCTGGTTATCAGCAGATTTAGGCCCCACAGGTGTGGGGGGCTAGAAGTTACATTTGGGGGTTTTAATTGGGGAAGTCCCCTGTGGACATTTAAAATCACAGTTATCAGCTGGTTAAGTGGAGGTTTAACAGTTCTACTTCCCCCCTAGAGTTTAGCCTTAGAGGTACAGAGCTCGCCCGCCCCCAAATGGAATGGGATGGATTTGCCCTTGGTCCCCAACTTCCCTTGGTGACAAGAAGCCTTCCCTCTCACATCCAGCAGCACCTCACCACACTTGGGCCTCCCAAGGGGCTTAATGGGTCTTCCTCATCAGCCAAGAAGGAATAGAAATCCCTATGGGCCCACCACTTCCTGTCCTGCCTTCTTTAGTCTCTCCTCAACTTCTCAGAGGCCTTCTGGACTAAGGTGGGCCTGTTCCAGAGATAGCAGCCCCACAGCACTCTCTTTGGGAGTCTTTCCATTAGGATCTGAGGTCCCCACTCTTCTCTCTTCTCCTCCCATGGCTCTGGTGAAGCCTTCCCAACCCTCCTCAGATCAGCTTTCCTGCTTCCCAAAGGCTTTCCACCTCTGCATGCTCTATGGCCCTCAGCTGGCCCTTTACCAAGCCTCCAAGATGATTCTGGGCAGAGGGAACCTATCTCCAGCCTGCATTCCCAGCCTGCTTGTGATTTACTGCAGGGCTTGCACTGGGGAGCTCCCATGGTAGGGATCTTGTGGATTACCCTAGTTGATCTCAGATTTAAAAAGAAAATAGGACTCCCTCACTTCTAAGGAAAAGCCCCACTTCTACCCCAATACCATTCTGAAATGCACAGACAGACTCTTGACTCCAAAGGGGAAGGGAGCATTCTGGCTGGCCAATTGTCCCTTCACTTGGGGGTGGGCATTGGTGAAGGCACGGAGGGGGAAAGAGAGAGCTCTGCACCTTTAAGATAGTGTTTTTAAAGTTAATTAATTAATTAATTAATTCTGGTTAATTACCTTTGTCGAGCAGCCACTCATCTACTACTCGACCAAGCCGGTAGGGGATTCTCTGTCTAGCAATCGCCAGGCGCTCGTTATCAAAGTTTCCTTGGAAAAGTTTAGAAAGACAGTAGGTTTCTCAGGCGACGAAGTCCAAAGGAGTTAGAAAAGTAATTATGCATTCCTCAGGAGACTCAGAGTAAGCAGCAACATCCACAGAAAGAGGGGAAGGGAGGAAAAGAAACGCTGGGCCCCTCTTCTCCCTTGACCCCCTCCCTAGGCTCCGGTCCAGAGCCAGCCCCACCCTGGGGGCAGGAGCAACCCAAAGCAAAAGAGATGAGCAAAGAAGAAAAGAAAAGGGACATAAAAAAAAAGAAGCTGGAAGGTCAAAGGTCAGAGGTTAAACAGGTTTATCTGTGGTTAAGCTGCTGTGGCCCCCTTCCTTCCCCATCCCAAAGTTGGGGGGTGGGCAGGGGGAGGGGCATTTAGCAGGTTTAAGTTGGGGGTGGGAGGCATCAATGGCCCAGCTGGTTCCTGCGTTTAGAGGGCAGTTTAGAAGTAGAAGGGATGGGTTAAGCGGGGTTTATGCGGCATTTAGGGGGCCACCCAGCACACTCACAGAACAGTGAGATCTAAACCTCTTCTCCAGGCCACCTCAACGCCCCTTGCCTTGGTGCTCCACTTCCAACTTCCCCTCAATTTCCACCTCACACCACACCCTTGACCCCACCACCACCTTCCCCCTTAAGCCCCTCCTGCTCCCAACTCCACCACTCACTCCCCGAAAGGCCTCCTCACCCTGGTCAGGGCTCCTTTCTACTGGGCAGCTGTGACAGGTGTGGTGCCTGGTGTGGGAGCTGGATCATCATCCAGCAGCCCCCTTCTCACCTTCTCTTCAGCCCCTTACTCCTCCCCTGCAGACATCCCCCAGCCCTCCTCTGCATTCTCCTCTGCCCCAAATGCACCTTGACTGTTTTCTGCTCAGAGCCCAGTTTCCTCTCCTTGCTGTCTCAGGACCTCATCTTGCTCACCCTGCCAGGCACTCAGCCTTTCTCCTCCAGGCTCCTCCCCACCAGTTCCAGCCCCCATCTCTTCTCCAAGCTTGGCTTCCCATCTGGATACCCACCTGTTCCTCTCTCTGCTCACCAATCTCCAGTCCCTGGAGACTGGGAAGGAGAATAGTGTGAGTGTGTGTGTGTGTGTGTGTGTGTGTGTGTACGCGCGTGCGCGCACGTCTGTGTGAAAAGGGGTTTGTCAGTACACATGAGAGGATCTGTAGTCCTCTGTGAGCCGTGGGTGATCCCGGTCTGCAGCAGTGGAAAGGGAACTGATTTCCTTTGAGAATCTGGCCACTTCTCCCATTTAAAGCACTGACATACTATTCAGTGCACGCTGGTGGGACCAGGAGGCTTTTCCTCTCACTGCACAGCTGTGCTCACCTGCCCAGAGACCTGGGCCTGGCCCTGCCTGTGTACACCTCCCATGAAGGTGCACTCAACCTATTCATGTGGGTATGGATGGTGCCTCCTTAGGTGCTTATAAGGCAAGGAGACTCTGCTTTCCCTATAGATTCAGGACATTTATGTTTAAGTTAAAAACAGGTTATTCAATCCTGGGTGTATGTCTCCAAGAGGAAGAGAAGAATGTACATCTGCCTGGAGGGAGGCTGAGTACATAAAAATTCTAACAAAAGTCCTATTTACTGAGCACCTCTGCCACGCTATGCTACTCTTACGTTTTCCTTAGATTACTCATGAGAATCTCACAATATTGCTAAGAGGCAGGTCTCATCAACTTTCAGAGGTTGAAACTGAGATTCAGAGAGGCTAGATGGCTTGTCCAAGATCACGTGCTCATCAGTGGGAGATCCAGGATTAAAATCCAGGTCCTGCTGATTCAGAATCCATGGACTGTGCCTCTGTGCTCCCAAGGAGTCAGAGGGTCCCCCCTCTCTGGGCCCATGCATACTGCTGATCAGACCTGCTGGTATTGCTCAGGATCTGCCCTCAGTACACACATTCAACCACCAGGCCCTCATGTTACTCCCCTTTACAGGCAAGAGGCACCCAGCAGCCTTTCCTCACGCCTAATCAGGAGTCCCTGAGGAGAGGAGAGCAGGCACAACTTCTCCACCCTGATTGCTGGCCTGCTGGGCTCCAAGGGATGAAGTTCTAGATCCAAGTCCTGGCTTGACATGATGAGGCCTTCATGCTTCCAAGCCCAGCCCTGTCCAGCATAGGCCGACGTCATCACTGCTACAAAGGTTGCCCTAGTGTGTGTGCATCGGAGAATGAGAGAAGTCTGCTGCCCACAGGGATCATGCCTACACAGCCCAAACTGTCAGTGTTGGCTTGTTGGAGGATGAGGGGTGTAGGAGGAATTTAGTGTAGGAGGGTTGGTGTGTCTTGCGTGTCCCTACATGTACCTAGGGTCTTGATGTAGACTGGCATCCCTCTGCAGAGCTGTTTTTTCATGTGTCTGTCTGACCATACAAATGTCTGCAGTTGTCCATGTGTCTAGGGTTGACCTGTGTGTACATCAACCTGTGTATTTACTAGTGGGCCACATGGGCCTCTTTATCTCCAGGGACTTTACAGAAATGTCTGGGTACAAGCATACATAATTGGTATCATAAGCCTGTACTGGCATCTTTACTCCATCATAGGTGAGCCCATGAGGGTTTACACACTGGCCTTTTGTCCCTGCCCTCCGCAGTTAGCATGGGGCAGCTTCTCTGCCTTGGCCTGGCTATCTCTCCGCCTGGGAGAGTGATGGAGATTGCAGATGTCCATTCTGCTTCTCAGTCAGGCCCTGTGTGTGACTGCAATGTCGCTCAGCCTGTATCTCAGCATCTCTGTGTTTCTGCAGTTCTCCCTGCAGCGTTTCTGTTTCCCCTTCTTCTTTATCTCCCATGCTGGTGCTCTCCTCTGCTCCCTCCCAAGGCTCTGTCCACCTCTTCTCTCCCTGGGTCTGCATGTCAGCATCTCCATCTATCTCTCCGCATCTCTCCCCGCCTTTGCATATGGCTCAGTACCATTTCCACAGCTTCCCATTGCTCCCACTGGTTTCCTCTTATTCTGAGGCTCTGTCTCTGCCTCCCTCAAAATCTTTCAGGGTCTCTGCCTCATCATTTCTTCCATGTCCTCATCTCCGTCCCTCTCCTGCGCTCCTCAGACCTTGGTTTGTCCTTGGCCACCACAGCTGTCACCCTGTTGAACTGGGTCTGTTTGCATTCTCAAGGCTCCCTGCAAACAGGGACTGAGTCCCCAGGACCTAGCACAAGCCCTGCTGCCTAAACACGCTGTCAACAAAGGTTGTTGAATGCACGTGACCATGTGTTTTTAATTTTTGTGGTCACTTGTCTCTCCCTCCCTTTCACCATGTCCCTCACTGCCTTGGACACTGGGGGTCCTTTTCTCTGAGTCTCCGTGGCTACTTCTCTTCCTTCACTAGATCTCCTAATATGGATCTTTGACTTGCTCTTTATAAGGACCTTGGTTCTTTCCTTGGCTCTGCCCTCGGTAACAGCCCTGTCTCCTTGCCAAGGCATGTTTTATGTTACTTCCGGATTTTCTCTCCTGTCTCTGCAACTGTCTCCCTCATTTCTGAACTCATCCTTTCTTCAATCGCATCAGACTCTCCTCAGCTCTACCCTCTCTCCTTTTCTTCCCCCTCCCCGAAACTGGACCCTGGCCTTGCAGCCTTTTGCGCTCAGCCCTGCACCCTCCCCCATAGTTGGCTCAGGCCCACCACGGACGGTCTCACTCCGCCGGGCAAATCCCTTTTCTTAGCCATGCCCCTGCCCTAGTCCCGCCTTGCAAGCCTTGTTTCTCCAGTAGCCCCGCCCCACCCCACAGCCGGAGCTTCTCCGCTTAGCCCCGCCCCAGCGCAGCTGCATTCCTATCAGAGGCCGCCACCCGCCCGCCCCGCCCCGCCCCGCCCCACCGCCGCACTTCCTCCGCGGGACTGTGCCACCTACCTGCCGGGTACCGCTCGTTGACCGGCCAGCTGTCCACCTGCAGGGTGGCATTGCCGCCGCTTCGAGTGAAGCGCACCACGTGGTATTTGCCGTCGCTTACGATGGCGTTGGGCTCGTCGATGGTAATGTCGTCTGTGCCCACGTTAAAGATCACCCCCACGGTGCCCTGGTCCTGGGGACAGGGAGGTGGAGGTCAGCGACCGGAGGGAGCAACCATTCACCCCTTCTAGTGGCTAGTCCTGTGGACACCACCAGCCCAGCTCCGCAGCACTTTACAGCTTTACAAGGCACCTTTCCCAGATCTCAACCGCTGGAGGAGGTGGGCAGGCTCACTCCCCTTCCCCACATGCCGGGGAGTAACCTGAGGCCAGAGGTGGGGGCTGGCCTGGGTCCGGAGGGCCTTCCACTAACCACACCTGTCTCCTGTCTTCCGGTTTGTCCCGGATATTCACAAATATTCATAGAGCACCTACTCTGTGCAAGGGCCAAGCTAGGGACCAGCTCAGGGCATGGAGGGCAGAGGCCTCCCTAAGGCACGACCAGCAGAGAAGTCCACAGAAGCCAGCCTCTGCCAGAGCGAGGTCTAACCCCCAGCTCCTCCCCAGTCCCCGGCCTCCAACCTCTCCTCCCCAGGATGCTCTGTACCAAGAAGGCCCCCAGGGGGCTCCCACCTGCACCTGGGCATCAGAACTGCCTCTCCTGGCAGCCTCTCAGTTCCAAAGTAGGTCAGGCTCTGGGTGTGGGGGTGGCCCCTCTGCAGCCATGGGGGTGGAGGTAGGGGGTGTAGACTGTGTGTTTCGCGGGATGGATGCCTGAAGAGTTGAGGGACAAACTATGCTAGACTGACCAAGGAAAGGGGATCATGGGGGTGTCAGGGTAGTGGGTGGAGCTAAGGACTGGGGAAGGACAGGCAGAGGACAGACAAGGACTGAGGCCTGGAGAAGGGGAGCAAAGACCCTAAGCAATCTCTGGGACCCAGACCTAGGGATCACCCTGCAGAGACTACCTAGATTCAGCCCAGGAAGAGTTCTGCCTGTGGTGCTAGAGTGAGAGGGAGGGCTTCACCAAACCCCTAAATCATGCCAGGCTCTGTGTTAATACTGTGCATGCATGCTGTCTTCCCCACACTAACCCGCTGAGGAAGCTCATAGCTCCCCATTTCATCAAGAAAGAAACTGAGGCTCAGCATAGTTAAATAACATCTCAAAATCTTGCAGCTCATGAGAAGGAAACCCCAGATTTGAACCCCAGCTAGTCTGACTTCAAAGCCAGTGTTCTCTCCCTTTGCCCACCAGTCTTGGAAGACCCTGACTCAAAGAGGTACATGTACGGGATGATCCAAGAGACTGCTGAGGCCAACCTCCAAGACCAAAGGCGTCTGACCAAGCCAATGAAGGCCCACTGGACACTAAGCCTGAGCCCCTACTTCATTTCTCTGGACCTCCTAGCAGCACTCCTGAATGCAGCCTCAGCCCTCCTCCCACAGGGAACAGACACCCACACAGGTTCACTCAGGCCCCCTGGCTCACACACTGTCAGGCACCCAGCCCATCATAGAAACACACTCCACTCCTGCAGGCTTCTGAAAAGACTGACCAAGCCTGGCCTGGGCATGAGGAACATTCAGCTGCCACCTCCTTCCTGCATCTAGCAGAGCCGAGAGGCTTGGTGGCACTGGGGGTGTCAGCAGTGGCGGCTCACAGATGGGGCAAGGGTTGGGGTTTGGCAGAGAGAGTTGGGGGATAAGGTTTGCAGCTCTGGCTCACTTTGAGACCTATGTCCTACCCCTTTCCACTTGTGGGGTCCAGCTGTCTCCTTCCCAGAACCTGGGAAAACCACATACATATATGCTTGTGCACGCACACACACACACACACGCATTCATGTACACACACACATGCATTCATGTACACACACATGCATTCATGCACACACACATATGCATTCATGCACACACACATGCATTCATGCACACACATTCATGCACATACATATTCATGCACACACACATGCATTCATGCACACACACATGCATTCATGCACACACACATTCATGCACGCACATACATTCATGCACACACACATGCATTCATGTACATACACACATATGCATTCATGCATGCACACACACACACATATGCATTCATGCACACAGTCATACATGCATTCAGCCTCTCTCCTCAAATGCAGTAAAGCCAGGAAACTGAGGCTGGGCTTGCCTAACAAAGAGTATTAGCAAGCCCCACCCATCCACCACCCACAGACTGACAACATCCCCAGGGAGACGGGCTGATTATCTGCTCCCCACACACGGGAAGGGAACAGTCGATCCTCCTCAGTACTATTGTTAGTAATAATATCACCCAGAATAGTATCAGCTCCCTGGATTCCTCTGAGGATTTCTCCCCACAGGCTCAGCCCAAGTGATGGTGGTCAAGGAGCACATGCAGTCTGGGAGCCAAGCTGGCAGAGGGCCGGCCAGGGAGCTGGGAGGCAGGACACCTGGGTTTCCTAGGAGGCAGCCAAGCTCAGGGCCCTGCACTCCGGGGGAGAGGCAGCTCCCCAGAGCCTCTCCCAATGTGAAGTCAGTTGTCACTTCTGTTAAAGTCATTAATTCCTAATTCCCCAATTACCTCATTAGGCGGCGGTGGGGAGAACGCAGCCGCTCCTACAGCAAATAATTATGGGAGTCAAAATTAATTTGGCAAAGTGGAGCGACGCTTTATTAGAAACGTCAAATTGCTTTTCTCTTATTTTGCTGCCGCCTCCCCACTCTCTGAGAGCTGCTACTGACGCTGTGGTGGGAGCTGATGTGTCACCCAGGGAGGAAGGGGCTTGGGGGCCACTCTCAAGGGGACTCAGCCTGTCTGGTGCCCAACTCCCCCGTCAAGGCTGGTTCCTCTCATGGACCCCCACCCTTGCCAGGGCTCTTCACCCTCGGGCAGGCCACCATCTTCCCTGCCCTCTGCAGTACCCAGCACCAGTACTTGTTTCTCTATAGCTTTTCACTAGGTGAGGCCTGTGCACAACTGTTGAGAGGAAAAGGAGGAAATCCCTTCTCCTCACACCCTGCTCCCCTTGTCCTTTGTCATCAGTAGTGGAGGGACCCTATACCCTAACCTAACAGGCACAAAGGTACACAGTCCTGCCCAAGTAGCTGATGAGAGATGGTCAGGATACTAGCTAACACAGCATGCTCACTACGTGCTTCACATACATGATCTTCTTCAACCTCCCAACATCCCTCTGTCCTCTTCCTGTGCCACTCCACAGATGGGGGAACTGAGGGTCAGACAGCTGTGGTGACTTGCACAAAGACAGAGCAAGGAAGTGGCAAATTGGGATTCCAACCCAAACCATCTACTGCAAGCTATGCAGAGCCTCGCATGAGGGAGAAGAGCGAGGAGGAGCAGCCCTCACTCACAGAGGACACAGGGAAACCCAATCACACCCCGCCACCCAGAAAGGCAACTGAAACAACTGCAAACACTACTCCACAGGGAAATACACATCTATAGATACACTCCATCAGAGATCACGAGACCCAGTCTCTGTCTTCATCCCCCACTGTCACCGTCGTCACTCCTGACACACATCACCGTGCATCCAGTCCCACACTGTCATCGTCTGCAGCTACACTGTCTCTCACACACCGGCTGCCTCTTAACATTCTAGATAACTGCCTGTCCCGCTGACACTGGCACAGAACTTCCAGGCCTCTTCTGGGGCGTGACTGCTATTCTGCTTGCTAGTGCTCCTTCTGCACCCCTTCCTCACTGCTGCCACTTCCACCCCAGCTCTGCTGTGCCCACAGAAGTCTCCCCTCATACTCCTTCCTTCACACCCTAGTGATGGGGTGCGGTGGGGTGCAGACCTGGGACGCTTAAAAGCTACTGTTTAATGAAGGCCAGTGACTGTGTTCCCAAGCAGATAAGAAGAGATCAGAGCCCACACAGCCTCTCCCCGGCTTCCTCTCTCCCCTTCCAGCTAACTGCCCTCCTGAGAGCCAGGTGCCCTCACCCAGAGCTTTCCAGCCCACAGAGCCTGGCCAGCCTGCCTGATCCCCACAGCATAGGGGTTCTGGCCAGGGTCGACATGTGAAATACAGGCAGGGAAACAAGGTGGCTGTTAGGGGCCAGAAACGTACAGATAAAGACTGAGGGCAGAGGCTTGGGATCGAAGACTATGGGGAGGGGTCAAGGGAGAGGGTGAGACTGGAAATGAAATGGAGCAATACCAGAGGTCGTAGGGAAGGGTGCAGGGCAGAGCCACAGATAGGAGAAAGGGCAGGGAAAGAAAAGTGGCCACCTGCAGACTAGGGTTCAACAGGATGCAAAAAAGTGAGTCAAGGAGCTGCAGATATGGTAGGAGGCCCAGAGGTAGACCCTGGGAAGGAACCAAGGTCAAGGCGGGGAGCAGGCACAGGGAAGGGGCTAAGGCCACAGGTGGAGCTGAGCAGAGAAAGGCAGAGCCAGGTGGGATCTGAGGTCAGGGTGGGGACGTGGGGCTGGGCCAAGAACTCAGTGAGGAGTGAACCCAGCCAGAGAGACTGTAGGGGAGACAGGGTAAGGGGCTGCTGGGAGGGCAAAGGTCACAAAAGCAGAAGTCGAGGGCAGCACAGAGGTGGGGCAAAATCTAGAGGCAAGATGAAGCTGCAAGGGTGGGCTGCCCTGGGGCAGGTAGGTAGGAAGGAGGGGCAGGAATAAGTGCAGGACACAGTGGGCTGGCCTAGCTGGTCTAGGAGTGAGCAGGCAGCAGCTCAGAGGAAGTCACAAATGAGGGACATTTCCTAAGGCTGCGGGAGAATGGCCCAGAAGGCCCAAAGAGGCCCTTGACTATGTTTAGGAAGGTCAGAAGACACAGGTGGTCTCAGGGAGTAGGGAGCTGGAGGTGCTTGAATCAGATGGGAGGGTGGATCTGGGAGTCTCGGTGAATAAATGAGAGGAGGGAAGGGTCTCAGAAGCAAAACTTCTTAGCAGGAAGCTCCAGGGATGAGGGAACAGAGGTTCTGAGGGGTCCCCATGAGGGAAGACTTGAGGTGTTGATCCCAATGGCAATGAGGGACTGAACTGATTTGGAAGCAGGATGCTTTGGGTTGAAGGGCTGGGGCCCAGGGTTCTTACGATGTGCAGCTGCAGGTAGTCTCCAAGGCCAGAGGCGCTGTCCACTCGCACCAGCACAGCACTCCGCTGGTGGGTGCTGAAGCCCACGGCCAGGCGATCCATCCTCGTGCTGGGCCTGTCATTGGGGGGCCACGTGTAGGTGATGAGCGCTCCCCCCTTCCCAAAGATGTATGTGGTCCCGGCTGCAGAGAGAAAGAAAGGGAGACAAGGAGAAATGACATCAGGAGGATGAGGTCAGCAGGTCCTCAGGGTTGTGACCAGAGGGCCAGAACCCCAGGTCTAGATGTGGGACTTCAACTGTGATACCCACAGCAGCCACCAGCCCTGCAACCCCAGGGAGCAGTTGGCAGGTGGGTGCCTGAGTGAGAGCCTGTGCACGCGCACAGACAGATGTAGCTGCCTCATCAAGAATTCTAGCTTTAATTACAGCAAAACGGAGAGGTAATAGAGTGGCACAGAGAGAGACCCCAGAGAGAAGCTGCAAGGAGACTGAGAAGACAAGAGTGCTGTGGGCAGGAAGGACCCAGGAGGCCTGGTCCTGACCGGCTTCACTTCTCCCAGGTCTGGCAGAGGTGACAGATCCAAGGTGTGTGCTTCTTTGGAGCCGAAGCTGAGCAGGCACCAAGGCACAAAGGAGCCCCAGGTGATGGTGGGACGATGAGCAGAGCTGTGTGCAGCTCTGACTCATGGTCAGAGCTGGCGCCCTCCAACATCTCCCCATCCTCATCCCACTCCTGGCTTGCCCAGGACTCCCTGCTTCTGCCCTCACCCAGGAGGCTGCCTGGGTCCCAAAGCAGAAAGGTGCTGGAGCCCTGCCCAGAAAGGAAGAGAGAGCCATGGGGTGGGGAGGGTTGGGGGGAGGGGAGATTGACAGCCAGAGGAGGAAGGAGGCAGAGAGACAGATGGACAGAGAAGGACAGAGAGGGGTGTAGGTGAGAGAAATGGGAGAGTGGGAGCCAGAGATAAAGGCTCCCTCTCCCAGCCCTCCCCCACCCCACCCTCTCTCCCCTTCTCCCTCTCTTCTTCGCCAGCCGGCTGCTGGGGGCGGGTGTGAGGTCCCTAACGATCTCAGCCCCAAAATAAACCCCATTAGTCGCCATGTTCCCTTCTGCGGCTGACTGAGCTCCCTGGGGGTGGGGGTGGGGGGGCTGGTCACCCAGTTTTCCGGAAAGAAGCCTTGTCTGGCAGCCCTGGAGGACTAGTACTCCGGGGCCTGCAGAGAAGGGAAGAGAAGAGAACAATCTTGCATTCTTTAGAACATAAATGGAGCAGATGAGATTCATAAAATGCTTAATTAAATAATTAGCCACTAACAGCTCCTCTCAAAGCACTTCTTGTGGGGAGAGGGGTTCAAGGGAGGACTTAGAGAAGGAGAGAGACAGATGAGGCCTGAGGGCAAAAAATTGGAGGGAGAGAAAAATGTCAGTCTGGGGGTAGGAGAAGTCGCATCAGGAACTGGAAGACTTTGTGGGCAGGAGGGCCTCCAGCCCTTCTAAGGAGCAGGCTTGCCAGCAGCCAAGGTAGTGGCCCAGTTGGTAACACTAGGTCAGGTTCCTCAGGTACCTCAGGGTCTCTCAGCTCAGAGACTTGAACCCCCTTGTAGTTGGGGCAATCTGGGGTGAGGATGCTCCCAGGGATCTCCTAAGACCCCAAAGGAGAGGGGCTGCCTAAATGCCTGGGGGGAAGCCACCATCTGCAGACCCAGGGAGGGGCTGAGGAGAGAAGTGAAGACTGCTGCCTGGTTCCCAAAGAGGCAGTGAGGTCAGCAGGGGGTTAGGGGAGGCAGGAGCTGTGGGCCCCTTTGCTGTTCCCCAGAGCACCCACTATCAACACCTTCCATCTCCCCAGAGTGAGAAGTGACATCAGGAGGAAGGGCAGGAGGGAAAGAACCACCTGGATGTCTAATAACTGACATGTCGTCCCTGCCTGTGGCCAGGAAAGCACCCTCAACAGACAGAGGGGGCTTGGCACTGCCCTCTCCAGGTGTCCTTTCTACCTGAGGACCCTGGAGGCACAGTGGTAAGCACCTCAGGATGGGGCCCCAAACTGAGGGTGGAGAGTTGGCTGAGAGTGGGGTATGCAGTGAGCCCCACCCCCACCCTATGTGGTCACCTGTCTGGAAGGGCAGGGCCTGGAGGCAGGGAGCCCAGTAGGCCTCAGCTGTAACAGTCTCTCCACTCCCAGCACTGCAGCACTCCGGAAAATCGGCTGTTTCCATGGCAACCGTAATACCCAGGGTCCTCCTCCCCCCTCCACACAAGCTGCATATCTGAATTTGGGGGGTGGGGTGGGCCAGGGGAGCAGAGATGCTGACCTTCCTCCACACACATTCCTACCCTCACCTCCTTCATCAGAGGCTACAGCCTCTTCACCCCCGGGCTCCAGGGCCTCCCATTCAGAGAAGGCTTTATTGGGTTTCCTGGTCCCTCAGACCAGGGAAGGAAACCCAGTCTACCTGCAGGCTGCCTCCAAATCCCCCCCAATCTAAAGGAAAAGAGGCCCTTTCTCTTCACTTTCCCACCCCTGATCCCAGACAGCAAACACATCACCATGTTCAGAACCCTGTCGGTACCCAGAGAGGGCAGGAGGAAAAAGCAGGCCTAATGCCCCACTGGGCAATGAGACAGGAGGGATCAGAGGCGGTGCCAGCGCCCAAGCCCCAGGCCCCACACCCACAAAGAGGCGGCGACGCACCCAGCTGCACACAAAGACCCAGCGTGGAGAGGCAGACCCCCGACAGGAGGCGAAGT
The DNA here is from genome assembly GCF_001604975.1 of Cebus imitator. NCBI lineage: Eukaryota > Metazoa > Chordata > Mammalia > Primates > Cebidae > Cebus > Cebus imitator. The sequence goes on along the minus strand of NW_016107417.1, from coordinate 3,903,375 downwards.
AGCCAGGAAACATGGCGGTGAAGGCACAAAGACCACAGTAGGCGGCCCCAGGGCAGGGGCTGGCCAGGCGCGGGACAGGGCGCACATAACCCCGCCAAGGCCCGCAGCACACAGGCTGCCCAGCCCAGACCTCCCCTGGGATTTATCACCCAGCTGCTCTCACACTGCAGCCAGTTTATTAGGCTGAGCGGGCCTGTGAAGCCTAAGGGCGTTTATTACACTGTGTGGGGACGGGGCGGAGGGACACTTTTTGGTCAGACAAGGTGAAGGGTGAATGGTTTATTGGACTGGGGCGGCAGTAATTACCCTGGGGAGACATTTCTCTCCCCAGCACCGCGGCTGCCTCCTGAACGCAGAAGGCTAGGGTTCGGAAATAACGCGGAGCTGGGAGGCGGGGCTTCCGCCAGGCCCCTCCCCCGCCGCGCTCCGGAGGCGCCTCCAGCCTCTCACCCCGGCAAGCTGTCACCGGCCCTGCCCACAGACTCCCCCAGGGAAGGCACAGCGCCTTCTAGGAGACACAGAGCCCAGAACAGGGCACCACAACTAGAACCTCTGACAGGCTCCAGAAAGGGTTTGAAAGGCAACAGGGGCCTACCTAACCCGAGGCCCAAAAATGTTGGCCAAGGGTGGTTTACACCAATTGTTTTTGACCTCCCTAGGAAACCACTAGTGAGCTCAATTGTGCATAACGTTTCAGAGAGTAGAAATGTTATGCACAACTCAGACCTGAAGCCTAAGGCAAGAGAGCCTCTGACCAGACCCAAGATGCCACAGGCCCAGGTTGGCACCTTCTGCCCACACCCAATATAGTCTCCTCAATACCTCCTAGACCCAGAAATTCACTGTTCCAGTGAAACACTCTAAATGTTCAAGAATCTTCCATGCAGTCCCACACACACCTGCATTCTAGAAAAAAAAAACCAACCAACCATTAATAATGGTTAGCTAACCCAGACCCAAACAACATAATCATCCATGTAGAAAACCACCCATGCAATGATGCCCCTGTGGTTAAAACCATGTGCAGAACCTCTGCCTGCCTGTGTCCCTGCAGCCTCAGAAGCCATGAAAAAAACCTTCTGGAAGATCTAGAATTGTGAGAGGATAAAACATCCTGCACAACCCAGAAAAGCCATGGCCCGAGTGCTCACAGCCCACACCAGCACTTTCTACATGAACCTTTACATCCCACATGGGGAAGTCTCTACTGGTCCAGACCCTTGTGCTCAGCAGTCTCCTGATCAAGGATCCTGGAACACAGCCTTTCATTTCTTAACCATAAACCATCCAGTCAGAAATCCAAGTTAACACACCCTGTTCAGAATCAAAATAAATGCTAGCCCCCTTTATGAGCTGGAGTGAGAAATCTGCAACCCATGGAAGCTACTGACTCAGAACTTAGCAGGGACTGACCACTTCATTCCTGGCTCAAGAGTACCAGAAGCCGGACGCGGTGGCTCACACCTGTAATCCCAGCACTTTGGGAGGCCGAGGTGGGCGGATCACAAGGTCAAGAGATCGAGACCATCCTGGTCAACATGGTGAAACCCCGTCTCTACTAAAAATACAAAAAATAGCCGGGCATGGTGGCATGCACCTGTGGTCTCAGCTACTCGGGAGGCTGAGGTGGAAGAATCGCTTGAACCCAGGAGGCGGAGGTTGCAGTGAGCTGAGATTATGCCACTGCACTCCAGCCTGGTGACAGAGCAAGACTCTGTCTCAAAAAAAAAAAAAAAAAGAGTACCAGAAATGAACATGGGGGGTTGGGAGGAACTTCAAGGACTCTGAAACCAGAACTGGGGGTCTAGGGCCAGAAAAGTGTCACCCCTGGGCTCAGCACATTTTCAGGACCCAGGTGTGAGAGTCCTCCCGTGCCCCAGACAGATATCAGGTACAAGAGTGGCAATGGATGTCTGGCAGGTAGGGACATTATGTAACAGGAGCGGTTGGGGGATGGCAGGGTAAATGGGGGATGTATGAAGAGAAGAGGGGATCAAAGGCAAAGAGAAACACAGACTCCAAGAGAAGGCAAGTGGAGAAGCTGGTGCAGAAAGGAGAAAGGCTGCCTCCCACTGGGGATACTAGGAAGACACTGGGCAGAGAGGAAGTTTGGTCCTCTAGCCAAGTGCAGGGTCCAAGAAGAGCCTGTCTTTTCACCTACCCCACCATGGTTAACGGTTAACGGTTAATGGGAGGTGACGGTTAACGGGTTAAAGGTTCAGCCAAGACAGGTGGCCTTGTCCCTTGGCCTTGTCACTTCTCCTCCTCCTTTCCTTGGGTCCTCATCCTGCCTCTCAGCTGCCCCACCCTTCACAGGCTCCTCCCCCACACCTCTCACCCCCTTCCATAACCATCCAGGAGCACCCACCAGCCAGCTCCTCCTGCTTCCACTAGGCACTGGCCCTCTTTCTCCTCTGCACAGCAAAAGGGCAGCCATCTCTGAGGCGATCCCAAGGCCAACATTCCATACCCTGCCCCCCATACTCTTCTGGCCACTTTCATTTCCTCTGTCCAGCTTTTGCTCCTTCACAGGATCTTCCTTGGGCACTCTGGCTCCCAGGCCCTCCTGCCAATCTGCTCAGGGTCTCTCAGCCAGTTCCTCTCTCCTACACCTTTCTCTCCCACCCTCTTTTCATCCTGCAAAGCTCCCCAGTATCCCTGACTTCCTTTTCCTATCTCACCCCTTTACGCTTTGCCTCACTGCCCAGAAAGACCATGGCCTATCTGGGCACGTTTGGGGTGACACTGAGCCTCAAGGGAGCTGGAAGAAGACAATGAAAGGGGAGGAAATCCACAAAGAGCCAGAGAGTTCCTAGGGAGGGGGAGGGAGTTAAGATCCAGGAGCAAGGGGTTGGGTGGGGTCATGGAAGAAGAGAAGGAAACTGAAAAGTGATGCAGGAGAGGAGCCACGTGGGACAGAGACAAGATAAGGCAAACTGTGTTGGGGATGAGAGAATAAAAGGATGGAGGAGAGAGTTTGAAGGAACTCCTCCAGGAAAATTGGATAAATATAAAAGAGAAGCATGAAAAGGAAGACAAAGTTAAAGTAGGAGAAAAGGAAGAAGACCAGCAAATGAGTAGAAAGTTTGAAGGTGATACAGTGGCAAGACTGGGAAGCAAAGATGGACTGGCATGGAGCAATAATGGGGAGGCAACCAGGGGTACAGATGGGAAGGGCGAAAATACAGGAATGGAACAGATGATGGAGGAACAAAAATGGAGTAAAGAATGAGAGGTGATGGAGAGACAGAAACAGGAAGTGATGAAGGTACAAGGATAGGAAGGGAGAGAAGTGCAGAAATGGGAGGCCACCTGGGTGAGAACTGATGAAGGCGCAGCAATAAGAGGGAATGGGAGCATGGAGGTGTCAAAGAACCCCAATGGGAGGTGACGGACATGGAAGGTGAGGAGAGAGGGCACAGAGGAGACAGGACATGGATGGGAGGACAGGCATGTGAAGTGGGTGAGAGTACAGGAATGGGATGGGATGGAGGCACAGAAATGGGAGGTGAGAGAGGCACAGAGATGGAGATAATGGGGCTACCCTCTGAAAAGTAATGACAAGGTACAGAGATGGGAAGGGATGAGTAGACTAAAATGGGAGGTGAGGAGGTCCTTGGGATGCAAGTGACAGAAACTCTGAGATGGAATGTGGAGGGACTGAGATGGAAAGTGATGGGACTGACATGAGATGAAATAAAATGTGAAGAGGGCCGGATGTGGAAGGTAATGGGGAGGACAGAGCTTGGGAGTGATGGGGGCACAGAGTATGGAGAACAGAGATGGAAGGTGATGGGTACAGAGGTGAGAAGAGATAGCATGCAGAGAATCTTAGGGGTCTAAGACATGAAGTGATGGAGGGCCTGAGATGGAGATGAGGAAGGGCAGAAATGAGAAACGATGGAAGTCAGAAATGGAAGGTGATGGGGTCTGAGAAAGAAGGTGAAGTTTTTCAATGGATGGTCATGAGGGGCAGAGATAGAAGGTGATTGTAAGTGGGCAGCGACAGAGGACTGACAGGCGGTGAGCCTGGAAACAGGAAGTGCTGGGCCTACAGAGGTGAGATGCTAGGGGTCAGAGGCAGAGGCAGAGCAGGGATGAAGGGATATGGAGGGGAGACACTAGAGATGAGGGGAATGGGGATGGGAGAATGGCAGGACAGTGGAGTGAGTTGGGAGGTGATGGAAGGCCAGTCATGGGAAAAGAAGGGACGGTTGCTGGAGGGACAGAGGTAAAATAAAGATACAAAGGAAGAGGTCAAGAAGGAAGAAACAGGACATGTCAGAGGCAGAGATGACATATGTGACAGAAGTGGGACGGAGGTGAAGGGGGAGAAATGACAGACCAGGGATGGAAGGGTGAGGATGAGGCAGAGGTGGAGGCAAGACAGATGGAGAGATGACAAGGGGCTGAGATGGAGGAGATGATGCGGAAGAGAAATGGAAGGCAGAGCTGCACGGAGAAGATGAAAGGATAGGCAGGACGAGGAGGAGAGGGAAGTAGAAGATAAGGAACCAGACCTAGGGGTAAGCAGGTTTAGATGAGGCAAGGAGGCAAAGTGCTGAAGACAGAGATGAGGGCGATGGGGGAGAGGAGAGATGGAGGCAAGGGTGGGGCTGAGATGATGGGGGCTGGAGATTGGAGGTGAAGGGGCTCCGGGACGCAAAGCAGAGGGGCCAGGCTCGGTGTGCACAGCTGGGGTGGGGCCCACGGGGGCCCGACTGCGCACACGGGAAGACCCCCCCCCCCGGGGCCAACCGGCTGGCCAGCATCGACAGTGCCACTTACCGTGGCCGCCGCGGGTGAGGAAGGGCATGCGGTTGATGGCGATGGGCACGGTGCCGTGCTTGCTGTGGAAGTGGTGGACGTGGTGGGTGGTGCTGAGGCTGGAGGAGACCCGGGCCCCCTCGGCCGCCCCCAACAGCAGCAACAGCAGTAGCAGCGGCAACAGCGGCAGCAGAAGTGGCGGCGGCGGCGGTGGCGGCGGCGGCAGGGGCCCAGCCAGGGCGGGGGGGCGGCGCGGGCACCCCCCCGGCCCGCTCCCCCCGGGGGGCATTTCGGCCCGGGGGCGACCGCCTCACAGCCCCATGGCCGGGGGCGGGGACGCGGGGCTACGCAGCCCCGCGAAGCCCCCCTCCGGCTCCGAGATCCGGGAGCGGGGTAGGGATGAAGCTGAAGAAAACCAGAGCCCAAGCCTCGGTCTGGAGCCAACAAAATCAACTGGATCCCACGGGGGAATCGGGGGTCAGCGGAGCGGCAACGCCAAGGTCCAGGACTCCTGGGTCCATCTCGAGGAGCTAGGGGTCTCTCCGCATCCCGGCGGGTTTGGAGCGGCGCAGAGGGCCGTCAGAAACCCGGGGGAGCGCCCGGGGGAGGGGGCATGGTGTCGAGTCGGAGAGGGAGGGGAACGCGAGGGGCAAGCAGGGAAGGGAGAGCGAGGGAAATCCTGCGGAAAAACCGAGCCGGGGAGGGGGGCGGTGCGGGCTGGAGGAGAGAAGAGGGACGGAGGCCTGGTTCCTCCAAAGGCGGGAGACCGACGGCGACTAAGGCCGGCCGCGCCGCTGCTGCCGCTGCCGCCCGACGGAGGCCGGGGGAAAAGGAGGGAGCGGCCGGGGGAGGGGGGCGGGAGAAGGGGGAAGGGAATCAAATCCGGGTGATGGGGGAATGAAGGGAGAGGAGAGGAGGGGAGGGGAGGGGAGAGGAGAGGAGAGGAGAAGAGAGGAGAGGAGAGGAGAGGAGGGGAGCGGGGCTGAGCAGAGGAAAGGCGCGAGCCTGCGAGATTCCGGCGGAGAGATGGAGGCAGCAGAGTGTTGCTGCAGAGGCTGAGAGGGCTGGAAGGGAGAGGGAGGGAGGGAGGGAGGGAGGAAAGGAGGGAGGGAAGAAGGAGAGCGGAGAGGGGAGGGGAAGGGGAGCGCGGGAGGAGGAGGGGGCAGGGCGGAGGGACCAGAGCGGCTCCCGATCTGCGGGCGGCGCTGGGCAGCTCCACCGCACCGCACCTGGCTAGCCCGCTCGGCGCTCTACTCTCCGCTGCGCGCTCCCGCCCCTCCCCCGCGCCTGGACGCGCGCGCTCATCCTGCACCCCCCTCCTCGAGAAGGGACCCTGCTGAATAATGGAACGGGACTGAGGCTAGCAAGAGAGGCCACTTTCTTCCTCCCCACCCACCCTACCTGGATAAACCCCAGTAATGCTCTCTGGCACAGCCTGCTGAGATGCCGCGGCGGCCACCTCTGCACGCACCCCTTGGAACACACGTGCACACTGAGATGTGGACCGGCTTGGGTATGGAGACATTCACGTGCCCATACAGGCACAGTGTGCGGGCAGGCACACAGGCTCAGACACATATTTGCATGCATGTGCTCACAGACACTGGCACATCAACTCACTCTCAGGGAAGCATGTACACATGCTCACAGGGGCATACATACATGTGCACGCACACACATTTGATCACATGCCATGAATGGCCAACATACACACAGACACCCCTGCCCCCCAAACTCATCCTCCAAAATAAGGTCCACAGCATACAATGCACCCAGAGCCTTTAAGGTACTCAGGAATAACACACGCCACACACGTACAACTCCCCACCACTTCCCCAAGAGTGCTCGTCCAGCCCCCTGCACAAGCCTCTCCTGGACTCCAATCCTTCCTCTCTAGGCCCACTGCCCCTCCCCCAGCCCCAACTTCTCCCTTCATGGGGTGTCTAGAGGACATCTGTCCACTGAGTGTCCCACTTAGGACAAAACCCTTCCTGGGCCACATATGTCAAGCTGAGGAAACCACTTCTCCTTCAGGATGCCCTCCAAGTGAGATCTGCCCCCCGAAAACTTTTGAACGCCTCTGGAAAGCACCTGTGGCCCCAGAGGTAAGCGCAGAGAGACTCCTTTCCGGTTGACAGGTACACAACACATCAACCTGCTTAGATAGGGGAGAGGGTGGGAAGGCAGAAGGTAGAGGAGGAGGGAAAGGAGGAGAGAGGTGGAGAGGGCACCTGGGGGAGCTGAAGAAACAGTGCAGCAGAGTGAGGAGGAGGGCTGGGTAAGAAAAGGACAGGAGGCAGGGGCGGGTGAAGTGAGAAAGGGGAGGGGTGGGAGAGAGGAGGCTGGGAGGGGCTGGAGAGAGCTGGCTCCTGTTTATTGATTCTGATCTCCATTTGGGACCAAAAACTGTCACCATGAGCCCCATGTGCTGCCCCCCAGCTCCAGGATGCAGTCAGGACCCAGGACATCTCGCCAGAGCTGCTGCCAGTCCTCCACCCCTGCCACATGTCAGGGCCGGATTTGGCCCCCAGCCCTTTAGAAGTGAAGAAAGCCATCCTTGTCCTCAGAGGCACCCAGAGGAGGCTTCGGGTGGTACAGGGCCCAGCACTGTGCCGTGCTAGAGGAGAGACCCCAGGCCAGGAGCAGGGCTGGGGCCCCCAGAGGCCACATCCTCCTCCTGCCCTCTCCATCCCGTTCTTATGCCCCTGGATCTGGAATATAGACTGACACAGCTCTGAGCAGGCAGAAAATTTATGGTCCCACAGGGAGGGAGGGAGGAGCGGGTGGTGACAGGAGAGGAAGGGAAACCGCCTAGAGGCCAATCAATACCAGTGAGTGGGAACTAAAGAGAGTTTGGGGGTGGGCAAGTCTGAGGAGGGAGAGGGAAACATAGAGGGTAAAAAAGAAGGGAGAGACAAAGGTGTGCAAGAGATTAATAGAGGCTGCAGAGATGAACAGACAGGGAGGCAGAGATGGTAGGGAACTGACCACCTTGGAGAGACCAAGACAGAGGAGCAAGTAGGCCTGTTGGGAGCACCTCGGTCCCAAATCTCAGACCTGGGAAGTGTCTTCTTTTGGCCACCCCTTCTCATTTCGTATTCTCTTTTTCATTTGCTATCCACTTTCCTCCATCTCATGTTTTCTCTCCTGTCTTCCCAGAGCAGACACTCCTAAGTCTTAAAGGAACACAAAGTTCCCTGCATCCCCAGGAGTAGTCCCTATGTCACAGATGGAGAAATTGAGGCAGTAAGTGGGGAAAAGCTGTTCTGTAGATGTGACCTCTCCTCACCCTAGTCTCTCCCCCACCAGACAGCTGCACCCCCCAGCCCCACCCTTCAGAGGACAGGCCCTGCTCCTTCTACCTTTGCCATTTCCACCCTCCTTCCTCTCTTGAGACCGAGTCATCTGTGCCCCCAGGGCCTCCCAGGGGTGAAGGCAGAGCTAACTGAACAGGCCTCTCTGCTGGGTTCATACAGGGCCCTAAGACCTGCCATAGAAAGAAAGCAAGAAAAACCAGAGACAAGCTAGGGAGGAGTAGTCCCGGGAGAAGAGGGGATTGGGCCCCACTCCCCAGATTCCTGCCCTGCCCTCCAGGGGTAGAGGTCTCAGCATTACCCCAGGCCTAGAGCTCAGAGCAGCGGCACCCTGAGCCCCTCGTGGCCCCAGGTTGCACCCACCTTGTCTTAGCTCCACAGCTTTGGCTCAGGCTATGCCACCAGGTACAGAGACCAGTGCTTGGGGATGGTGATGACTCCCAAGACGCGCCCTGCTCCCCAGCCCCAACTATCCCTGCCTCCCACCAGCCTGGAACCCAAAGAAGTTGTTCTTCCTATCTCTGCTGACACAACCCCCACTTCCCCTTTCCAGAAGGCTCCACTGTGTGGGAGTGAAGCAGTGACAATGGGCAGCAGCACTTCGTGATCCTGATTCCTTCTGCCCCAGGAAAGAAATGCCCACCACGGGCACCACCACCACCCTCCAGGGACTAAATGAGCAGCAGGGAGTGACAAACAGTCAGGAGCACCTAGGTTCCAGCCAAGCTCTCCTATTTACCCTCTATGACTTGGGGCAAGTAACTGCCTCTTACTGAGGCCTGGGTTTCCTCATCAGTTAAACACAAAGCCCACTGCCTTCTCTGAGGATCAAATTAAAAGGGCTTTGTAAGCTGTAAAACATGAAACTATTAGTGGGGAGTGTTACTATTAACAACAAAGTTACCATCATTTCCAGACCTGTGCAAAGCTGAGTTAGCAGAGGGAAGAGGCCCAGCCGCAGCCAGGGCTCTATGCCTTGGCAGTCAGGGTTGGAACACCCTCAGCTGGCCATTGTCTGGAGGCTTTGCAGAGAGCAGCAGGACAGACAAGGAAAATCCTGGGAAACAGAGTTGGGATGTGGTGGTACCCAAGGGCTGGTCATGCCTTAGAACACTAGGAAAGCACTGAGGGAGATGGAGTAGACACTTTTTCAAAGGGGAAAAAAAAACTAACACCACCCAAGAGCTCCTGGACCCAGTAGGTTTCTCCTGTAAGAAACTCAGGACTCATGCCCAGATGACGAAGGTCCTGCTATGGAGGCAAAGGCACTGACAGGGGTCTCATCCCAGATCTGCTATGAACTTCCTCCAGAAATCGACTGTTCCTCTCCAGCATTATTCCATGTCTGTAATATGGAGATGCTGTGTTGTATGTGTGTGTGTATGTGCACGTGTGTGTGTGTGTGTGTGTGTGTGTGTGTGTGTGTGTGTTTCTTCCCAGGCAGCTGACTTTTCTGCTTGGTCTCTCAGCAGGACCCCAGGGAAGATGATTCAAGCAATACTGAGGAGGCTGCTCTCTGCCCACCCACTCCAGCCCAATCATCCAAGGGAAATGCCAAAGCCACCCCACAGAGTAGAAGTTTGCCTCCCTGCCATTCCTGTCCCAGCTGCCCTCCCTCTGCAAGGCTCTAACCAGCTGCTGGCCACCAACCACTAAGGGCTGGGTGCTGCTGCTGAAGCTGCCCTCTCTGGGGAGGGCTCTCAAACAGAATGCAAGTTGGCAAGCAAATGCCCAGCCTGGGAGGAGAAGAACCAAATGAAGACAGTGGAGAGTGACCTTGTGGCTCAAGGGGACAAACAGCAGCTGGGATTCTTTGGGAAGAAAGAGGGGCCCATTCCAGGGAAACCAGCTGTCCAGCAGCCTAGCCTCCTGGGAGCCTCCAGAGCCTGTCCTCTGGAGTGTCATCCTGCTCTCAGCAGGAAATAACAGATTCCCACTTCATGCCCTGAGGGCAACAGAGCAAAGGGGGTGCAGGTTAGCAGCCCTCCTCCCTGTGCAATAGTGTGTCTGTGTGAGGTACGAGTACATGTAAGACCATCACCAAATCACACAGAACAGCAGCAAGTTCACCCCACTGAGGCTGACACCTTTGGTTTTGGGTGAAGGGAGCAGGGTCCCAGCAGCTGAGAACAAGGAGGAAAGGCCATTTATCAGTGGGTCACCCCCGAGCTTCAGGCAGCAGCAATCCTGCACAGCCCCAGGAGAAAGATCCTCTGAGGGGACAGCAGGCCGAAGCTCACCTGGGACTCTCCAGACAAGGGATGAGAATGAAGCAAGCAGCACAGCTCCTGAGTGCTCAGAGACCCTCTTTCCTCCCCGGCAGCCCCTGTGGCTGGGAATGGGCCCTGGTATCCCCAGACTGCCACCAACCCTCCCAGGCACTCACGATCATTGCAGACAGGGCCTCCATAGGAAGTCATGGTGCAGTCGCAGGTGAAGCCATCCCACTGCTGCAAGCAGACGCCCTGGTTGGCACAGGACTCTTCAGTGCAGGTGGTGCTGGGGCCTGGAAGGGGCAGGAGAAAGGAACACCCCTGGCTCAGCCAAGCCCCCTCTCTTCTCCCCAGGAGGTGTGGAAGCTTCAGAGCCAGGCAGAGAGGTCCTAATCTGAGCTCTGTCTGGCTGAAAGGGCCAAGTACTGATGAGAGGGATTGTGGCGGGGTGGGGGCGGGGGTTGTCAGGTCTGCTAGGCTTGGCCTTGGAGTGTGACAAGGGGCCAGGGTGTGAGACAACAGGGAGGGCAAGTGACCCTTCACACACCTGTATCGCTGCCCCAGAACTGTGGGGGCAAGCTCCCACAAGGCCTGAGAAGGAAGGCCTCTTTGCTGAGCAGAGGCTACCTGCCCCAGTCTGCCGCTGCAGCTGGCCATCCTGTAGCCAGCAGGGCCACACCTCACTCCTCCATCTTCCACTCACCATCACAGCCCCTCTCCACCTGCCCAATGCGGTGCAGGGCGTCGGCGATGAGGTCTGGGAGGCGTCCATTGAGGTCCACTGAGGCCAGGCAGCCCTGAAAGCCATCCCGGGAGGCCACCAGCTTGGGCAGGTTGCTGAACATGTTCTTGCTCAGACCGCCAATGTACAACTCCCCTGTAAAGGGAGTGGGGTCAACCAAGGCATCCATGTCTCCACTCCCCTCCTAAGACAATGGCATCTGACTGTCAGGTCCTCCCAGCCCTTTCAGGCTCTCTGTGTTTCATCCCAGATTCCAGGTCCCTAACAGAGATCCGGCAACCTGCACAACCCGCACTCCACCCCCTTCCTTCTTCTCCACTTTGCCATCTGCCTGCTCCCCCCGCCCCTCAGAGAAGCCCAGATGCCTGGGAGAGTGGGGGCTGGGGGACAGCTGGAGGAACCTGCTCTGTGCTCTCTCCCACACATTTGATTCCAGTTCCGGCCCGTAATCAGGGCCTTTCATAGATTCGCATCCTCTCCACCCCCATTCCCTCCCTCCCAAAGTTTCCCATTCCCAGAACTCCTTCAAGCCTTTCCCAACTCTTGGACTCTCTCCTAGGGAGTTCTAAGCCCAGCTCCCTTCCCCCAACAACAACTAGGGATTGGCCCACTTCATGCCCTGGGACTCTGGGACGTTCTTCTCCACAACACCTGATCCCCTGCCATAAGCCTAACTCCCTGGACGCCCTGGCCAGCCCACAGCTAAACTTCAGTCAAGACACTGGTCAATCTGCTGCCCTGGCCACCGGCTCAGTGCAGCACAAGAGGCGCCAAGATAACCCCTGGGTTTGCTGCCATTTTGGATTCTCTGTGACACGTCGCCCCCTTCTGGGAACAAGGGGAATTCACAGCACTATGTCAGGAGATCTGGCAGCTCTCAGATCTGGGGGAGTGGGGCAGTGAATTCCATGGTCTCTGAGGACCCTCCCCAAGCTCTGACAGTTTGAGTCAAACTGATGCCCAGGGGTTCCTATGGGGCTGAAGGCTGCTTTGGGCATGTGCAAGAAGGTAGATCACATTGCCCTCAGTGGGCTCTGGAGAAGCTGCAGGCCTCATCTTTCCTTAGCTCAGGCCTTAGCTCACCCTCGTCTTCCCGGATTTCTCAGTCACCCATTCTGGGGGCAGGCAGTGACTGCTTCAATGACCACTGAAGAGGCCCTGGGGAATACGGCACCCTGGTGTGACCCTGCGCACAGCACAGAAGGCTGGGTCCAAAATGTCCCCAAGCTAGGCCAGCCAATGCCCAAGACAGGTGCCTAGGGACTCTAGCTCCTACTACGTCCTCTGCCCCATATCGTCTACCTCACCCGGGGGGACGCTAAGCTCCCTATTCTGACTCTAGCCCTCAACCAATGTAGGCTTCTCAAGCTTGGAAGCCCAGGAGGTCCTTGGAGGGCCCAGGCTCCCTACTCCTAGCTCTGGAATGAGGTCACCAAGCACCCTGTGAGACACATCCTGCAACCAGACTTTCAGAGGTGAGATGCAGACTCGCAAAAGAGCCAAGCAGAACTTGGACAGGAAAATGTCAGGCAGGACATAGTGGAGAAGGGAAAGAGAGGTGAAAACTAGGGACAGGGAACCGATAGAAGCAGCGTCCCAGGAATGGGGTGATTTCACTGGGGTGAGGGGTATCTGGGCTAGGGCCAGGCCTTCTCCAGAGGCCCCAGCCCCACCTTTGAGATCGAGGTTTCGGGCGCCATTGGAGTGCTGCGTGACAGTGCGGGAGTCAATCTTGAGCGTGTGCACGTTGCCTGGGTCCCTGGACACCACCACGTTGTGCCACTGGTTGTCATTGACTGGTTTGTCTGAGTTCCCCTTCATCAAGGACGGGCCATTCCCCAGGTCAAACACGTAGTGGATGTACCTGCCCCACAGTAGGGAGGAGACACTGGGTCAGGGTGGGGGTGATGCTGGGAAGGTGGGATGAGGAGGAGCTATGGCTGGCAGGGGTCCTAGGTGCCATGGGAAGAAGGGATTAAGAGGGAGACCCCACAGGAGAGGGACCAAAACCAATGGCAAGAGGGCTATAGTGTGAGGTCCTATCATGGAGAGAATGTGAGGAGGGAGGGCCACCAAGGAGCTGGCTCTTGTGACACAAGCTCAGAAGAGGAGCTAGAAGGGAGAGGTTTGTGGGTCAGCAGGGTCCTCTGGAGGCAGGGACTGGGCTGCTCTGGGGTGGGGTCCCCTAAGGCAAGAGAGGGGCAAGACTGACTTCTGCCTGTAGATAAGGTGACAGTGGACAGAGAATGGATATAACTGGGAACTCTGGCAAGGAAGTAGCTTGGGAATCAGCAGAGTGGAGGTGGGGGGTGCTTCTTCTCCATCTTAGCTGAAGAGGGAGCCTCTCGACTTATGGTTGGGGACCTGAATCTTGACTTGCAATCTGGGGGATTGGACACCTCAGCCAGTAGCTAGGGGAGCTGTATCTGGTTCAGCAGGGGGCGGGGGCCACTTCCTTGACAGCAGTGCAATGCCCAGCCCCTCACCCCTTGACCAGCTCGATGACAATGAAGTCATTGCCGTTGCCTGAGTTGAACAGTAGAAGACCATCAGGAGCTGTGGTCTTGAACTGGAAGAAGAGGTGCATGGAAGCATAGGCTTGGAGCGTGGCGAGTGCCAGGTAGCTGCTGCGACTCTTGAAAGTGACAGGATCGGCCACGATGGCACGCAGACCAAAGCGGGCATTGAGCTCGCAGTAGGTGATGTCACCGTCCTTGCACTGGTCCATGTAGGGCTGGCCGTTGAACACCAACCCACTCAGGTGCCCAATGAAGTTGGAGGGCACTACAGAGATAAACCGCCGCTCCGTCATGATGCCCGTCTCAATGTTGTGGAACTCCAGCCGTGTATGGGCTCCTGCCATCTGTCCTGCTCAGGACAGGAGAACAAGATGAGGGGCATGAATTTGGAGCAAGACTGGGGCTTGGGATTCCAGGAGCCTCCCCTCCACAGAATGGCCACCCGTGATGTCCTCAGCTAGGCACTAGCAGCAAGCACAGCTCCAAGAGGAGCGGCAGGACTCGTCAGTCAAGAACCAACAGGCTGCCAGGGGAATGCTGCCTTCAGGGAGTTGAAATCGTTCCTGGGGTCCAGATGCCCATATCATACCACCCCTGGAGGAGAAATGGCAGAGGCAGCTTGCCAGAACACTGCTCTAGGAACGGCAGCCCAGGCAGTGGTCATGAAGTAGAACAGGGCCAAGCATAGGTCACTGGAGATGTGTCTACCTCCCCGGGCCCAGACCACCTACCCTCCACAGTCACGTTGTCCACAGAGAGCTGCAGGCTCTTGCCACGCCGGACCACCCTCACTGTGTGCCACTCATTGTCATTGAGCTTGTGCCCCGCAAACAGCGTCTCAGGGCCTTTACCTGCGGCACCAAGGGGGAAGTGAGTAGGACGCCTATACATGTTCACAGGTGGCTTCCTATACTACCTCGGGCACACAGCCTCCCCACACCCACACATGCCACACGTATACACATATATGACCAATGACTCATATTTGGCCACATCACACACCCATGAATATAAGTACACACTCATGGCCTCCCATCACACCCGGAGTCCATGCACATGCAGAGCTTTTATACCCCAATCATATATCCAGACACTCTCAGGACTGCCCTTCACGTGACTTCAGAGGGTGCCATGCACACAGAATATTAAGTGAATGGTGCCTCTGGAGTTGTACCCTGAGGCCCTGCACACAGACCAACATACTCTTCCCCCAGATTCCCAAGGGCCTTCAGTAAGTATGGCCAGAAGCTATATTCCCAGTGTATAAACACAGGCCTAAAACTTTCAAAACTTCACACAGTACCCAAATAATAAATGTGAACCCACAGCTTCAGCCTCCACACAGACACCAGCTTCTCCATCCACAATAGGACCAATGAGACCTTTCTACATATACATGCCTGGTTGATGCCACACACCAGGTCATGCCACCACACGCATTCCCCATAAATATGCACAATGGCCAGGGAGGGGAAGGTTCTGCTTCTTAGGAATTATGGCCATTTACTCAAGACCAGGATCATCAGCTTCCAGAGTCTAAAACAAAACGTATTATCTTTCCAATGCTGCTGGACTTTACAGCATTCCCTGGTCATCCCTTGGCCCTCCAGTGCTCACTCCAGGGCACACACAGCATGCCACGCACACATGAAGAGCAGGGCGCCCAGCACACACAGTCTTTCTGCCTGGGTCTACCACGTGTATGTGCTCCCCTGCGTGACCCCAAGCCATACCATGCAGAAATACCCTGAGACACAGCATTGAGCCCAGGCGTACTGCGATGCCTGGAAATGTCCACCCACTCATTCTCCATCTCACCCCTGCTGAGAGCTCTCACTGTCACCACAGAAGGAGCCCCCATTTGGCAGAAACACTCCAGCTGACACAGGAGCTGAGGGCTCCTTTCCCACCCTGGTCTTTGTTCCCATGTGCCTCGCCTTCCCCCTTGTGGCCACCTCTGGAGATGCAGCAACTTATTCCAGTCCCTCTCAGGCTCCGCCCTGCCAGCCAGTAGGACCTCAGAGCATCCTGCCACAGGTGCTACCCAAGTCTTTTCTACCTCCTCCCCACCCTCCTGCTGACTTGGGCAAAGAGTGTCCTGGTCTCTCCCTTCCTAGACCCAGTGAATATCCTGACTGCAGGCCCTCCCCCAGCTTTCCTTGGCTCTGCTTTGTTTGGTCCCTCCTGTTCCACAACTACCTGATCTCAGCCCCTGCCCACGCCCCTCCCCACACCCAAGGCCCAACCCCCACTTGAGCCAGCAATCAAGAATTCTCCTCCTCCCAGCCTCCTTCCCTAAATCCCAGCATCCAGCATCCCAGTCCCCTTGGGTCTCTGCAGAAGAAGAGGGAAGCCACTTACTGGGTGCGCAGCCGACGCGCAGGCAGTCTGGGGGGGCCATGGGGCGGGCAGAGGGGAAGGGGAGACAAAAAGGTAGAACAAGTTTTTTTTTTTTTTTTTTTTTTACATCCTTCACAGGGAGGGGTGTCTGCAGGTGGGGTTCCCCCCAGGGCCACTTTCCGGGGACCACGCGTGCCCAGGTGCCCTCTTTCCTTCCTCAGTTGGACCCCTGTCCCTCCTGCCCCCAAGAGGGCTCCAACCCTCCCCAGAGCTGGAAGGCAGGGCAGTCAGATGATGGGAAGAGGGCTTATGTCCCCCTCCTTAGAGGGGACCAGGCCTCTCGTGTCTGAGGGAGACGGGCACCTTGGGAATCCCAGTCGTACAGGGGATCAATGGGGGCCAAGGGCTTGACCAATCCCACATCTCCCCAGTCTCTGGGAGGGAGATGGGTGGGAGGGCCAGAGTCCCTGTATCCCCTGCTCTGGGACAACTCCCTCCTCAGAGCCCAGGTGTAACTTGTCACTTCCTGTCCCCTCTGGGCTCTGAGCTAAATGGAGGGGTCTGCCCCAGGGCCCCCTTCCCGAGGCTATACACCTCCCAAAGCCCCAGGGGTTAGCACCACCCCTACAGGAACCTTCCTTCTGCACCTTCCTATCCTGGGAAATGCCAGGCTGCCACTGGGGATGGATTGGGGTAGTCCTTCACCATGAAGAGGACCTAGTATTAACCTGCCTTCCTAGGGAGGAGCCAAGTCCTCACAGATGGAGACAGTGTAGCCCCCAAAATATGACTTCTCTGAAAACACAAAGCAGTTGGGGACAAGTAGCCACCATAAGCAACGTTTTCTGCCCCTGCCCCAGTCCTGGAATTGCTATCCTCTGATTTCAGGGCTGGGAAGGCCTCATTTGGTCAGAAAGCACATGTCTACGCAAAGCCTGCAGCCCAGGGCCCTGGAACCTCTGGCCATCCCTCTGGTTATATGAACCCACAGCTTCAGCCTCCACACAGACACCCAAAGGTGGGAGCCAGTCAGGTCTTGCAGAGGGAACAGTGGACCACAGTCCTGTGAAGCCCAGATTTAAGGACCTTAGGATGACTGCCCCACTCTATCAAATCCCAAGCCTGACTCAGCCTGAGGGAAGGGGCTGGCTGGAGCTGCAGAAATCCTTTACTGGGAGGCAGGGAGCTGGATCCTCATCTCCATCCTAACACTCATTAACTCACCATGTGACCCTGGGCAATGCACTTTTCTCCATGCCTCAGCTTCCCTCCATGTGAGCTGAGGGAATGGACAACAGTAGGATCCTGAGCAGGAAGTGGGCAGCAGGTGGACACTGGGTTGGCTTTGCCTTTCAGGGAGGGGCAGTTTCCTGGCCCTCGATTGACAGGCCCAGTACCCTGGCCTCCTGTTGCTCCACCCCAAATAGGTTCCCTCTACCCCACAGCCCAGGAAGTAAACGGGATAGGCAGCTGGCATCCCCTGAAGGTTCCTGCAGTGGAGGTAAACCGGTGCCCCAGTGGCTTTGAGGGCCATGGCCCCTCGGGCAGTACAGCTGAGCTCCACACGCGTTGTCAACCGCAGCAGAAGAGTGGAGGCGAGCAGCTGGGACCCTGGGCCACAGCCTGGCACCAAGGGAGGGGCGGAGGAGCAGAGAAAGGTCAAAGGGCAGACACAGAGGGAAGTGAGAAGTCTCAGTGAGAGAAAGGACGCAGAAAGAAAAGAGGAAGAAAGCAGGGAGCAGAGGAAGGAGTGGCTGCAGAGGGGACAGGGAAGGCTGGACAGAAGAAGGGGAGGACTGTCAAGGTGAGGGCGGAAAGGTGCCAGGCCCTGGAGTCAGGTCACAGGGGCTCTCTCAGGACCAGCAGAGTCTTCACCAATGAAGGGTCCAAAAAAGAAAAAAGGAGAGGCTGGAAGGGCAAGTAGGTCCCCTACTGGGAAAAAGGCCTGAGGAAAGAGCTTGATTCTTCCCCTTCCCCAGCAAGGGAGCAACAGGAATAGGGGGTCCATCTGTCCAGAGAAGAGGTGTCAGCTCCAGGCCCACCCCTGCAGAGATTCCACACTCAGAAGCACTGGCTCCAGTAGGATTTGTGAGAGCAAACTACTTGAAGATGGGCACCCAGAGGGAAGCCAGCCCCATCCAGAAGAAAGCCAGAGACAGAGTGAGCAGGAAAAGCCCAGCCCCTTCAACATACACATTCACCCAAGTTTAGGGAGCACTAACTAGTAACCTGTTAACTAGTGACCTGTGCCTCTAGTGCAGGGAATAGGCAGAAGTGAGTGGTCTTGGTAGCACAGACCCACGAAGGTCTGGCTGGATACAAGACAGCAGGGTCATAGTATGAACATGTGTTGGGGAGGTGAGAGAAAGTGGTCTACATGGAAAGGAACTCCAGGGAAAAAACACTGGCTTCCCAGACCGGCCTCACTTGGGCTCCCACCTGGCCCAGGCCCTATGGATTGAAGACAGTGGGCCCAAGACTCCCAGGCACTGTCTCAGAAGTGACATCACAGAGTGACAGCACTCTGTCACAGCCCTCCTTCAGACCTGGCTCCCAGCAGCCCCACCTGATCATTACTGACCAGCCTCAGTTGGGAAGGCAATGCACCCTCCTATGGCCCCAGGGATTAAAGGGCTTTGGGATATAATGTGTATTTAGTCTGATTTAAAACATGAATGAGAGTTAGATTTCTCTGTTTGATTCCAGGGGGCAGAACTAATGGGAATTTCAGAACAAGTGGGACTTTCAGAAGAGCAGTAAGAAAGACACTAAGAAAGAACTACTCAATGATCAGAATGGTCATCTTGGAGGCCTCCCACTGGTAGGGAATGCATGGGCGATTCATGGGGTGGGGAGGGATGCTGAAGGAGGTGACCCCCTTGCAGCTCAGAGATTCTTTAATTACACCACACCCTTCAAGTCAGTTGCACTGACAGCTGGGACCCCAGGGGCACACCTAACAGAGCATAGTGCCCAGCCTGGCCTGTCCTCTCCTCTCCTCCAGGGAGGGACCCAGGCCATGCTGGAACAGGGCAAAGAATCCAAGGGACTTTACCATCGTCTAGGGACAGAGATTAACTCCCCACTCAGGGGCTGCAGACAGCAGAAGGAACTTGCTCGGCGTTTGGAAACATAGTGGGGGCTGGAGAGCTGGAACAGGAGGCATGATCAGTTCTTCAGGATCCTCTGCCTGGAAAGAGGCAGCAGTACCCTTTTGGCCCTCTCTTATCTAGCAAATATCTCATCTCGTGAGGCTGGCACTTCAAGTCCCTCTTCAGGCCCAGCCCGGGGTCTGTTTCAATCCACTGAGTGCCTGTGAAGCCGCAGAGCTGCCTCCTGGAGCAATGGTTTCCCTCTCTACAGGATAAGATCATGAGGCCAGAGACCAAGCCTCACCAGGCTTCTCTCTATTCCCCAGCAGGGAGTCCAGCCCAGGCCTAGGGCCTTGGTGTTGCTGCCGATCTGTAAGGCCCTGCAAGCCGTGGGGAGTAAGCAGCAGGGGAAAAGAATGGGGCTCTTGAAGTGATTCACGAGGGCCGGGAGGCTGAAGGAGGTGACGCCTTGCAGCTCAAGAGATTCTTTACACTGCACTCTTCATATCAGCTGCAGTGACAGATGGGACCCCTTGTGTCAGGGTCAATTTACGTTTGGGTACTACTGTTGGGGTTACTACTTGGGCACACCTAGTAGAAGACAATTCCAGCCTTGCCATGCTACGTGGAAGCTGCCCACAGGCCTGGCTCCAAACTCAGGTCCCTATTCCAATATAGTTTTCCTTCAAGAAGGCTGGGTGGGTCTCTACTATGGGCCTTGCATCTGCACAATTGTTTCATTCCCATTCTTCCATCTGACTCTGAAAACCACCATAGACATAGGCAGAGTGAAGATTCTTATCTCCATTTTAAAGATTTTTTAAAAAAGAGACTCAGAGATGGGAAATGACTTACCCAATAGTAAAAGATATCAAGGTTAGGCCCCAGGTTTTCTGGCCCCGAGCCCAGAGCTCTTCCCATCCCAATACAAGGCTTGCTGGCAGGGTAGGGACCACCTGTGTGTCCATGGTGCCTACACAGGAGGAATCTGTAGACAGATGCATTTGCACCAAGCCTTTGGTCATGAATTTCAGGAGCCATGCTAGAGATGGCATCTCAGCACATACATGTCTACAGATGGGGACAGGGGCACAGCCAGGGGTAAGAAATGGGTGGGAGGACAGTCCTGTTATGTGTCAGTCTGGGAAGCCTATTCTTAACACGATGTGTCTTCCAAGAGGCCATCTTGTTATCTGACTTCTGAGCACTTACATGGTACAGACAGAAAAGTATGCCCAGGGAGAGGAAAGAGTGGGTCCCAAGGGCCCACAGGATAGGTTTTCCTGACAAAGGACATTGATTCCTGTCTAATCTTAAGATACACAAGCTTCTTCCGAGGGGCCTAGGACAGTCCAAATAAGCAAAATGCATCTGCCTTCCCTGAAAATCCAAGGCCCCAGATTTTCCTGCTGTGTCCCCAGCAAGCACAGACATGTGCTTAGATGCACAGAGAACACACATATGCCCAGGCAAAGGAGGGGGAACTCACACAGGATACACTGATCTGGGCAGACCTGGAAGTACAGGGCCACTTATGGGGTCCTTGGCTGGGGCCATCCTCTTGTGACAGTTTCAGGGATGCAAGGGGGCATTGTGCAGACTTGTGGAGCACTGACCAGAGTGTCTCCCAGCCTGCTTTCCCCTGCAGAGCCGCTGCACACCACCCGCTCTACAGGCTGTGATCGGGGTTAGAAGCAGGGCGGTGGGGAACCCTTCAAACTACTCTGAGGCCCTGGCCACCTGCACATCTCCCCACCTCCAGCCCCTACCTCTCTCAGCAAATCTTTGTCCTAGGAATACAAAGGCCAGGTGGCCAAAAGCGGGAAAGGAAAGAACATAGTATAAATATATTTACAAGGCAATGGGCCCCCAAAAGACCACACTCTGTCCCACAAATGCCCTGGAGACCAATGTTAGAATGAGACTCCAGATGAATATTTAGAAGATCAAAGTTCTATATTCTCACAAGGCAAGGATTCTAACCTGCTCAGAAGAGCCCTATTTCCTCTCCAGGTCCAGGACACAAGAGGTGACCCAGATGGCCTGCAAACTTCTCATATGGCAGGTCTTTGGGTGCTACACCCTTATAAGTTTCTAGAGGCCAGTCTGAAATGGACAGATTTGACCTCAGCCTGAACAGCTTAGGACCTCTCGCTTCCAGGGTTCCCCTGCTCTGAAAGCTCCAAAAGGGTGGGGACTGCTTATTCACTGCTGAGCCCCTGGATTAGAACATACCTACATTTATAAGGTATCCCATAAATATCAGCTAAATAAGTGAGCCTGGCTGTTTTCTTTTTGTCCTGACCAAGAGAGCTGAAGCCCCTGAGGAGAACCTAACAGGCTTATGGTCTGGCCCTTGTGGACACCCCGGGGACTGCCAGGCAAGGTGGAGTCAAGGCCTGCTCTCACCCCTGGGCATGGGTGGAGACATGAGTGGGCACGAGTGGCCTGAAGAGGAAGGTCAGAAGCCCTGTCCGAGGGAATGGGAAAAGCACTGAACTTTAAGGCAAATGGTCCAGGTTGAGTCCTGGCTCCTCCCTCTGCCTTCACTAGCTTTGTAATGTTGAATAAGTCAATACATGAATTTCATAATCTATAAAACAGGAACAGTGATGCCTCTTTGGTGATCTGGTGTCTTCACAGGACAGACATGAGGCTTAAATGTGAAAGCCCATGGCACTAGAAAGGGGAAGATTGTGCACCTGTGTGTCCAGTATACACACACGTGCACCTCCACACACCAACACACAGACTACTCTTTAGACTGAGCAGAGCAGCTGGGGGCAGCTGCCTGCAGGGAAGAGGCCTTCATTGTCTCTGTATCTGCCACCACACTGAGCTCAGGCTTAGCACCCAGTAGGAGTCAGCAAGTGCTTCTCAAATCAGTGAACCAATGAATGAGCAGGTGGATAAGCCAACGACCAAAAATGAGCTGTGTCATCCGTGTGTGTGCAGGACAGATGCTGCCAAGATCCACATGAGTAACCTGGGAGGATGGTTATCACACCCCAGACACTCTGGATCTCACCCCTCACAGTGTCATCAAGCATGGAGTGTCGCCCTACACTGTGTGTCCTCACCAGGGACAGAGCTCTCAGGGTCTCTGACCCAGGCTGGCACCTCCCCACCTCCAAACTCTGCTGAGGGCACCTCTTACTGGTGCCACCACCAGCTTCTCCAGACAGAGGCGGGTATGGGTCAGAGACAAGGCCAGGTGAGGGGTCAGGAAGCAAAGAACAGGGTGGTTACCAAGGTTGACAGTGAGCTTCATCTGCCCCCCATCCAGCTCCAGGCGCAGGGTGTCGGCAGACTCCCTGGAAGTGGTGGCCATCATGAGTCCGTAGGCCCGCTGGGACATGAAACGCAGGGACACATCCTCAGCCTCTGTGTGCATGGCGTTAGGCAGCATGATCTTCATGTACATGGAGCCATCATAGCTCAGGACCGTGGCCTCTGCCCCAGAAGTCGGGGAAGAGGGAAGGGAAAGACAAGCAGAGGCCAGTGGAGGGAGAGAGACCAGAGAATCATTACAAGGGTGACAAGCCTAGGGTAGGTCTATGAGGGGTTCCTCTAGGAGGAGGGGCACAGGAATGGAAAGTAGGAGTCACCCTGAGAAGGAGGAGCACAGGGATGGGGAGTAGGGACCCCTGGGATGAAGACTCTCCTCACCTCTCTCACAGACCCGCCCCAGGAAGCCAGTCCCGATGCAGTCACAGATGAAGCGGTTCCAGCCTTCTCGACAGACACCACCATTGCGACAGGGGGCAGATGCACACTGCTTCAACGTCTCCCGGGAGCAGAAGGGGGCGACGCCCACGGCCCCCTGAGCCTCAGCCAGGCCCCGGAGGTCTCGGCTACGCCCATCTATGAAGAGGTCTCGCACACAGCCCACGTAGCCTGCCCGGAGTGCTGCTGTCCACACCTCTGGGGGCAGGGGCAGGTCCACCCGGCCCCCCTCAGGGAGACCACCCAGATACAGCTCGCTCTCCAGGTCCAGAATCTCGCTGTCCCCGGTGGCCAAGAACGGCGTGCTGCGACTATTCACTGAGATGGAGCCTGGGAATCAAGGGAAGGCAGGATGGAGAAAAGCCACAGGCCAGAAAGGGATACCCTGATTCTGCCAAGGAAGCCCCCAATCCCAGCTGGGCCCCTCCACCTTGCGCCCTGCAGCAGGCTCAGGAGGAGGAGCAGCAGTCCTGGGCCAAAAGCTTGACATCACTCTCTGTAGACATTGCTTGACAAAAGTCCCCAGGCTCAGAGGCTCGTGTGACCCAGCCCCAGCCCAGCTACAGAATGCTGTGTGCCTCTGTCCACACCCCTCCTCTCCACCTCAGCAAATCCTCAGAGGATGTGCAGAAAGTGGGCATGCCCAAATCTTGAGCTCAGAAAGGGCTAGATCATTCACTGGGTCATTCCTGCCAGCCAATTCCTTAGACTGGGAACCGGAAGCAGAGAACCTTAAGGAACAGAAGGGACTGGAAGATCTTTAATCCAAAGGAGTTTTTTTTTTTTTTTTTCCCCGCTAACATTTATTAAGCTTTTATGACTAGATGCCAGGCATCCAGCACTTTAAATATATTATATCACTTAAGTCTCATAATAACTCTACAAAATTGGTCCTTTATGATCCCATTTTGAAATGGTAGATGAAGAACAGCACCAAAGTGCCACAGTGGGGAAGAAACAGAGGCAAAGCATGGTCCAGGCAGCAAGAACTCAGAGCCTGTACTCTCCACCCCTCAGCCAAGAGCCCACTCTGTGGCCAGCAAGGTGCACAAGCAGATTGGCTCCAAGGCCTGTAGGGCAGGACATCAGTGAGGAGAAAGGAGGCAGGCACAGAAGAGTTCTTCAGAAGTAGAGGGTGCTTGGCCGGGCATAGCGGTTCACGCCTTTAATCCCAGCACTGTGGGAGGCTGAGGCGGATGGATCACTTGAGATCAGGAGTTCTAGATCAGCCTGGCCAACATGGTGAAACTTGGTCTCTACTAAAAAAAATACCAAAAAAAAAAAAAAATTAGCCAGGTGTGGTGGCGCACAACTGTAGTCCCAGCTACTCAGGAGGCTGAGGCAGAAGAATTATTTGAACCCAGGAG
>NW_016107417.1:3833816-3879172 GCF_001604975.1 Cebus imitator | reverse complement strand
AAAGAAAGAAAGAAATAAGAAGTAGAGGGTGATTATCTTAGAAAAAAAGACTTGGGATCAGATGGGAATTCCACAGCCTTTACTGAGACCTTAAGCTGCAGAAACCTATACATTAGAAACTTTATTTTATTTGTATTTTTAAATTCCTTCCTCTGTCCTTTTTCCAGTTTTAAAGAACTCTTTAAAAGGAGTAGGGGTGAGAGTTAAGTCCAATCTCTCTCCTCACTGCAATACCCCACTGCAGTCATCCTAGTTAGGGAGAAAAAAGAAAGACTCTGCCTAACTTCATGGGGTTAAAGAGCAGTGGAGAGTTTGGGTCTACATGAAGCCTGAATTTGACAGGGAGCTTTGGGAGGAGAATGCAATAGGAAATCAGTGTGAGCACGGGGTGGGAAACCAAGAGGGAGGAACTGGGATCTCCTCTACAGACATAGTCCCTATTCATGGCATGTTCTCCACTGCTCAAAGCCTCACCTGAGGCTGGGCATGGCAGCTCACGTCTGTAATTCCAGCACTCTCAGAGGCCAAGGTAGGCAGATCACCTGAGGTCAGGAGTTCAAGACCAGCCTGCCCAACATGGTGAAACCCTGTCTCTACTAAAAATACAAAAATTAACCGGGTGTGGTGGGTGCCTATAATCGCAGCTACTCAGGAGGCTGAGTCAGGAGAATTGCTTGAACCTGGGAGGTGGAGGCTGCAATGAGCTGAGATCATGTCACTGCACTACAGCCTGAGAAACAAGAGCTAGACTCTGTTTCAAAAAAAAACAAAGAGAAAAGAAAAAAAACCCTCACCTGAACCAGAACTGTGCCCTCTTTTAGTAACATGGTCCCTAGCATTTCTCTCCATACAAGGTGTCAGATGACCCAGGGTCCTGACTCTAAACCCACTTCCCAGGGCTGTGGGCCTCTCCTCTAACAGGCCATCAAACATGGCCTACCTGATCACCCACACCTCTAATTATAGCCAGATTCCCCCATGCCTGCTCTGCCTACCTACTGCAGTACCTCCTGGGTTCTACATGACCCAAACAGACTCTCTACAAAGGAACCAAATGCTGGAAAAGGAAGACGGAGGGACAGAAAGAGGAGGGAAAGGGGTGTATAATGGGGGGTCAACAGGAGGAAACCATAGTGAGTACAGGCCTCTGCACCAAGATCACTCAACACAGGGTTGAGTGAACAACCCAAGCATCTATCAACAGATGGATGGATAAATGCAAGGTGTATATCCAGACAATGAAACATTATTTGGCCCTAAAAAGGAAGGATATCCTGACACTTGCTACAACATGGATGAACCTAGAAGACATTATGCAAAATGAAATAAAGCCAGATACAAAGGGATAAATACCACATGATTCCACTTAACGGAGTTACCTAAAGTAGCCAAATTACTATACAGAAAGTAGAATGGTGGGTGCCAAGGGCTAAGAGAAGAGGGAATGGGGAGTTAGCGTTTAATGGGCGAGAGTTTCAGTTTGGGAAGATAAAAGTTCTGGAGACAACTGATAGTTACCAGTGATATTTACACAACAATGTGAGTGTACTTTACATCACTGAACTGAACACTTAAAAATGGTTATGAGAGAGCCGCTGAGATGTTGATGTCTAAGAAGAACTGGATTGCCATTTATGAGCTCCTTTTTATGGAGGGAGCCATGGTGGCCAAGAAGAATGTCCACATGCCTAAGCACCCAGAGCTGACAGACAAGAACATGCCCAACCTTCATGTCATGGAGGCTATGCAGTCTCTCAAGTCCCAAGGCTATGTGAAGGAACAGTTTGCCTGGAGACGTTTCTACTGGTACCTGACCAGTGAGGGTATCCAGTATCTCCGTGATTACCTTCATCTGCCCCCAGAGATTGTGCTTGCCACCCTACACTGCAGCCGTCCAGACAGGCAGGCCTCGGCCTAAAGGTCTGGAAGGTGAGCGACCTGCAAGACTCACAAGAGGGGAAGCAGACACAGATACCTACAGATGGAGTGCTGTGCCACCTGGTGCCAACAAGAACGCTGAGGCTGGGGCTGGGTCAGCAACTGAATTCCAGTTTAGAGGTGGATTTGGTCGTGGACGTGGTCAGCCACCTTAGCAAAATTGGAGAGAATTATTTTGCACTCAATGAACTTACAGCTAAAAAAACTTTAAAATATTAAAAAAATAAAAATAAAAATAGTTATGATGGGCCAGGCACAGTGACTCATGCCTGTAATCCCAGCACTTTGGGAGGCTGAGGCAAATGGATCACTTGAGGTCAGGAGTTTAAGACCAGCCTGAACATGGTGAAAGCCTGTCCCTATTAAAAAAAAAAAAAAAATTAGCCAGGTGTGGTGGCACACACCTATAATCCCAGTTATTTGGGAGGCTGAAGCAGGAGAATTGCTTGAACCCAGGAGGCGGAGGTTTCAGTGAGCCAAGATTACACCATTGCACTCCAGCCTGGGCAACAAGAGTGAAACTCCGTCTCAAAAAAAAAAAAATTAAATGGTTACGATGGTCAATTTTTTTTTGCTGTTTTGTTGTTCATTTTTTTCTCCATCCCATGTGATCTGCAGGAAAGGATGGTAAATTTTGTTATGTATAATTTACCACAATGGCAAAAACAAACATAGAAAAAAAAATCAGGGAAAAGATCTAAGAGAGTTTTCTTGGAATAGCTGCCCTAAGTCTGTGTTTGTGTGCACATATGAAATGGGTGGTCAGAAATGTCCAGAGCTGGTCAAGACAAGAATACAAGGACCAGCCAGACCTTGTCCAGACACTGCCTCCCAAGATCGGTGTGAGCTAACAGGAGCATTTCCTGAAAGCACAGAGGACTGGAAGACCTGCAGTGCCCTGCAAGGCTTGGGCAGACTTCCAACCTAGGGAGTTACTGACCACCTGGTGGAAACCCCTAGGGGCAAAGGGATCTGTGAAGAATCCCTAGGGCTGCCCTGAGACACAGCTCTGGGATGAAACCATTTAACGTAAAGCCCCGGGGTGGTGGAGGGGATGGCAATACTTCTTCGAGGAAGGACAGGAAAGAAACAGCAAGTCCATGAGAAGCAGTCACTCCCTGGGAGCCACAGTGGCCCCTCCTTCCTGTATGGGGAGGAACGGTCATTCCACCCAGACTCACAGGCCCAGCTCAGTGACAGGCAGAGGAGCACAAAAATTTAGCTGACGCTGATAAGTGCTTAAATTGGATGTTTCAGTTCTCATTTATATCAATTTCCCTTTCTTGGATAATTCTCTCATGTTCAACAAGACGGAAAAGAGTAAAGAAGAGAGAAATAGCAGACAGAAAACAAGAAGAGCATGCAAAAGACTGAATGAAGGGTGAAGGAGATAGTGGCTAGAAGTGACAGAAGGTTCAAGAACAGGCCTCTGCCCGATCCCAGCACTCTGCCCTGACACTTTATTGTTCTAGAGCCCTCATTGCTAGGTAGGAATGCGGGGCTGTTTACTGTCTTTTCACTCCATGCTCTCCCACCCCACACCAGCAGCTCTGTGACAGTGAAGATCGTCTCTTTAGTTCCCCTGCTGTCCCTATCTTCAGAACCTTGGAC
This sequence comes from Cebus imitator, assembly GCF_001604975.1. Taxonomy (NCBI): domain Eukaryota; kingdom Metazoa; phylum Chordata; class Mammalia; order Primates; family Cebidae; genus Cebus; species Cebus imitator. Next base: position 3,875,623 of record NW_016107417.1, on the reverse strand, counting down.
AGCATCTAGCACACAGTGGGTGCTCAGTAACTGTTGAGTGAGTTTTCTTTTTTCTTTTTTTTTCTTTTTTTGACACAGAGTCTTGCTCTGTCACCCAGGCTGGAGTGCAATGGCAAGATCTCGGCTCATTGCAACCTCTGCCTCTCGGGTTCAAGCAATTCTCCTGCCTCAGCCTCCCAAGTAGCTGGGACTACAGGAGTGTACCACCATGCCCCACTAATTTTTGTATTTTTAGTAGAGGCGTGGTTTCACCATGTTGGCCAGGCTGGTCTTGAACTCCTGACCTCAAATGATCCACCCACCTCGGCCTCCCAAAAGTCCTGGGATTACAGGCGTGAGCCACAGCGCCCAGCCTAGTGAGTTAATTTTTTCTTTAGGTTAAATGGCTCTAGACAGAAGGGAAGCATGGCTGGGAAGATATATTCTTAAAGGAGAATGGGGTATCTGCTCTGTGTTGGGCACTGTGCTAATGCTTCTACAGATGTGCTCTTATTTTCTCCTCTCAAGGGCCCTTGTGGGATTATTCCTGTGGCAGATAAGGAAACAGAGTCTCACATGAAGCAAGTAGGGGAGCTGAGGTCTGACTGATGCCAAATGCTGTGCTCTTTCTGCCAATGTGCCATGACAGAAAGGACAATTGGGAAGATGTGAGGAGGGGTGTAGGAGAAGCACCAGGGAGGAGTACAAGAAATGGTGTAGAAGAGACCAGCTGAAGAGAGATGGAGAGGGTGTCAGGGCAGATGGAAAGGGGTGGCCCAGGGAAGGGGTAGGGTCCAGAGGCCTCCTGACCTTTCCGCCCATCCCTCTGGAAGTCCACGTGACACCACTCGCCATCATTGACCTTGCGGCTGGATGCCCGCAGCTTGATGCCCCCAGATCCCATGTCCAGCAGAAGATAGAGATGGCCATCCAACAGCTCCATGGCAAAGTAGTCGGCCCGTTGAGCAGAGCTGTGGCTGCCAGCTCCACCCCCAGCCCGCCGGCCCTGGCTAAAGAGCAGCAGCCCATTGGGCTCAGTGGTGCGGAAGTCTAGGGAGATGGAGCCAGTGCGTTTAGCACTCCAGCGGGGCAGTGCCACAAAGGCCTCGGGACTCTCAAAGGTCACGGGGTCCAGGGCAGCCACATCCTCACAGCGGAATGACAAGTCCCCCTGCAGCTTCATCTTGGGGTCCCCTTCCTTTGCCAGGCGAGATAGTTCCAGTTTGAAGTCATTGTTCTTATAGACCACCTACAGGGAGGAGTGGGGTCAAGAATAAAGAATCAAAAGCAGCTTAGGGCCTGGCCATTCCCACCCAGCAGCAAGCACCAGGGGACTCAGCCACCCACCACTGGTAGGCCCTGCTCAGTTCCACCAAACCACTCAGCTTAGGCCTCTGCTCTAGAGCTTCAGGCGCAGAGGCTGTGAACAAGCACCTCCCTTGCCACATCCTCTGTCCTGTCTTCTGGCCCAGCATGAGCATGGTGGCTTGCCCTGTGGGCGCTCAGTGCCCACTAAACTGCAGTTCATCATAACGACAAGGCCACTGATGTGTGGTAGCCATTTTCTACTTGATGAAATATGTTCACTTACACTCTCATGTGCCCCTCACAACTTTAGGAAGTAGGCACTGACCACCCAACTACAGAGAAGGAAACTAAGCATCAGACAGGCAAATGACTTGACCACAGTCCCAGAACCAGTGAGTGGAAGAGCTGGGACTCAAACAGAGATCTTTAATCGTCACACCCAGCATTCTTTCCTCTGTACCACCGCTGCCTTTGAGGGTCCTCTATGAGGATGATGTTTCCAAGGCTCAAGGAAATGAGAGGGGAGAAGCCTCTTGATGGAGTCAATGGGCCTTAGTTTTTAAAGAGGGGATGTCTTCACCATGGACTTGGAAGGAAGAGAGGACCAGGCACCTAGCCAGATCAGACTAAGTCACACTGAAGACAGGAGCCAAAGGGCTCCTGAACAGCCCGCAGCCCCTCCCTAACCCTACTCACATCCTTGAGGCAGCCCATGAAGTTGTTGCTGACGGGCGAGCCCGGCAGGTCAGCTGTGTTGGGGCTGCCCCCGATGTAGAAGAAGTCATCAGAGCCCAGCATGGTGTAATCCTCCTGCGTGTAGCCTGTGGTGGTCAGGATCCCGTCCACTGAGATGGTCACCTGCCCAGCCCAGGGGGGAGGGAGAAAGACAGGAGACAACCAACATTAAATCCCTAGGAAGAGCTATGGCTGGGCAAAGGAGGGGCCAGAGGGCAGCGGGGGAGGGGGACCCCCATTTTTATGTCTGCTTGTCTTGGAGGAGGAACAGTGGGGGAAGAGAGGGAATGAGGAAAAGGAAGCAGCACAAGATTTGATGGTTTCAGGGTGGGCTAAGACTTGCCCTCTGGCCCTCAGCTCAGCAGGCAGGAGCCGAAGGGTGCCTAGAGAGCTCCCCATGAGATACCCCAAGAAGCAGCTCCTGGAAGGCACTCTGAACAAGAATTGGGGGCTCCAGGACAGAGCCCCCATTCTGGGGCACAGGATAGGTGCAAATGACATCCTCACTTTTCTTCTCCTGAAGGGACTCTCTGGACACACATGTGACTCCAGAACTTCTTTCGAAAGCATGCCAGAAAATAGTATTCCCTGGATCTTATGGCTTAGACTCACCTGCAGCCCTCTCTGCTGGGTGTGCTGGGAAATCATTCAGTCTGGAACCAGTAGGGAGATAGAAGATAGCAGTGGGAGGACCGGGAACTCAGATATTCCTGGGAAGTCTTGGAACTTTCTGGGGTTGCCTACTGGAGCTGATTTCTGCCCTTGCTGTGCAGTCTCCAAGTCTTCACTTCTCCTAGCCCTTTCCTGAGTCTCTCTGTTCGCTACTCCAATCTCCTTATATTCAGGTCACAGGAGAGGGAAGCCCTTTAGCTACATCAGCCCACTCGTCCTTCTTCCTGTCTAATTGCCCTACCTACTGACACCACCAGAGTTACTCCAGGGAGTCAGGGCCAGCTTAGGGAACAAAAGAGGATAGGGCTAACCTCATAAATACCTTGTCCCTGGGCTGAAAGTTCAGTAAGAAGGCAGGATGAGCAGGAATGGGGGAGTACTTGGTGTTCCAGGAGGCATGGGGGGCTCAGTCATGGCCTGAAGAATGCAGAAGTGATCTTAGGTGGAGTGGGGCGTGACAAGGACAGGAAACTCTCCAACCCTCCCAGTACCCCCTGCAAATGCCCACCTAGTCTTCAAAAAATCTCACTCTACAAGCAGCCCACGAGGGTTCAAAACACCCAGAAAGATTGTGCGAGAAGGGCCAAGGGTTATGAGACTATGAGCCCCTACTCTAGGAAGACCTTGGTTTGGGAGGGTCAGCTGGGAAAGAGGGCAGAGCTCTGCAGGGTCAATGGGAAGCTGGTTCAGGTTTAGCCCAACACTGTGCTTCCACAGGCCACAGCTCACCCCATTTCCCATTCCCCAAGAGTGCCTCAGCACCCTCTTTCAGGAGCAGTCTAGAGATTGGGGCCTTCCAGTCACATCCTATGCCGTCCCCACCCACACCAGTCCATGTGCACATGCCACCAGCCATCTTCCAGTGACTTGTCTCCCAGGGTCCATGGTCTCAGTGAGTGAGAGGGAGGCACTCCAAAGGGACATGAGCAGAACTGGGGCAAGGGAGCTTCCTGCTCTCCTAGGACCCTGAGTCCCCCTTGTGCCTGGCTGGAGCCTCGCAGTGAATGGGGTAGAGCTGAGCCCTACTCTCCACCTCCTGGGAACCATCAAACCTTGTGCTGGGGTAATTAGGTTCAAGAGCAGAAGGTAAGGGGGTGTCTTTGTGGAAAGGGGCAGTCTGAAACCTTATGAGTCTTACTCGAGGGGAGGACTGGTCATTATTGTTTATTTATTCTTCACTCCACCCCACCCTAAGGCTGGGAATTAGGAGTCTGGGTAGAAAAGGGAAGGGTCAAAGTATTAGTCACAAAAACATGCAAATGAGATTAGACCTGGCAGAGAGGGGCTGGAGAAAGGGAAGAAGGGACTGGAATGAAAGGGCAGGAATACGATAGGGAGTGGGTCACAGGGTGAATGGGCCTCCCTGGGGCAAATTCAGTTCCATCCAGCCCTCCACCTCCACTCTGCTCTGGGAGACCAGAAATTGGGCTGCTAATTACTTCCTGTGCCTAAATCTGGTCACCCCAACTGGTCAGCTTCTGAGGGGCAGACACCAGCCTGAAATGTCCCTGTAACCCCACTAATCTGAACATAATCCAGGGGATTCCGCATACAGTCATTAAATAACCCCTATGACCCAGGGCCACACTACCTGCATCTCCATCTATAAACCTAACACCCAGGGAGTCTGTGACTTTAGTGACAGAAACTCAAGTGCCCTCCTGCTTCAGTGCAGGGAAAGGGCTCTTCTAGTCCCAAATCTCCCCACAAAGAGAATCTCCTCTTTTGGCCTCCAACCCATCTAGCCTCCCAGTTGTGTCCTCCCTCCCTGGCCTCACAAGTCAGGGCACCAGCCACTGGCCATCTCCCTCACCCTATGGGCTCTCTCTATCCCACTCCATTTGCCAAGGTCAGCCTCCCTTTGCCCTCTCTGACTTAGAAGGGCCCGACAGTGTCGGGTAGAGAAGAGGAAATACCCTCCTCAGTTTCCCTCCTGGCTGGGCACAATCTCACCTTGCCCCCTTGGGCTTTTTCCTACTGGGAAAAGGGCTGCCTTAATTACCCTCTTATGGCCCAGGGGTGAGGCTGGGGCTGGGGCAGTAAGAGGAAGGACAACATAAAGAAGTGCCCAGAGGAAGGTGATCAGCTGGAGGTGGGGCGTAGAAGGAGAAAGTGGGGACAGGTTCTGAGTGGAAAGGAAGTGAAGGGTAGAGGGAATGGAGGAAGGTCTCTGGGGAAGGCAAGGAGGGAGATGACTTAGATTAGTAAAACCCGACTGTTCCCTCAGACAAATCAAAGTCCAGACACAAAAATGGCAGGTTCGTTAGTAAAAGCAGGAAACAGGGGAATAATTCCCCCAGTCCCCCTCCACCCCGGGGGTTCATGATGCCCCTGCCCCCCAACCCCCCCAACGCATCTTCTGGAAGGGGTGGGGCCGGCGGGGGAGGAGGGAAGGGAGGGGGCCATGCAACACAGAACAGCCACTGCAGCTGGACACATGCAGGTTAGAGGAGCAGGATGGGGCCAGGCCCAGCAGAACAGGCCAGAGAAAGGCAGCCAGGTAAGAAGGCGTGCAGGGCAGGGGCACTGGGAGGAGCAGAGATGGAGGCGACAGAGCTGTGGGATGCAGGTAGGGACAGTTTCCTTCCAGTGATAGAGGGAAGAGAGAGGAGTGACCACTAGAACAGAGACACTTATGGATTGAAAAAGGAAGAGCAGGGACATTTGACTCTACCTTCCTTATCAGCAGGTGACCCAGCACTCATTCCACCACCCATTCGCCACCGATCACCAACCCCCAGACACACCTGAGTACACATCACATCCTACCCAGGGCAGTGGGACATTCCAGCTGTCTCCTTCCAAACAGCATCACTGAGACACAGCAGAGTATCTGCACCCAACCCATGCCGACCCACTCAACACAGACAAGCAGGCCGAGTGGGTACTGAGCTGGCCAAGGGAAATAAGCCAGAGCTTCTGTCCTGGAAGACTTGTGTCCAGCCAGAGGAGAGGGGAGAGAATGCAGAGGCAGCAGAAGCCCACTGGCCAGCCCCCACTGTGCTCCCCAGGAGCAGAGAGGCGGGCTGGAGGTGGCCACAAGGGGCAGTCTGTGACTTGGGTAGGCTCTCAGCCCTCCCTGCTGACCCCCTTCTCTTCCTGCTCCACACACTTCCCCTGTGGCAGGCTGTGCAGGATATGAAACTAGGTCCTGGCCATAGATAACTCCACACTGGTGGGGACTCCATGTCCACCATGCCTTAGAAAGAAAGGCTGAGGAAGAGGGGAAGTATCCTTCTGCCGACTTTCCCAGCCACCTGTGATGATCACAGGGTCACTGACCTCATTGGGAGGGGGACTTATTCTAGGAAGAACAAGACTGACGGCGGGTATGTTCAACTTGTGAGTAAGCTAGCTGGGCTAGGGAGATTCCAAGCCCCTTGATGTTGTGTGCCAAAGTGTCTCCGTGGGCTTTTCTTTTCCTGTGAGAGTCCATCGCTGTTATCAAATTTTCAAAGGGATCCATGAGCCAAAGGTGGTTAAGAGCAACTAGTCTAGGAGAAAGGTCCAGACATCCCCTTAGGATTGAGTGGGTGGAAATAAGGGATAAAGACAAAGGGGAAGAAAGGGTCTCCAGGCTGAGTGAGATACTGCAAGTCCTGCTAAAGGTTTGGGTTAGCTACCTCTTCAGTGTGAGGGCAGAAGCTAACCAGAGACTCAGGTTGGAAAGACACACCATGAAGACAAACTTAACTGGCAGGCATAGCCCTGCTGTGGATCCTGAGGTTGGGATTTGATCGTTTGGGAATAGAGAGGAAAGATATGAGGTCAGAAATCCTGGGCCCTCAGCCAGGCATGGTGTCTCACGCCTATAATCCCAGTAGTTTGGGAGGCCAAAGCAGGCAAATTGCCTGAGGTCAGGAGTTCAAGACCAGTTTGGCCAACATGGTGAAACCCCGTCTCTACCAAAAATACAAAAAAATTAGCCAGGCATGGTGGCATGTGTCTGTAATCCCAGCTACTCAGGAGGCTGAGGCAGGGGAATTGCTTGAACCAGGGAGGTGGAGGTTGCAGTGAGCTGAGATTGTGCCACTGCACTACAGCCTGGGCAACAGAGTGAGACTGTGTCTCAAAAAAAAAAAGAAAGAAAGAAAGAAGAAGGGAAAAAAATAGAAATCCTGGGCTCTCGTTCAGCCTTTGCCCTTTTCCAGAACAATCCCATTTTACCTCTCTGACTCTCACCTGTAAGAGGAGTCTAACAACTTCGGTCACTCCCATTTCTTCCAGGCTTACTTTGAGCACCAAATGAGAAAACTGAAGTTAAATTCCTCATCTGGCTATGTGATCCTAGGCAAGGTGCATTCTCTGGGCTTCAGTTTCTCCCATCTGTTAACTGGGAACAATCTCTCCCTGCTACCTGCAGTCCAGGCATTCATCAAATTTAAATGATATTTGAAAGAGGACGGCTATTCAAAGACTCCCAGTGTGTGTATAAAGAACTATCATTATTTTTACAAGCAAACTCCATCAGCCTGATCACACCTAATCCGAACTTCTCAACCTTCTCAAGGTTGGCCTTTTTGCTATATATCCACCCTCTCCCCCAAGAAGAAGTATTCAAACAACATGAAGAGAGTCCATACAAGTGAGTTAGTAAAAATAAATTGAAAACTAAACAAAACCTGTCTGGGGGATGCCTTGGGAATCAGAATACACTGAACCCTGTTACAAGGCCTCTGACTTTGGTTTTGTCCTGAAAGAGCTGATTCCTAGTACAGGTTTATGAAGGTCTATGAGGCCACCGAAAGGCAACCAGATCTGGTCATCAGTCAGTATTGCTCATGCAGGAAAGTGCAGGCTTTAGAGACTCAGAATTTAGCAGATACTTTCCTTTCCAGGGCTGAAGTGAGACAGCATAGTTTGTTTATTTTTGTTTGTTTTATGCGTGCGTGTGTGTGTGTGTGCGTGTGTGTGTGTGTGTGTGTGTGTGTGTGTGTGTGTGTGTTTTAGAGACAGGGTTTCTTGCTGGGGCACAATGGCTCATGCCTGTAGTCCTAACACTTTGGGAAGTCGAGGTGGGCAGACTGGCTCAGCTCAGGAGTTCGAGACCAGCCTGGGCAATACAGTGAAACCTGTCTCTACTAAAAATACAAAAAATTAGCCGAGTGTGGTGGCACGCACCTGTAGTCCCAAACTATTCAGGAGGCTGAGGCAGGAGAATTGCCTGAACCTGGGAAACGGAGGTTGCAATGAGCTGAGATCATGCCACTTCACTCCAGCCTAGGCAACAGAGTAAGACTCTGTCTCCAAAAAAATAAAGAGTGGGTCTTGCTATGTCACCGACGCTAGTCTTGAACTCCTGGGCTCAAGCAATTCTACCTTAGCCTTGAGTAGCTAGGACTACAGGTGCCTAGCTGGTGATTTGCTTTTTTTTTTTTTTTTTTTTTGGAGATGGAGTCTCACTCTGTTGCCAGGCTGGAATGCAGTGACATGATCTCAGCTGACTGCAACCTCTGCCTCCCAGGTTCGAGTCTCCTGCCTCAGCCCCAAGTAGCTGGGATTACAGATATGCACCACCATGCCCAGATAATTTTTTGTATTTTTAGTAGAGGCGGAGTTTCACCATGTTGGCCAGGATGGTCTCAATCTCTTGACCTTGTAAACTGCCCACCACAGCCTCCCAAAGTGCTGGGATTACAGACAACTATGCCCGGCTGGTTGTTTGCTTAACCAACTTAAGTCATTCATCTGTCCTCCTCTTCTCCAGCCCAATTCCTGAAACATTCTGAGCTTTCATACAACTATTTTGGAACAGATTCTTTTTGTTGTTGTTGTTTGTTTGTTTGTTTGCTTGAGACAGAGTCTTGCTCTGTTGCCCAGGCTGGAGTGCAGTGGCGCAATCTCAGCTCACTGCAAACTCTGCCTCCCAGGTTCAAGCAATTCCCTGTCTCAGCCTCCAGAGTAGCTGGGATTACAGGCACCCACCATGATGCCTGGCTAATTTTTGTATTTTCAATAGAGACAGGGTTTCAGCATCTTGGCCAGGCTGGCCTTGAAGTCCTGACCTTGTGATCCACCCACCTCAGCCTCCCAAAGTGCTGGGATTACAGGCGTGAGCCATCGTGTTCAGGGATGGATTCTTAAGAAGAGATGTTAATAGGATCTCCAAGTGAGCCAGAGATGCTATATTCTCCAGAGTTTGCTATGGAAGAGAATTATTTCTTTACAAAACATCCTTGCCCTGGAAACACTGAGATAATCAGTTAACATTTTATAAAGCTTAATAACATTACAATTTCCTTTACAGAGTACAAATGTTTTCACTTCTATTACTCTACTTGATCTTCACTCTGAATGCATGTAACAGGCAATGCAAGTATATTACCTCAGTTAGCCCATTTGGTAGGTAAGGAAACTGAGCTTTAATAGCTTCAGCCCACATTGTCAATTTTTAACCAATTTGAGGCTAAATGGAAAGTCTGCTGGGTCCTAATTCTAGGATGGTACTCTCCAGAGGCTTGGGGTGTACCACATGGCTTGATCTTGCCTCCCTTCTGTCCCCAAAGTCATAGGTCGGCTATCCAGAGAAGTACTGTAAAGAAAGTGGCCAGCCCCTGACAGGTACTCAATGGCCTGGCCTGAGCTGGACAGGTAGCTGCTAACTCCTAGAAGCAGAAGCTGAAGAAACAAGAAGACTGGCATTGTATGACCCTTTGGAACACCAGGACCACTGGGAATGGCCACCTGAGGTCTTAAATTGGGGAGGGCTGGAATGGCTTTGGGCATGGGCACTAGTCTATGCAGTCTGTTTGGGTGCAAGAAAACATGGACCTGCAGAAGTGTCAGGAAAAGCCAGATGTGGCCTGAGAGGCAGAGCTTCCTAGAGAAGTGGGGGAGCCACTCAAATTGGGAGCCCCAACTGTTACGCTTCCCTCCTCATCAGCCAGCCTTGTAAACCCAGGAGGTTGGGCAGGCCAGGCAGCTGCTGCAAGCAGCACCAGCCCCATGAGTGCAGACACGTCCATCTGCAGGGTCCCCAGCTTGGTGCTCAATCACTCTGCATTATTAATAGGCGATGACTAACCAGCTGCTGCTGCAGAGCCAGGACTGGGCAGGCACAAGGGAATCCCAGGGGATAGCACGCAGCAGGGCCTACAGGCACACACTCTGAGGTGACGCAAGGAGCAAAGAGCCAGACCCAGCTCCTTCCCTGTTCCTACCTGCCATGGCACTGAGACTGAAGGGCCAGTCCCCACAGTCTACCTCCACACAGAGTCCTTGCCAGGCTCAAAACCCACACAGTCAGGCAGCCCCCAGCTCACACCATCTCACACATGGAGAGTCACCAGCAGGGCCTCGTACACACACAGTACAGCTTCCCACTAACACCCCAAAATGTCACGCCAACATTTACACACAGTCACACCCACACACCAACACACACCAGCTGCATTTACACAGACACCCACACCAACACTCACCAGGACTGAGCCCAACCCAAACAGAGGAGCTCGGTGACAAGGACAACCAGTGCTGCCCCTTCCCACCCCTCCAGGCCTCTTCCTCTCACTCCCCTCAACAAGGAAGGAAACCAGCCCCTGTCAGAGGCCATGCGGGGCAGTCAGCGGGCAGAGAGGACAGGGGGTGAAGAGAAGGAAGACAGTGTGAAACACAGTGTTAGTCAGAGCAGTGGAGCAGTTGGGGGGAGCTGGACGCTATCCCTGGTGGGGGGAAAAGACCATTCATGCCATGCAAAATGTGGGGGACATGGAACCAGGAACCCTCAAGGCTGAGAAGTGCGGGAGGGGATGGCACCTTTCCCGGAGCAGCCAGCACTGGGCAGCCCCCAAACTGCTATGAACCGGTGATTTGCATGAGGTCTGGACTGATCCCAGGCAGCTCTGCATCTCCCAGGGCCATGCCCCTCAACCCCTTGGAACCCACCTGGCTGGCTGCCACTGGAGGTCTCACCCCTAGCCCCCTCCCCCAGCTTGAGGGGCCCTGTCCAGGGAGCGACAGTGAGCAGGGCATAGCATGTCATGGGATGGTGTTTTCCATGGATTTTCAGGAGACCAAGAAACTAAATCAAAGGAAAAAACAAGGGAGGGGAGGGAAAAAAACAAAATAAAGCAATAGAAATAAGCAGCCTGGCATCGGGGCTGGTCTAACCAGAGCTGATGAACATGGGGCCTGCCCCCAGGTCTCTCTGGCCAGGAATCTGAATTCGGGAGTTAGGGATTACAGCAGGGACAAGCCAAATTCCTCGATTTCCATTTGTCTTTTGGATTTCAGTTTGGACCAAAAAAGAAAGAAAAGGGAAAGAGGGAAACTAAAAGAGAAGCAAAATCTAAAGATTGTCCAGGACGCAAAAAACAATTGGAAGAGCAAAACAACCAAAAACCAAACAGGGAGAGGAAACAAAAGAGGGAGAATCGAACAGTTAAAAAAACCCACGGCAAACCAAACGGTAAGACAATTAGAGTGATATCTACCAGATAATGCAGTTTGTTTACCATAGCGTGTCCAATCCCTGCGTGCTTCACCGGAGATGGGGGGAGGGGGAGGAGGGGGGTGTCAAAAAAAAAACAACAAACACAACAAAAGAACAGAATGAAAAGAAAAGAAAAATAAAATGACCAACTGTGAAACTCAAGGAAGGAGGAAAAATATATATCCATATATATTTGGTTGTTTGTTCCAACCCTCCCACCTTAGGTTCAGCGAAAGTATTTGTTTAAAGAAAATTAAATTATAATGGGGGGAGGAAATAAAACACACACAAAAATTAAGTCCCTTCTTCTTCCCATACCTCCCCCACCCCTCCTCTGGATTCCTCCTCCCCCCGCCATCCCCTCCCGGAAGAAGAGCCGTCTGCAGAGAAGGGGAACAGTTAGAGACCTTGGTTAGTACAGAAGAAAACAACAAAACAACTGGACCAAGAAAGCAAAGACTTAAAGATGGCCGACATTCCGCAGATGAGACAGAAAGGTTAGTTCGGTTTTTCACTCATACCTTGCCCCACCTGTCCCTGCCCATCACTTGGTCCCCTGGGTTATAAGCGTGTTAGTAACACACACAGAGTCGGCAACGGGGTTTTCCAACAGACGGTGAGAGAGGGAAGGCAGGGGATTAAGAAGCAGACCCAATTATGCAGTATTAGTAAGTCCTATCAGCTGAAATGTTAGAGAGTTGAGGGGAAGGAAGGGAGGGAACAAGGTCTGTGAGAAGGAATGGGCTATTGGTTGGAGCCATGGACTTATGGGTTTGTTGGCTAACTGATCAACCAGATGGCTTTCCAGAGAACTGGCTGAAGAATGAGTCAGTGCTGGCCAACTGGCTGACCAGTGGCCATGCCGGGTTAATGGATTAACCAGTTGGTGATGGGCCAGCTGGCTACCAGTCTGGGAAAAGAGTGGGCATCACCCCTGGAGAATCAAAGGACTGGCAAGAATGAGAGGCAATTTCATTTGGAGGCAAAAGGAAGAGGTTCCCAAGGAGCATAGGAGGGGCCACAGATGCCTGCTTTTCCTGGGGATGGAGAATATGCAAATGATCCAGGGAGTCACTGAGAAAAGGGGCAGCTCCTCTCTCTCTCTTTTTTTTTTTTTTTTGCTTCTCATCCTTGAGAAGGGAGACAGTGAGTCGCCACCAGAACAGGGGAAAGGAAACCTTGCCCTCTATGGATTGGCAGAGGACTCACACATTATATTGAATTATTCCAAATCTTCCTCCCTCTCCTCCCCATCTCCCACCCATAGTTGATTCCTCCCACCTGTCCACCTTGACATTTAGAACTTTCCCCAAAAGTTCTCCAGGCTCTTCGATCATTCCAACCCCATTCTCTTATTCTCTGGGCTGCCGTCCCTCTCAAAATCAAGTGCTCACCACCACCACCCCTACAAATCTCTAGAATTGGTAAGGCCATCCCAGCAGCACAGCCTCCTCTCATGTACACCCAGAAACCCCTGAGTCTCTGCTCCCCATAGCCAGTGCCAGAAATTCACTCCCCCTACACCCAAAAAAAAGGAACATGGATGCCCACCTACCTCTAAAATCCCCGACTTTTCCCTAGGCTATAAGCCCACTCTTTCTGCCCCAATCTCTAGTGTCCCCACTCTCACGTAGTTCTAAGTTCATTTTCTCTTCTCACTGCCAAAGACAGCAGCAACAACCACCTTCTAAATTACCCCCGTCTTTGGGGAGGGGATGTCAGAGGCACTGAGGCAGCTTTACTTAAGAGTCTTAGAGATGGAGGGACATTATTGCTTGATGCCTGTTAAATACTAAACTGTACCCCCGAGAGTGTGATTGTGAGGAGAGGTATTCTAGGGACAGATCCATTAGTTAGAGAGTTGTTATAACCAGTGGGCACAGGACTAATTCAGTAAGATAATGAATAAGGTCCTCATATAATTAAAAATAACAGAATTCAATATTTAGCAGCCAGAAGATGTGCTGAATAACCAATATTAATTATTAGTGATGCAGAAGCAGTTTACATAGCAAGAGAAGAGTCTAATTGCAGGTGCAGTGATGGGAGCCAGGGGATAGCGTGTAATAAGAGGATTAATACTGGAGGCTGGTAGGACTGTCATGAAATGAAGAGGCCAACTAGTCAGAACAAGGAACAATTAGCTTCAGGGCAGCTAAACAATCAGGCCCAAAAAGGTAAGTGCTGTCGGGTATCACTGCACTAGTCAAACAAGGCAGGAAGAAAAAGGTGTTGGAGGTAAAAATCCAGCTACTACTCTTTGAGTTAGAACTGGTTGTGGAGAATAAAATAAGATTTAAAAGTTTTCAACTTTATGAAGAAGATTCCATTTTTAACAAGTAGAACAGCAAATTAAGAATCAGGAGTGAGAAAAAAAGGGATGTGAGTTCAAAGCCTTGCGCCTTCCACTAATTTGTCGAGAGATCCAGGCTTCCTCTGAAAAATAGCGGGGTTGGAGTAGATGAGAAGGGGCCCCTCTAGACCTAGGGATTAAGGATCCAGACCCAGTCCAATGAAGACCATGCTTATAAGGGCAATTGTTGTGAAATACTAGAATGGAGCTTCCACTGGAACCCATTTCTGGTGGCCTGGGACACATCACACGGAAGGGGTACAAAGTAGCCCAGGTCTTCCCAATGGCCAGGATCTGGAGAGCCGAGGCTTCAGACTAATAGATGAGCAATGAAGGCTTTATCCCACTCACAGAAACAGCTAGAGAGCTCCTGGAGCCTGGGAGCACAAGAATGACAACACATGATGAATGAGAAGGGCATCAAAGTCACAGAGGGGAGAAGTCAGGCATCATATCAAGTGGTCATTTTTACCAAGTCTTTCTGACTCAAATGCCAGCTCTAGGATTTCACGAGGCAGAAAGGAGAGCCCTGGGACAAAACAATACCTCATCTCTACCTTGAAATCTTAGTGTAGCTCCAGCCCCCTCAAGAAAGCCAAGAGAAGGAATATTTACACAAATCACAAAAATCAGGAGTGAAGACAATCTGTGGAGCTTGAGCATGAGAAGCTCAGGACAAAGAGAAGAGGAACCCACTCCACTTGCATGTAAGAGGGACCCATTTTTCAGAGATACAAGCAGAACATTGAAGATTGAAATGGCTTCAACATTTGAGAACTTCCAAGAATGACAGAGGCACAAGACAAACTCCAGCTTCCTTTGCATTTTGCACCAATGACAACAACCAGGCCCTTACTTGGAGGCAGAGGAACAGAGTGGCTTTGAAGTCAGACTTCCAATTCCACCACTTCCTAACTGGATAACCTTGAGCAAGTTCTTTAACCTTCTGCGTCTTATTTTTCTCATCAGTAAAATGGAAATAATATGTCCACCTCACAGAGTTGTCATAAAAATTACGTGAGATAGTAAAGAGCAATGAGATCCTTGAGGCCAGGGGCTAGTGGGGAAAGACGTTACAGTGCAATCTGAGAATCGCTGTGACAAAAAGATAGAGTCCTGAGGAAATTTAGAGGAGGGACCAGGAGAGGTGTTCTGGTCTTGTAAAGTGAATTAGAGTCAGGTGCGGTGGCTCAGGCCTGTAATCCCAGCACTTTGGGAGACTGAGGTGAACAGATCACTTGAACTTGAGGTCAGCAGTTCAAGACCAGCCTGGCCAACATGGTGAAACCCTGTCTCTACTCAAAATACAAAAATTAGCTGGGCATGGTAGCAGGAGCCTGTAATCCCAGCTACTCAGGAGGCTGAGGCAGAAGAATCACTCAAGCCTTGGAGGCAGAGATTGCAGTAAGCCAAGATCACGCCACTGCACTCCAGCCTGAGAGACAAAGTGAGACTCCGTCTCAAAAAAAAAAAAAAGTAAAAAAGTGAATTGGAGGGTTTTTTCCCAAGAGGACAAGAAGTAGTTCAGTGCTCATATGAAGTAGTTAGAACTGCTACTTTTGGACATGGGTCCTCATGTCCAAAATCTTACCAATTAAGAAAGAGACGAAATAGATCAGAAAAAAACTACTAGAAAAACAACTACAAACACTCAATATTTGCTGGTATTAAGCCACCAATTTGCTTACCACCTAGAAGTACAGATAAGGAATGAATGCAAATATTGACAACACAGGCAGAATGTGATGACAAGGCTCAAATACACACGTTTCCAAAGGCTCAAAGAACATAGCCAAGAAGGGAGGCTGGCTGGAGGAATGGATCAAGGGAGGCTTTATGAAGACGGTGGCATTTAAGCTGGGCCTGAAGAATGGAAAAAAACACAACTAATTCGTGCCAGGCAGTGTGTTGAGTGTTTTAAGGCAATACCTCAGTTAGTCATCAAAAGGCTCATTCTCACTTTGCTGATGAAGAGCTGAAGCTCACAGAAGTTGTATAACTTGCCTAAAGGCACTCAAACTATTGGCAGAGCTGGGATTTGAATGTGGTCTTTCTGACTCAAACCCCAGATCTAGGATTTCACCAGGCAGAAAGGAGGGCAAATGAGTAGTGTCCGTAGGAGAACTGTGAAAACAAAGGAAAAAGCTAGGAAAGTTGGCATGGATGGGTATGGAGAACAGCACAGCTGGGCCCTGAGACAGTGTGTACGCCATGCCAGAGAGGGAGAGAGGCCTGGGCAGGAAGGAGAGGAAGGGAACCTAAGTGTCTGATGGACTCCACCCCTGGGGACTCCATCCTTAGGGGAATGCATTCCTAGGGAATGCATCCCTAGAATCCTAGGGGCCTCCACTCTTAGTGACCCCATCCTTGGGGACTCCATCCTTGTGGGGGCTACACTCTTGGAGAGCATCCTTGAGGATGGTATCCTTGGTGGACTCCATCCTTGATGACTGGATGCCTGTGGACTCCATCCTTGAGGGCTGCATCCTTGATGGACTCCAACCTTGGGAACTCCATTATTGGGGATTCCATCTTTGGGTATTCTATCCTTGGCAGAGTCCATCCTTAGGGACTGCATCTTTAGGGGACTCTGTCCTTGGGGGACTCCATCACTGTGGACGCCATCCTTGGGGACTCCATTCTCGGGGGACTCCATTCTTGGGGACTCCATCCTTGGCAGACTCCATCCTTGGGGACTGAATCCTTGGGGACTCCATCCTTGGGGACCACATCTTTGAGGGACTCCATCCTTGGGGACCACATCTTTGAGGGACTCCATCCTTGGGGACCACATCTTTGAGAGACTCCATCCTTGGGGACTACATCTTTGAAGGACTCCATCCTTGGGGACTGCATCCTTGGGGACTCCATTTTTGGGACCTGGAGGAGCTCCTGAAAGCCTCTGCACCAAGAAGAGGAGTTATCCAAGCTAGGCAGGAAGAAGCACCATGTGATATTTTGATAGCCAGCTTGTCTTCCAAATTTGGTGCTGGCTAATGAGGAAATGGGTTTGCACATTGCTTGCATAATGGTGGGAGGCAGTTGGGAAGCATACTGGGTATGGGAGGAGAGTGGGTCCAGGACTTAAAATAGGCCTCAGGGAATCCTCAGAGGTAATCATTCCTGCCAAGATCCTCCAAGAGACACCTCCAGTCACAGTGACCTCAAGGGCTGGATTTGAAAAGGCGAGAGAAGAGAGAGCAAAACACTGTCTTATCAGTTGCCCCTGGTCCTAACTGCTATGTTCTGAGAGCCTCTAGATGATTCCAGGGATAATTACCAAGTCCAGGGAAAAAGAAGGGGAAATTCTGCCTCCTTCTGGTCTTTGGAGCTGGCCTTTGACCCACTCCCATGGCTGCAGAAGCAAAGGGAATGGAGACCCCTCAGTGCTGGTTCTCGAGCAGGTCCTCCCCAGAAGGCCATCTCCCTGGCCATTCTAACCAAATGAGAAAAATAACCTGGAAGCCACATTGTTCTCAGATCCTGGCACTCTATCCTGTAAGGCTGAAGACAGATGTCATTTCTCCCTGTCCTTGCTCCTGGCTCAAAACCTGGGGGAGACAGAATATTGATTCAAACCACTCAACCCATCATCACACCTTCTTATCACATAAGTGTTGTCCCAATCCCAGGATATCATCCAGACACCATAGAAACTTGGTTGAGGCCGGACTCAGTGGTTCATGCCTGTAATCCCAACACTTTGGGAGGCCAATGTGGGAGAATTGTTTGAGGTCAGGAGTTCGAGACCAGCCTGGCCAACATGGTGAAACCCCATCTCCACTAAAAATACAAAAATTAGTCAGGCGTGGTGGCAGGCACCTAATCCCAGCTACTCAGGTGGCTGAGGCAGAAAAATCACTTGAACCTGGGAGATGGAGGTTGGAGTGAGCCAAGATGGTGCCATTGTACTCCAGCCTGGACAACAAAGTGAGACTCCATCTCAAAAAAAAGAGAAGAAAGGAAAGAAAGGAAGGAAGGGAGGGAGGGAGGGAGGGAAAGAAAATGTGGTTGAGTAGGGCTTCTCTATATTGGCACTACTGACATTTGGGGTTAGATAATTCTTTATTATGAGGGCTGTCCTGTGAACTGTAATGTGTTTAGCATTGTCCTGGCCTCTACCCACAGGATGACAGTGGTATCCCCAAGTTATAACAACCCAAAACACCTCCAGATGTTGCCAAATGTCTCCTTGGGACCACAACACGATTGAGTGATTGGGAAACAGTGCTCTAGGGACATAGGATCCAATAAATTACTCTTTGAGGCCATGAAAAATAGGCCCGTGAAGGGCCTGGTAAGGATGAACTTGGCCACAGTCCAGGCCTTAAGCGAGGGCAGTGGAGCCAAAGCATGGCTCTGAGGCTGACCTTCCCCTAGTTGCCATGATGACCAAAAGAGGGCTGCTTGTCTGTAGCTCCTACACCTCACATTTATGGGTGTGGACTAGAGTCAACAAATTCCCCCAGAAGCCCTTTATAAAAAGAGTGCTCAATCAAAGTCTTTAAGCAGACACTTCTATGAGCCTCAGGATTTGCTTTAGGGTCAACATGACCTGCCTCTGCTCTGAGCCTTCTGGTAGAACAATCGGGTGAATTGGTTTCCATCAGTTACCAGCTTGGACTCTTGACTCCGGGAACCTAAGGAAGAAGAGCTGAGGGTCACTGTCTACACTCAGCACTGCTGAGGCCAGGTGTCTCCTCTGTGTGGCTCCTCCAGCCACAGACCTCTCCCTCATCTTGGGTATCACTCAAGTCCTAGGGTGTTTAAGGTTTCTGATGCTTGCTTGGCACTGGCATGGCCTTGCTCTATTCACTTTTAACAGACTCATCCTGTCTCTCAAGAGCTGAAGTCCTAGAAGGGCAGGGACCATGTCTTTTTTTCCCTCTTTGTTTCCACTATGGATCCACCATATATTTTTTGGTCATATGATGCATGGATAGGGACTCTGAACTTGGAGCACCTTGCTGAAGTCAGTTTCAGGTGACAGCGCTGGTCCTAGGGAGAGCAAAGTGAGCAGGACGCACCAAAGGTAACTCCTCCATACACCCCCCTAATAAAATGTGTGTGACACCTGAAACTGTCACAAATGCACATGACACACTCAGGTGCACTCAGTAATGACAACTCGGGACAGCCCTCTGATTGGATAAAGGGATGATTTGACAAGAAGAGGTGCACTGCATTGAGAAGTGACTCCACCAAACATGTCACTCTTTGAAACACGGGGGCCGCTAAGAATAGGCATGTTAGTAGGAGCCCAGCTGCAACAGGTAGCAGCAGGCCTGAGGAAGAGCAGCAGGATTAGTCACTGCATTCTCCCAGCAAGGAGGAGTGGTATTAATGAGGAGGCATCCCCACCAGATCATCATCGATGGTGTAAAATCAGAACAGGTAAGAAGAGCAGGCTCAGCCAAGATCCTGAACCTGCTGATGAGCCTTTCAGTGGGAGGAAGGGGAGGAGAAGGAGGATGACAGGAGGAGAGACAAGGAAGGTTAGCCACCACACTGCTAGAACCAGGAAGTTCAGAGAAGGTAACTAGAAAGAGACTGGCCAGAGACAGCTTCACCTACACTAGCCACCCTGGGCCTTGGGAAAGGTGAAGAGGACTATTCCTAAGAGGACATGTCCAGTGGGGGCATCTGGGAATGGGAGCTGAGGGGACACTGCAGAGAAGAGTTCTGTCTTGTCTGCAGGAGCCAATGAAGGAAGGTCTCTGAGCACCTGCATGGGCTTGCCCAGGAGCCAGGGGAGGCAGAAAGCAAGCCATGGATGTTGGGAGGGCCTGGCTTCTTTGAAAGAAAGAGAAAGAAAAGAAGGGCGTGTCCTGCCCAGAGGAGACAAAGGGCCAAGCTCCCTCTCTGGTCCTGCTCTCTGTCACCCACCTGCTGTGCCACCACCTCACTGACTCCATCCCTGCCTCTGCCCTAAAAAAGCCTTGGCTGAGGGCAAAACACATCCTGCCCCCACACATAACTCAGGCTTGCCTTTGTGCCTTGCTGCCCTAGTGTTGGTACACCTTCATCTATCAGGCCAAAGCCTGCTCCTCACCCCCTGGCACCCAGGCACACCCATTCAGGCACTGGCTCACTCCTCCCATCTCCTGAATTGCCCTTCTGCTAAGTCCCTGTTTTCTTAGCCCCAACCCTTGAGATACCAGCTTCTCCCAACAATCTGAACCCAGTCCTTCCCCTGCCCTCAGCCTCCTGCCCAGGAGAAGCTCTGGAGCCTCCTTCTAGCTTAGCTCCCTGATCCCTGAAGCCTGCCAGCCACTGCAGCCTTATGTTGGGACCTTCGCAGCCCCAAGCCCTGTTCTTCTCCAGATCCCACCTCACTGCCCAGCCCTGATCCCTCCACCACAAGCTCCCAGCAGCTCCCTCTCCCAATCCCCATTCTGCCCCAGGTATAGCTAATCCCTGGCCTTCCTCTCACTCCCCCTACCTGGCGCAGGTTTCGGGTGACCCGGACGTCATGCCAGGCGTTGTCGTTGAACTTGCCATTGACGGGTTCCACAAGGGCCTCGAAGGCACCTGAGCCTAGGTTGATGACCAGCCAGACAGCCCCAGACTTGAGGGACAGGTTGACGTAGTCGGCCGACTTGCCTGTGTGCAGCATCAGGCCATTGCGCTGCAGGGTGCGGAAGGCCAGCGTGATCTCGTCAGTGCTGCTCTGGATAGGGTTGTGTGACAGGTCGTAGCAAAAGAACTCATTGCCTTTGAAGGTCGCCACAAACTCCTCCTTGCCTGGATGTCATGGTGTGGGGAAACAGGAAAAGGCTGAGTGGGGTGGGGTACACCAGAGCTTCCCTCTCCCCTCCAGCAACCCAGGCACTGGTCCTGGGCACCAGGAGCCCAGAGGTCCCAACCTGTAGCTTTAGGCCCCTTTCCCTCCCTCAGCCTGTCAACCATCCTCTCGGGACCCTGCCGTCTCTGCAGTCAAAAGTCAATGTCCCCCATGTCCATTTCCAAACTAGGAGGCTGCTAAGAGGCTCCCATACTGACAGTTGACAATTACTCTGCCAAAGGACCCAGCAGAGTGGAGGGTGCTCACCATCTCCTCCCCACCAACCTTGCCATCGGCCACTCCCCTTAACAAAGGGATATGGAAGGGACACAAGAGGTTCTGCCTTACTTCTCCCTGGGAGCTCCTCCCCTATGGCAGGGTCCACAAGGGTCTCCTACTCACAGCCCACCTCCCTTCCTGCCCCTTCTCCAGTGATGCCCAATCTCAGTGCCTGGAGACAGTTTCAGCCTCACCATATGGGATGTACCAATAGGCCTATTGTGCATCAGGGCACAGATGAGGAGAATGGGAGGTGGGGTGATGGGGGGAGGATCAGGAAGACACACAGGAAGACAATGCAGGTGACAGGGATACGCACTAGAGAGCAACAAGCCACCAAGCAGAGCTCACATGGGTGGCCACTGCGCCAGCTATCATCTCCACCCCCATCTCCCTACTCCAACCCAAGGACAGCGCAGACAGGCCCAAGGTGGAGAGCACAGAGTGCCTGGATGTGACCTGTGTGTGCCCAGAGAGTGACAGGGCAAGGGCAGGCCTGGGCTTTGTGCGTGCCCATGTCTGTGTGCGTTCATGTATGTCCATAAGCACCTGGCACACGGCCCTTCCACTGGCACTTTTTAAACTGAAGCAAAAACTACTGGGAGAGACTGAGGGATTGTCAGCATTCTGTAAGTTGGTGACAAGTGAGAAGACAATGACTCAGTAGTACCAGGAAGTTGGGGTGTCTGTCCAACACTGGCACAAGCCAGAGTGCAAGCAGAAACAAACCAGAAGACCTGGGTTCTACCAGTGGCTCACTTTTGGCCACTAAGCAGTGACACACAGCTGGCTGGCCCTGCCTACCTCAC
Organism: Cebus imitator; assembly: GCF_001604975.1. Taxonomy (NCBI): domain Eukaryota; kingdom Metazoa; phylum Chordata; class Mammalia; order Primates; family Cebidae; genus Cebus; species Cebus imitator. The sequence goes on along the minus strand of NW_016107417.1, from coordinate 3,854,273 downwards.
AGGACAGGTGCAGGGCATACAAGACTGGCCATGAGGGTCTTTATGAAGAGACCAAACTATCTAAATGCAGAATTCCCAGTAGATGCTCCCAAGGCCCAGGCAAGAACAGGCACAATGCCAGGGGGCATGCAGGGCCACCAGGAGCCACTTGTCTTCCCCTTGGGGGCAGGGCTCAGTAGCTGTGCTATGTGTTGAGGCAGTGGGGTGGGAGGGGTCTCCAAGTGCTGATTCTGCAGATCCCCTCCCCTCCACACACAGCCTGCATCTCTCTCTCTGGGCAGGCTGCCCACAGCCTCTGTCCTCACTACCTCCGGATGCCAAGGCACCAGCTGCTGCCCCAGAGCCTGGCACAGTACTCGCTGCAGCTGGCAAGGCCCGGTTTCCTGAGGCCACAGGGCAGCAAGGCTGGTGGGGGCCTGGGCAACATCGGGACAGTCTGAATCCCTTCCTCTGTCTACTTTAGGGTACCAGCGGAGAGGGCAAGAAAGCAAAAGTGAGGACCCCAGCAGAGACAAGAGAGAAAGGCAGGGAAGAGTGGCAAGGAGGTGGGAGGCAGGGCAGAGCAGGAGTAAGGTGACCCATCGCAGAGACAGACAAGAAATGAAGATGGCTCAGGGCTGTGAGGGAGCAAGAGGGGATGAGTGCAGCTATCTGGATAAAGAAAAGGAGCAAGCCCTGCAGAGACAGGGACAGGAGATGGGAAGAGGGCCAGCAAGGAAAGGAAATGGGGACCTCTAGGGAACAGAAGCCAAGGCTTTCCGGGGCCTTGTGTCTCCATAGCAACCAAGCCTGCTGCCCAGGCACTGGGAGAACCAGGGGGCTCAAGGACCAGAAAAAGGAATGTGTTTGACCTTGGTTTTGCCACATGTGCTCTTCCCTCCCAGAAGCCACTCCTCCCATTCCCTCACCTTCACTGCAGTCAAAGAAAATATCATTAAAGAGAGAGTCAAACAGAAAGAAAGAGAATAAGGCAACCACGTGAAAAAGTGATTAGGACAGAACAAAAGAGGCCAGCAAAAAGAAGAGAGGCGAGCCTGGGGCTGGACTGTGGCTGCCAAGGCCAACTCGAGAAACGAGGCCATTCCTCGACTCCTCAGCTCTGCCTCTGGTCTCCTTAGGGTGGGTGGCAACACTAGCTACTCCAGAGCTTGCACCTCCATGGGCTCCAGTCCCTTTGCCACCAGAGTCCTGGGTGGGTCCAGAGACACCAAGAGGCCCAAGAAGCAACCAGAGAGCCTGAAAGCCTTTGAGGAGAGGGACGGAAAAGAGATGAGCAAATGTGGAAAGAAAACCCAAAGATGGTGAGGAGAAACCTGAATCGGGGAGGTCTGGGCAGGACTTCAAGGGACTGGTGGAGGGATTCTACTGGGGTGAGCCTGTGGGGGCGACCGAGGGGCTCAGAAGAGCACAACCCGGATCCGGGCTGAACAAGCCCTGAAGCACCAGGGGGCGCTCTCCCCCATCTCGCCGTGTTGGAGAGACTGAGAACTACAACTCCCAGCAGTGCTTGCACAGTTACCGCCCGTAATTGCTCCAGACCCAGGAATGGGGGTAATAGCTGATGCTCGTTTCCTCTCACAGTTGGGTAGTCTGTAGCCCTACAAGTGTCCCCAGTGAAGATGTATGTGGCTAGAGGCTAGTTGTGGTCCTGCATTTCTGAGTATCGTGCATGAGGGACTGAGCAGCTGCCTCCTTTCCGAGCCCAGCTCCCAGACCTCCTCTGGGAAGGTCTCCAGCGCCCTTCTCCGCCCTCCCTACTCTGGAGCGCTACAGCTGTCTGTTCTGCTCTCTTGGCACTTACTGCCTAGTAACATCTTGTACTGCTCCCTGGAGAGGAAATGCGATGTGAGAAAGAAGACCTGGGCGCTAGTACTGGCTCCACCACCAGTTCTGTGACCTTGGCTGGTCACAAAGCTGGGCTCTAAGTCCCAGCTTCCCCCTCTGGAAAATGGAGCTGATAATCAGGAACTGCACAGGCTGCTGTGGGCATCTCAGAAAGAGAAAGGTAGGGTCCAGCTTCCTCAACCGTAAAGCACCCCACAAATAAACGACTCATGCCAGTTGGTAACTTTCTGCGAGTGTGCTGCCTCTTTCCCTGTCTTTCTCTTTCTCAAGGATTTTTTTTTCTTTCTTTTTTTTTTTTTTTGGTAGAGATGGAGTCTCACCATGTTGCCCAGGCTAGTCTTAAACCCCTGGCCCCAAGTGATCCTCCCACCTTGGCTTCTCAAAGTGCTGGGATTATAGGCATGAGCCACTGTGCCTGACCTCAATGAACAAATTAACTCCTCTGAAAAGAGTGTGCACTTTTCATATACTTTGCATGGACCACACTTTATTGTAGTTATTTGTTAAAACATCAATCAGCCTCTTGGGAATGGAGCCCATTGGCTCATTTAAAATAAATTTGCTGACCACATGGCTACTTATGTGCCAAGAGCTGTGTAAAGCATTGAGGGTGCAGGAACAGAAATATCCAATCCCTGGCCTCAAGGAGCTTGGTATAGTTGGGGAAGCAAACAGGTAAAGTGACAGTTACTATACAGTGTGATGAGCCTTCTAATGGAAGTGTGGAAACACCAGAAGTGTCCAGGTTCTCCTGGGGTGTTCAAGGAGACTTCCAGTGTGGATGGCCTCGCTGCTTTCTCAGAGTCAGATGAAAGAGACACACCACGTCATTGGGGAAGGGACAAGGATGGCAGAAATCCAGACAAACAGAAGATTAGACTAAAGAATGGAAATGGGACTCCATAGCCCCAGTGCTTGGCACCCACTGGATTTCCTTGAGGACTTGTTATATAGTGGCTTGTAAACTTCATAGAAAAGAGATTATTTTAAAGGAGGAGGCCTCAATACAGAAAAAGGAGCTAGAGCCGTAAAGTGGGCTTAAAGGCCCCTTGCTGGCCACAACCCCCAACCAGAATCTCCCTGGACTGGGCACCTAGCAGGCTTCCAGAATTTGATGGTTACATGGGTGTTGCCCTGCTGCCTGGTTGCCTTACCAAAGAAACAGATAATTCCTAGGGGTCGGTCTGAACAACTGCCACAAAAAAAGATACCTGTGTTCTAGAAAGAGGTCATCAGAACAACTGGGTTTTGCAAAAGAAATGGAGGGTTGTGACCCTTCACACCAAGGCAGCTAATAGGGCCTTTGGACTGGCACTCGGGGAGCAGGCCCATCAGTTCCCACAGGCCTCAGAGAGGACAAGGGGATGTGCCTGTGTTGACTTGGCTTCCCCCCAGGAAGCACGGTTAGCCTGCCGCAGGATGAGGGCTGGACTCTCTGGGGACCATTGGGGTCACTGACCTTTTGTTGGCTGGTGCACATCAGCGGCTCCTCCTCTCCCGGCCCCCCCCTCGGAGAACAGTAAGGACCCTACTGGAGAAGCAGAATTGGGGAGTCAGGCACAGGGGCTACCAAGCCAGTCCCTCCCCAGCCTTGAGGGGATGAAGGGCCCTCTCCAGGGTGGAGGTGCTGCTTGCAGGTATAGGGAAGGAGAGGCTTTTCTGGGGACCCCCTTGCCTTCAAGACCTCTAGGGAAGGAGCCACTTGACAAACCAAGGATGATCAGCCCCACAGACCCCATCAGACTCATGATCACTGACTTCCACTCTTTGCCTGGGGTAGGGAGACTGAGCAGAGGAGCAGAGGCCTCACTGCTAGTGCGGCATCCCCTCTTCCCCACAGCAGGCAAATAGGCCAGCCCTTAGCACTGAAGGCCCCCAGCACTCCCTTCTAACTTCTCACTCATTCTCCTGGCCTCCTCCATGAGGCACATTCTCCCCACCACTCTGTACCTTTGCTCACACCCTTTCTGCTGGATCGAGCTCACCCTCCCCAACTCATTCAAAAGCCTGACACAGGTGCCCCTCCTCCGGAAACTTCTCCAGATTTACACCCAAGCTCTTCTTCTGTTCTTTCCTGTCCTTGAGGCTCTCACTACACCTTGAGTCTGTCTACACCTGCTTCATTCACCATAGTGAGTGCTCGGAAGCTCTCCCCTGTCCATTCCTTTGCCAGTTAGACCCTGGAGCTTCCCAGAGATTTCCAAGGGCTTCCTGTAATTCCTGTCTGTTCTTCATCCCACCAGTGTGCCTATAAGGGAGATCCTGCTTGCAGCTCAGCCTGGATGTGGGCAAGTCCTTTCTCAGGAGTTATTTCTCACTCCTCACCACCCCACTCATCACTAGCACCTAGGTCTCCAGTCCAAAGGCCCTGGCAGGCACATGTTACCATGTCTGGGTTCCAGGCCAGCTTGAACTCTTCAGCCCACCTCTCTCCCTGCCAGTGAACCTACACACTCAGCACCTGGCTTCCAGATACCCAGCCCTACTGCCAGATCCACAGGATGGCTTCAGGATGAGAAAACTCAGTGATGAAGGGGGAAAGTCCCTATATGGGCTCTTACTCCAAACTTAATTGCAAATCCCAAAACTTGAACTAGAATAATACTTGAGCTGTGGAAACATTCCAGGGGGGGCTTGCTGAGGTCCTCTGGGAGGACCTTCACTTATGACAAAGGGGAGCCACAGCCAGCACCCACAGAACCAGGCACTGAGAGGCAAGAAGGACGTGAGTGAGCCAGCCAGGGCTCGTACTCATGACTCCCCAATTGGGACTTCCTCTTTCCATACACTTCTTGCCATAATTTCACATCCCTGCAAGACTCCAAGGCCTCTACCTCCCAGACCTGAATCCATCCCAAATTTCATATCTATGCAAGTTTCTCCTGCAGCCCAATCTTGGTCCTACCTACAGTCTAAGGACCCCACTCTGTTCCTCTGTAAGATGATCCCCCAACAGAGAGCTGAATTGGGCAGGTCCAACAGTGCCAAAGGATCTGGAAGGCCAAAACCTTGAGCTCAGAGAGAATCAGTGACAGCGAAACACTGGAGGAGGCCAGAGCTGGAGGAGCTCAGACAGGACTCCTGGGTTCTGTCTCCAGGTTTGCTTAATACCAGGGCTCTCAATTCACCAATTAGGTCAGTGGAATCACTAACAAGTGACTTCATCTCTCTGGTCATCATCTGTCAAATAGGGTTAAGAGACATTAAAAAAATACAAGGGTGAAGGTGTGCGGGTGGGCAGGGGGTTGGGAGTGCGCACTGTGGAAAAGGAGAGGCCCTGCACCTCTCCTCCCATTTCCCATCTTGTCATAGATGGGGGATCCCACAGTAGCAGGGTGAGGGTGAAGAGACTGCCTAAGACCCTCTTTCTCCAGCCCATGCTTTTCTCTTGTTACTTAGGTCCAAAGAAAAGAAAGAATGATCAGAATGAGTGGAAAAAAATCAAACACCACCATGAGAAAGAAAAAAAAGCAAGATACGATACCAGGAAAACACAAAAAAAGGGTGACTGGAGACAACGGCAGGAGTTCAAACATCTCTTGATGTCAGAAACCAAGGTGAGATGTGGGCGGATGTAGTGCTTCAGGGTGGGCAAGGAAGAGGGGAATGCACAGACAAGGGCAAGTCCCCACCCCCACCCCAGCACCCCCCAGATAAAATTAAGAAATGGCAAAGGAAGGGGGTAGGGAAGGAAGAAGGTGTCAGGACAGGTGGAGGAGGGGAAGGGAACAGGGGAGGGATAGGGAGAAGAACAGAAAATCCAGGCGCAGGTTGGGGGCAATCCAATCCAATCCAAACCAAACCAAAACTTCAAACCATACCTTCGCTGTTTAACGTCAGGTGAGCCGGACCTTGGAAAGGGGAAGGAGAGAAAGAAAGAAAGAAAAAAAAGAAGAAAAAAGAAAGAAAAGGGGAAAGAAACAAAGAAAACAAGAGTCATCAAAATCAGCCAGAGAGAAGGGAGAAAAAAGCTTTTGCTGCCACAATTTAAAAACCCTTTTTAACTTGTGACAGACATCGGGGGGAGCCCCAGCCCAGGAGCTGAGGAGAGGGGCCCGATGCCGAAACAGAGGGTGGAGGGCACAACAGGGGAAGAAAGAAAGAGAGATTAGGGGCATCAGAGAGGGTGAAAGGGGTACAGGCAGAACCAGAGGAAGGAGGGGGCAGGGAGTCGCTGCATGGGGGAGAGGAGATTTTGGTTTCTTTTTTTTCTTCTTGCCGGAAAAAAAAAGGAAAAGGAGGAGAAGCATTAGGCTGGGAGGGTTGCTTTTTCCTTTTTCTTTTTTTCTTTTTTTTTTTCTTCCGGGAGGCGGAGAGAAAAAAAAACGGTCAACGAGAAAAAACAATTCAGATGGAGGAAAAAATAAAACACGACACAAAAATCAAAGCCACCTGGAGAGAGAGAGAGTGTCCTGTTAGCATGGGATTGAGCAGGCAAGGGAGCCTCCAACCCTCCAACACCCCTAATCCCGGTTATCCCTAGGATGCTGACAGAAAAGGGGAAAAGATGGGGCGGGTACAAAGAACCTGGGCCTAAAAAGATCCCCCTCTAAAGCAGGGTTTGGAAGGACATCTGTTGGGTTCTAAGCCTCCCGGCTACCCTTCTCAATAAACTCTGTATGGATAGTAGGGAACCTGCACACCTGGGTTCTAAGAGAAAACTGGGGCTCGAGAGGACAAAGTTAAAGAGGAAACAGGTAGGAGGAGGTAGAATCTAGGGAGACACTGAGAGACTGGGGTCAGAGCTCTCAAACAGCAAGGTCCAAAGAGGACAGCCAAGGCCCACTGGAGGAGGTCCAGCTCTCCAAGAGGTCCAAAGACTTCATTCATAAATGACAGCCCCCCCTAGCCAGGAACGGTGGCTCATGCCTGTAATCCCAGCACTTTGGGAGGCCGAGGTGAGCGGATCACAAGGTCAGGAGTTCGAGACCAACCTGGCCAACATGGCGAAACCTCATCTCTACTAAAAATACAAAAATTAGCTGGGCGTGGTGGGGGCACCTGTAATCCCAGCTACTCAAGAGGCAGGAGAATCACTTGAATCCCGTAGGCGGAGGTTGCAGTGAGCGGAGATCGTGCCACTGCACTTCAGCCTGGGCAACAAGAGTAAGACTCCGTCTCAATAAATAAATAAATAAGCCGGGCACGGTGGCTCAAGCCTGTAATCCCAGCACTTTGGGAGGCCGAGGCGGGTGGATCACGAGGTCAGGAGATCGAGACCATCCCGGTCAACATGGTGAAACCCCGTCTCTACTAAAAATACAAAAAAATTAGCTGGGCATGGTGGCGCGTGCCTGTAATCCCAGCTACTCAGGAGGCTGAGGCAGGAGAATTGCCTGAGCCCAGGAGGCGGAGGTTGCGGTGAGCCGAGATCGCGCCATTGCACTCCAGCCTGGGTAACAAGAGTGAAACTCCGTCTCAAAAAATAAATAAATAAATAAATAAATAAATAAATAAATAAATAACAGACCCCCATTCTCTGGTCAAAACCTCTCTCAAATGACCCAAAATCTGGATTTTGAAAAGAGAAAATGGACTGAGAGGAAGATCAGCTAGGATTTCCATCCGAGATTACACTGGCCCCTTGAGAGGGCCTTGTCAGCCCTAACCCGAAGTACCCCTCCCCAGCCTTATTGGGAAGGAACCTGGACCAATGGATCAGTACCCCAGTCCCCAAAGAGCACCAGCCATGGAAAGCTCTCTCCTAGAGAGGCTGGTACCACCAGGCCCACAGCTGGGCTGAGACCCCAGGGCTCCCTGAGATGGCCAGCCAGCTCCACCAAACCTCAGAGCCGCCCCCCCAATCCCACTCACTCCCCTGTGGTGTCTGGCCAAGAGGGTAGGAAAGGCAACAGCCCTGTGGTGCCACTGTCACCCTTGGAAACAAGCCCCACTGCTATGGCAATGAGACGTTGACCCTAGGGATAGAAAGCTGGGGCCAGGATGGAAGTAGCAAGATTAAAGAGTTACAAGTATCTCTGAAACAAAGCTGGATGGGCCGGGATGCCTGGGCTCCAGGAGGAAAGACAGCGAGGAAGCCAGGAAGCACATGGCCAGGGGCCGAAGGCCTGGACCCCTTGGCCAGATGGTTCACGCTGCCCTCTTTGCCCCATCTCTCTGAGTTGGCATTGGTTTCTCCCCACCTCTGAGTCTTGAGGCCACTTAGGGGAGAAGGCCATAGCTGCTAAGGGCAGCCTCAGGACAGAACAGCTCTTGGGAGGACGTATGTTTTTATCCAAGACACAGGTAAGGACCCAAGCATTTGAACCGAGTCTCCTCATTCCTTACTCTTGAATACCTTTCTACTCTGCCACCAACTCTTTCCCCAAGAACTACCAGCATCTCCTTCCAAACCCCCCAAATTCAGGACCCAGACCGAGAGCCCTCAACCCACATCTGACTCTCCCTGTCAGAAGCAGCCTTGCTCTCAGGCTCCCACCCTTGAGAATCCAGGCCTCTGCCCACCCCCAGCCCAGGAGCCAGCTGCCCTGTGAACCCACCCTCTGTCTCCCACAGGCCTGACTGCTGCTAGGGGAAGCCACATCTCCTTCTCCCAGACCCTTCCATTGCCCAGCTCCTCGCCAGCCTCATTAGCATTCGGCAGTCTCCCTCTGTCACCACGGCAACCAGCTGCTCAGCTCCCTCAAGCGTGACAGCACCAGCCATCTTGGTGAAGGGGAGGCTGGTTCCCTTCCTGTCTACCCCTGGCTCAGCCCCAGCTGGCCCGAGGGTTTTCTCCCTAAAGTCAGTCTCCCTGCTAATATGAAATCTCTGCTCCCTCCTCCTGGCCCCCAGCCTCACTGGGGTATTCACTTCCCCATATCCACCTGTGGCATCAGCCCCTCCTCCCACCGCTGGAGTAGAGACTGGCAGTGATGGATGGCAGAGCCAAGGGTCCCTTCCTAGGGCACTTTATCTGGCTGCTTCTGGGTCTCTTCGCCCTGCCACAAGAGGCTGGGAGGAAAAAGGAGGTGCTCAGCAGGGGCTGTAAAGCAGGATCTCAGGGTTCCTGTAGAAAGCTAGGCCGCGGGCACAGTATCAGGTGGAAAGAGGGTGAAGGCACAGAGGACTCCTTAGAGATGTAAGGGGAGCTGCAGGGTTAGAGCACAGTGCCACAGAGGAGGCCCCCCACCCACCCACATGGAACCAACACCTGCTAAACCCGCCTCCCCACCTTCAGTCTCATCGCCTAACTCTCCTACTGAAACCCCAGCGAGAACCACCATTGGAAGAAGAAAGATGGTGATAGGTGACAAAACAAGCAGGCACACAGACATGTCACGGAGTGATACAGAGATACATCAGACTCCTAGGTGTGTATACACACATACACACACACATACAGCCTCCAATACACAGCCCTGCACAGCCACTTACATGCAGGCACACACAGTGCCACATCTAAACCAGCAGACTATCACGCGACCCAAAGAAATGGCAAGGTGGCATCCGCAGGCCTCCTTCCCCACGGGTCCCCAAAGCCCGGCTTCTCTTCTTGTCCCTGTCTATCAGCCCCTTTCTTCTGCCCTACTCCTGCCAGAATCCTTTTTCCCAACTGCCCCTCTGGCTTTCTTCTCTTGGCCAAGCTGTTCCCACTTCCTGCCCCTCTCTCTAGCTTCAGACTTGAGGCTTTCTCTTTCCACCCCTTCACTTACCCCCTCTCCTTCCTCCATCTCTCTCCTCCCTTTTTTTTTCCACTCCACGCTTTTTTCCCTTTCTCTCTTCCTCCCTCCATCTCTCCCTTTGTTCTGGAGGAGACATGACATCAAGAGCAAGTAAAAGTCACATCAGCACTAAATCTTATCTCCAGCCTTCAGAAGCCTGCGTCCACCCAGACACGCAGACTCTCTCTCTCTCTCTGACACACACAGAGGTAAACACTGACATACGGAGATGCAAACACAGATGCAGACACACAAAGATGCTGATGTTCTACACAGGCAAGCAGAAATGTGAGCATACCACATATGCATTGATAGAGGCTCACAGCACACCCACACACTCAGACACAAAACCATGTGACATGTACATGGCATATATCCATAGTTGTGCACAGAGACATATAGACCAGCAGAAGAGCTATATGAATGTATGTGCATGCAGATGCAGACACACACACACACACACACACACACACACACACACGTGCCTGTCTGCTGGGCCCAGAGGACCTGAGGACCCCCAAGGAGAAGAGACATCCAAAAGAGACAAGTCAGACCATGGACATCACAAGAAAAAATGGGTTCCAGCCCCACACTGAGGCCAAGAGGCTCTTGCTGCCTTTCTTTCCCAGGACTACTATATCCCTGGCACATTCCTCTGCTCCTCCACAGGGAGGACCTGCCCTCCCACTCCACTTTCCCAGGAGAAGGGACTGGGATGCCACCTCATGCTTGCTTTGCTGCCTTCTTCATGGTGGCTATGTGAGCTCATCTTCAACACAGCCTTCAAGCCAGAACTACCTTCTTCCTGCTCTCAGTCCATCCCAGAGGAGGAAAAGAAACAGGGAAAGCCAAATTGCGAGAGAAAGGGTCAGAGAATGACAGAAACCCAGAGATAATCTGGGGAAGAAGAGGCACATGGTCCAGGGACAGGGTCTTGGAGAAAAGGAGGTAATGACAAAAACTGGAGAGGAAGAAGAGGCCAACAAAACAGGAGATAGAGAAAGAACAGATATAGAAACCTCAGAGAGAGGCATACACCCCATCCTTGCCCTCTGACCTGGATGAAGGAAGAAGTGGATCACCCCTACCTAGCAACCTGTAGTACAGTGGCTAGGGGCCTACCACAAGTGTCAAGTGTTGGTCACAGTGGGGCAGAGAAGCTGCCCCCACCACACACCCCAGACCCCCTACTCTGCCGGTGCACTCCACTCCAGTCCCCTGAGCCCTGCAGCAGTGGCACCAGACTCCAGGGCAGATTCTTCCCAACCACAGGTTTCTGGGGCAACAGGCCCATCCCACCCTGCCCCAGTATATGGCAAAATTGCTTTTCTAAGCTTCCTAACTTGGGCTGGGCTAAACAGTGTCTACCCACTCACTTCTGGGCACTTCAGAATCCTGTCAGCCCCGTCCCTCCACCCCCATTGCTCATCTCTTCCCTAAGTTTCCCTTTCTCTCTCTAGCCTGGAGAGGAAAAGGAAGAAGAAAGTCCAATCAGCAGCCTCCCACCCCTCGAAACCCATGAAGAGGGGATGCAAGAGAGCAGAGCGAGGCAGCCAAGGGAGGACCCCAGACATCCTTCTCCAGAGGAGCCCTAACACGGCAGGAAAGGGAGTCCTCTGGTAGCCAACGACAGCCCCTCACGTAGGATCCCATGGCACCAGATCCACTACCCCAGTGACCAAGAGGCTTCACTCACCTTCCATGGGGTGCTCCTCTGCAGCCAGTGAGGTTTGGAGAAGGGGGAGGCAAAGAGAAAAGAAAAAGGAGGGCTGTTAGCAAAGGTACCATGAACAGGGGCTCCAAGGGGCATGTGGAGTCCAAGCCCACCCAGGCCCTGACATGAGTCACCCAATGTAAAAGGCCCAAGTCTCAAGAAACAGCACTATGTTGGGGATGAGGCAAAGACAGAGCTGCTCCCTGAGTCAGAACCTCACACACAGCCAGCCAGTACCCATCACACCCAACCCTCAAGTAACATTTCAGGAAACCAAGGCCCAGGACAGGGAATTGACCACACTCAAGGTCACACAGAGAATCTGAGGCACGGCCAGGAGTGGCAGTCAGGCTTCCCAACTTCCCCAGAGAGGCTCCCCCACTGCATTCCATTGCATCTCAGAGACAGATGGAGACACACTCACACCACTAACTGTCTCAGAGAGCTCACCAGAGACACACTCATGCTCAGTGACACACTGACACACATAGGCACTTAGCAATCCAGGGACACACACAGTCTCCTACAACTCACATCTAAAGCCTCTGCACACAGAACCCAACCACCCACAGCCCCTGACACTCCCAGGGGTAAAAAGACATCAGGACACAGAGTGGGCAAACAAAATTCTGCCACACAGCACTGTGTGACTTTCCTCCTATTCACTTAACCTCTCTGAGTCCCTACTGCCTCTTCTGCAAAAATGAGAGGGGAGGGCTGGATAGTTTCTGAGGCCTCGTCTGACTCTGATTCTGGTTCTAGGACAAATATCTTCTTAACATCTGGATGAGGCCAAGGGCCCCCAGGCTGGATGGCCACACCAGTGGCCATCTTGAAGAGAGTCCAAATTCAGTGGGCCACAGTGGGCCCAGACCTAGACCATGCCACATCCTTCAGACAGACAGACCTCACCTATTAGGGCCCTGCCTGGGCTTGGCCTTCGAGCTCACCAAATGGGTCAAGAGGGAGATGGAAAGAAGAGAGGATGAAGACAATTCCTTCAACTAAGCTACAGTTCCTCAAGCAGGCTGGACTCTGGTTTGCTTTGTAAGTAGATGGACAGGCCCCCAGTTCCAAACATTTGCCATGTGCTCACCTCCTGGGAGCCTTTAGATGAAGCAATAGGCAGGAAGTAGGAAACAGCACAACCTGCAAATACACAAACCCATGGGGAAACACATACTTGCATGTGCAGCCCCCCCCGGATACACACTTATGCACACGCAACTATTCAGTACACACTCACGCATGCACACACTATCTCCTCCTACCTCCAACATCATTTGGTGGTATCTGTTCATTCTCTCATGGAGAGGTAGCTAAACTCCGAAAAAAAAAAAACAGTCATTTGTGATACCTTATATCACCTCCATAATCCATGCACATACAAAGGCTGAAGGCAAGCACCAATACCTGCACAGTAACCTGCTACGTAATACTAGACACACACACCACCACCCCACAGTGACTCCAGTGGCTAAAGATACACAGCGGGCGATGAACACAGCTCTCTTTCTATCTCCCATTTCCTAAACCTACACACACAGCCTTTCCACGTCAACATGTCTTACAAACACATTTCTCTATATGCTTTTACCTGACAGCTGCATCACCTAAAAGCTATGTCTCCAATAGTTTTCTTAAGTAAACTGAATTACATTATATTTATGGGGGAGCTGGCTAATGAAGGGGCCCTCTGGAAACCCTTTGGCTCTCATGAAGACTGCTGTGCAGGGTTTCTCAGGTTCCAGGATGCTAAGACCCTGGTCAGTCAGCACTATTGTCACCAGCACCTGTGCAAATAAAGAGGCATGGTGATTTCTAGATAATCCAATATGGCAGATATTTCAAAAAATATCTCCACCTGCCAGAAATGTACGTCATGCTAAGCTCAGGAAGATGAAACAATCAGGCTTGGTTTGTTTCTGGCTTTGGAGGGACACCACCTAGAAACTCTTCCTCTGCTGCTCTTTGCTTTCTGCTGACTCACCTATGACCCTCACCTGCTGCCCCGAGCTCCTCTGGGCTTGGCCCCTGCCCTCCACACTCCTTTCATTTCTCCTTGCTCTCCTCAGTGATGGCTCACTTTTGTGCACAGAGACTCCCAAACCTGCATGGGCAGTCCTGGCCTCCTCCCTCAGTGCCAGTCCTGTATTGCCACGTGTCCATCCAGCAATGCAATTGCGCAGTCAACTCTCTGACATCTAAACTCCACCACTGAAGCCATTCTCGACACCTCCACTCCCACAACCAAGTGCTCATTCCCCTGTGCTTCACAAAGCCCCTGCTTTCAACTAATGCTGCTTGAGCTCCCACTACATGCTCCACACTGCCCTCACAGGCTCCAGAGATTCCATTAGTTAGCCATGTGCCAGGCACCATACTGACCCTCACATGCAATATCACACATCAGCTTCAATGCAGCTCTGAGCTCGGTGCTATCTATCTCCTCCGTACAGAGAAGGAAACACACCCAGGAGCACAGAATCACCTTTGCCCTTCTCCACTGCAATCCTAGGTCATCATAGCCTCTGGCCTCATCCCTTGTGCTGGAAACCTGCAAAACTCCTGGTCAGTCTCCCAGCCCATCCCCAGCCTGGCCCTCTTGGCACAGGTATGCCTTACTAAATACTGCTGTGATCAGAACTTCTCACCATTTCTGATACAAACCTCTCTCCTGTGCCCTTGACCTATGTACCCATCTGCCTTCAAAGCCGCTGTCTCTGAGTGTCTCATGGGCTTCCCACACTCAATATGACTAAGGTAGGCCTCATAACCCTCCCCCCACACCAGCAAATTCCCTGATCAAGTTAGGCACCCAGAAAGCACCTGCTCCTTTTGTCAGACCAATCACCAGGTTTGTTGGTTCCACCTTCTAAAACCCTAAAAACGAAACTAAACTCCTAGAAATCTTTATCATACTCCATTTCCACCAGCACTGCCCAGATCAGGCCCTGCTGAGGTCAGGCCCTGATCAGTCCATCTCCTTAGAACATTAGTAGGCCTCTGAGATGACACCCCCAACAGCCACTTTTTTCACCCTGAAATTAACATACCACAGCACACAACGTGGTTCACTCCAGCCATGTCACAATCCTGCTGAAAACTCTTCAAAGCTTCTCAGTGCCTGTAGGTTAAAGTCGAATCTTCTCAGAAAATTTCACCCAAAATTTGACTGTGCCTTCCTCTAACCTCCTTTCCTGTGACAATCCAGGCTGCAGCCACCCCATCTTCTTCCTGTTTCTATAATATGCCACGTTTCTGCACATAATATTCCTTGTGCTTGAAACACTCTTCACATATAGCTGGCTGAGAAAATCTACTCTTTTCTTCTTTTTTTTTTCTCTTTTTTTGAAGATGGAATTTCACTCTTGTTGCCTAGGGTAGGATGTAATGGAACGATCTAGGCTCACCACAACCTCTGCCTCCCGGGTTCGAGTGATTCTCCTGCCTCAGTCTCCCAAGTAGCTGGAATTATAGGCATGCACCATCACACCCAGCTAATTTTGTATTTTTTTAGTAGAGATGGAGTTTTCCCCAAACTCCTGACGTCAGGCAATCCACCCACCTCAGCCTCCCAAAGTGCTGGGATTACAGGCATGAGACACTGTGCCCGGCTCAAAAATCTACTCTTTCAAGACCCAGGTCAAGGGCTAGCCAGAGTGGTTCACACCTGTAATCCCAGCACTTTGGGAAGCCAAGGTGGGAGGATCACTTGAGCCTAGGAGTTTGAGACCAGCCTGGGCAACACAGGGAGACCCTGTCTCTACAAACAAATACAAAAATTAGCCAAGTGTAATGGCTCATGTCTGTAGTCCCAGCTACTTGGGAGACTGAGGTGGGAGAATCGCTTGAACCTGGGTGGTCGAGGCTGCAGTAAACTGTGATGACACCACTGAACTGCAGCCTGGATGATGGAACAAATCCTTGCCTCAAAAAAAGAAATAAATAAATTAGCCAGACATGGTGGTGTATCCCTGTAGTCCCAGCTACTCAGGAGGTTAAAATGGGAGGATCATTTGAGCCCAGGAGTCTGAGGTTACAGTGAGCTACGATTGTACAACTGCACTTCAGCCTGGGCAACAGAGTAAAACCCTGTCTCTAAAAAAATAAAAACAAGAGAAATTAAAAAAAAAAAAAAAAAAAGATCCAGGTCATTACACATTTGTCTTTGTTCTAAACAAAAGAGAGCTAGCCTTCCTCTTTTGTGCCAGCTCTAGAAATGTACATTCTATTATTAATTCTCTTACTGAATCTCTATTGCAACTGTTTCAACATGTCTTTCCTGACTTGACTGTGAAATATCCAAAAGTAAGGACAATGCCTCATTCATCTCTCTATATCCAGCTGCTTGCATGGTTCCTGGCTCAGAAAAAGGCATTCCCAAGTTTGTTGAGGGAATCGTAAAATAACACTTAGCATATACTGAGCACTTAAGGGTGTGCCTGGCTCTTTATGTCCATTGTTCCTCTAAGCACCCCTGCTACCTTGTGAATGGATATTACTATCACTCCCTTTTAGAGCTGAAGAAACCAAGACTTAGAAAGTAGGAGTAACTTATCCAAGGTCACACTGCTAGTTAGAGACACAGTCAAAATTTAAACCCAAATCTGTCTGGCTGAACACTTCCAGTGGGCTACATGCTTAGCTTGGAAGTAAGACTTCTAGAAACTGATTCTAATGTAAGGTTCTGATTTTATCTACCACAAAGCATAACCAACTTGGTCTCTTCACCATGCCCTGGCCCACTCAGTTCACATCTCCTATACTCCTCATGTAGGCTGTTCTCCCGAACAGCCCTGCCCTTTCCTTTCTATCACTATAACTCACACTCGGTCATCCTTCTTCAAGGTCTGGCCAAGTAACACCTTCTCCTTGAAGCCTTCTCTGACCACTAGAGCTAATAACCATAGTACCATTTATTGATCACTTAGAATAGTGCCTAGTGCATTGTAAAGGATTTTCATATATTAATTCATTTAGTTCTTACAACGATATTACCTCCATCTTACAGAGTAGGACACTGAAGAACAATGTGGATAAATTAACTGCCCAAGTTCACATAGCTAAGAAGTAGCAAAGCTAGGTTCAAACCATGGCAGCCTATACTCTTACTCATTTTGCCATCTTTATTTAGAGGCATCTAGCATGTCTCTGGGTTCTAAGAGCAGCTGCTGTCTATACCACCCTCTAGAGAAGCCTGTCCCATTCTGCCTGGAGGCACTTCTATCCACAGAAACTGTCAGGACCACAGGTACTAGATGTTAGAGCTGACAGAATGACCCCAACATAGGTGATCTCATTTGCTTAACTTTCACACACAAGACTTTACTGCCTCAGCAGAGGACAGAGGTGGTGTCACAGATGGTATGTCTTGCCCAACAAACTCAAGATCCAACAGATTGATATCAAGGACAGTGATGAAGACCAGAACAAAAGGGAAAAGAAAAGGTTCTAAACAGCCAAAACATACATCTAACACCTGGGCAGTTAAGAGCTGTTACTTTCTGGCTACTCTCCACACACTGCCTAGAAGGTAGCCTTGCTCTATAGAAGCAGTTGCGGAGTTGTAAAACTGCATCCTCAATAAAGTTACTTCTACAAAAAAGGAATAAAAAAGAACTGTTATTTTCTCATAGAGCCTCAGGCCCTAACTAGAGTCCACCTACTGTTAGTGACACACAATTCTAACAGCAATTCCTAGCTTAGGAATGCTGATTTCTAGGTTCACACACACACAGAGAGAGAGAGAGAGAGAGAAAGAGAGAGAGAGAGAGACAGAGAGAGAGAAAGGTGTCAGTTGCTACCTGACAACTCCTCATAAGGGTGGAGATAGAAAAAATAGAAAAAGCTAATATAAGAATTCAAAAGTACAGCATTCAGACATCATCTCAGTCAGGGACAAACCTCAGTGAAAGAACCACCACATGACAGTTTGGCATAATACCTGAGGGGAATCACGACCACCCTGAGTCATCTGAAAAAACTTAAATCACATTCCAGCTATTATGCTTAGGGAGGCAGAGAGGTGTGTAACACATTATGGAGAGATTTCCATCTGAAATATGTTAAATGTGGGTTAGTTGTGTGTTTTAATGGGATAATGCCCTGCTCTCTGGGATGAGTTCCTCTCCAAGGGCTTGGAAAACTGAGATTTTCCTGATCCATCTCCATTCTCCTTTCTCTGTGCTGGGACAGCTGACTGACGAAACACAGGAACACCCTCAGCACACACTGGCTTAAGGGAAAAGCTGTGGCCCAAGGAATTTAGGGTAGTTACTGGTTTGTGATAAAACCTGGACCCTAAATAGCCCCAACAAACCAAATGCAGGCAATCAATGGAACAACTGACCAGCTCTCCTTTCAGGAGGCAGCATGGAGACAGGTAGGGAGTGACAGGCTCTTGAGTCAGCTCAGGGCTCAGATCCCAGCTCTTATACCTCTGAGCCTTTCTTTGACCCTCTGTAAAATGGAGAAAGTTATCCTCACATGGTGATCATAAGGACTAAATGAGATAAAATATCGAAGACACCCAGCAAATGCTCAATGGCTGCAAATCCCCCCTCTCCTCCTTTAACCTTACCATCTAATTCTCTGTGTTCTAATTGCTCCTTTGCTGGGTCTGCAGCCACTACTACTCTTCCTCCTCCTCCCAGCCGTCTGCTCCTCTGAAGTCTTCTGCTCAATTTTCCTCACCTTCTCCTTGGCCACTTCATCTGATCGCAGAGCTTCAAATACTATACACACACATGGCTCCATCTGCAGCCTCACCTTCAACCCAAAGCTCTGGTCTCACATTCCCAATCACCTGGAATGTCAAGAGGTACCACTACTTAACACAAGCATGATCTATTGTGGCAGGACTGCTCCCCTTCCTGGCACCCCCCTTTCCTCTCACCCCTCCACCAACCTTCCAACCGTGCAGATCTGAAACTTCATCATGTCTGAACCCTCTCCTCCCACTCCTCATCCAAGAGGAAGAATCCTACAGTTTCAGTCTCAGCAATGGCCTTCAATCACTGCCACCACAACTGCCACCACCCTTCCTTGCCACTCCCCAAGACAACCAAGGCTCAGGGTCTCAATATCTCTTGCCTGACCTATCTCCCAACTGATTTTTTCACTACATAATTCTGTCTTCTATAAGCCCTCTGCACTTCACTCCCAGCTCCCTAAGTATAGCTCTTATCTGTTTATCTGCTCAACATTCTTTTGTGGCTCCATTTGCCAATACACTGTACCCCATCAGCATTCAATGTGAGTGAAATAATTTAAGCCAGATCACCAAGACCTGGCCTCAACCTGCTTCTCCTGCTTTAGGTTCTACTATTCTCCCTATACTTCTTGGTGCCCTCTAGAGATACGATGTATATTTCTCCACTTCCATGCCTTTGCTCATACCAGTTCCTTTGCTTCAAATGACCTTCCCCAACCAAGCTTATTAATCAATGTTTGAGGCCAATTGTAAACAGCATGCATTTCATACTTATAAACTAAAAACTACCATTTACTCATCACTAATTTTATATAGCAGATGCTCATTTAATTCTCACAACAAACTTATAAGATAGGCATGTGTATCCCCATTTTATACATAAAAGAACAGAGAGAGTTTAAGTGTAAAATCACAGTCTGGATGCAGAATCTCTCTCTTTTTTATTTTTTCTTTTGAGACACAGTTTCACTCTTTGTTGCCCAGGTTGGGGTGCAATGGTGCGATCTCAGCTCACTACAACCTCTGCCTCCCAAGTTCAAGCGTTTCTCCTTTCTCAGCCTCCCAAGTAGCTGGGATTACAGCCACATACCACCACACCTGGCTAATTTTTGTATTTTAAGTAGAGACTGGGTTTCATCATATTGGTCAGGCTGGTCTAGAACTCCTGACCTCAGGTGATCCACCCGCCTCGGCCTCTCAAAGTGCTGGGATTATAGGTGTGAGCCACCGTGCCCAGCTGCAGAGTCTCTTAACAACACACTGGACAGCTTTTTTATCTGCTTCCTAAATTTAACAGTCAACTCCCAGAGCACAGAGTCCATCTTGTTCATCTCTGACTCCACTGCAGCCCCCAACACACAGCCTATCACAAAGGAGGCCTTGATAACTACCTGTGGAATTAAATCACCAACAAACACAAAACACACATGAGACACATGTGTCTACCTCTCTGCAAGCACACACATTACGACTAGCTTCCTATTTTCCTCCTGAGCAAATAGTATACGCCTGACACTCTGTCTTAAACACCTCACCATCACTCCACCTGAGGTCTCACACACATGCCTGCACATCCCTTCCTCTTTGATCACTTTTCAGCCCCTTCTTCACACATACAGGTGACATGAGGAAGCACTGACATGCAAATCATGGCAAGATCCCAGTCTACTCTATCCCAGCTTTGGCAGACAATCAGCAACAGGAGACAGACTCGGCCACCCCTGCTGAGCTCTGTCTTCAATTATGCGTGGCCAGATCCCTGAGAGAGAGAGGGGAAAAAAGCAAATTTCCTAGCATGGAGGTTCTCCATCAATGGGTAAGCCCAGACTCTGGGAAAGCAGGAGGGATTCCAAAGGATGCACAAAACCGTATGCACACCAAACATATGAAGGCAGATTGAAACATCTTGCATATAAAGCTAAAACCATTTTTCTAATGTATATTTTATTAACCACAATGGCAAATATAACATCAAAGGCATCTAAAGGTTTTTCCAAATTCACAGTAGCTTTGAGTCATTTATACTCATACTAAACAGATACAAAAATAACTGCTTTAGAAGGGGTACTGTGAATTACTGACTTTTAAAAATGTCCTCAATCTCAGAAAGAGTTGGAAACCACTCACAGCAGATGATGAGTGACTGTAACTCCAGGGAAGCCTGAGGATTCTGACCCCTAGAGCAGTCTCAGAGATCAAGAGCCAGGCCTGTTCCCCTTAAAGTCTTCCTTCCCCATCCCAATACCCAACAATGGGAGCCCATGCCTTTCCTCCTTGACTGGATGAGAACGTACTCGATGTATAATGAGCACAGGATATTATAAAAGCTACCTAGGAAATAAAGAACAAATAGAAAAAGAAATGAGGTTGCAGAGTGGGGAGAGAAAAGAAGGGAAGCAGTAGGGTTGTTGCTGTGCCTGTCATCTCCAGATGCAATCAGTGCTTACAACCCCCATGCCCACCGACAACATATATCTGAAAATATACACATAGATGTTTTCTTTTTTTTTTTTTTTTTT
>NW_016107417.1:3808969-3833256 GCF_001604975.1 Cebus imitator | reverse complement strand
GAGTCTTGTTCTGTTGCCCAGGCTGGAATGCAGTGGCACCATCTCAGCTCACTACAACCTCCACCTCCCAGGTTCCAGTGATTCTCCTGCTTCAGCTTCCCAAGTAGCAGGAGTTACAGGCATGTGCCAACATGCCCGGCTGGTTTTTGTATTTTTAGTAGAGACAGGGTTTCACCATGTTGGCCAGGCTGGTCTCAAACTCCTAACCTCAAGTGATCTGCCTGCTTCAGCCTCCCAAAGTGCTGGGATTACAGGTGTGAGCCACTCCGCCTGGCTCACGGTCCCTTTTCTTACATGAATCTCATACACACGTGTACGCGCAAGCGCACATAAAATGCATCAGATACACATATTCGACCATCTCTCACAGCTTCACCACAGCTGACACAAACATTCACCAAGCCATATTATACACACATCCATCCCTCTTACACAGTTACCCAAACACACCTTAAACACACAACCACACAACCCGTATTCAGAAGCATGCATCTTGTTTGGCTCCCTGGAAGCCTCTGGCCAGTGAATCCTCTCAGAGAATGGATACAAGGGCTCTGGTTGACCAAGGTGCCTCTGGCTGCATTTTTCATACACCCAAGCCCAATTCAGCCACAGTGAGACCAGGGACCAGTTACCCTAACCACCCGAAGCTCGAACTCTCCCTCCATCAAATGAGAGGGATGGTTCATCCTGTTCTCGTAGGCAGGTTTTGGGAGAAGGACAGAGGAACCAGCAGATCAAATTAAGGTTCTGGAAAGAAAAAGTCCTCATACATTCCAGCTGCCTTACTGAGGCCTCACGTTAAAACACAGGCACATGAGCAGACACCCTCATGCCTGGGAACTACTCACTCTACTAGGCACTAGGCTCCTGTCTGCAAACACTGCTATTCAAACAGACCCATTCACACAGCAAATACACAATGCCAGACTGCCGGCCTCTACACACAGGCAAACATACAGACACAGAATTTCACAGTTTAGGAAACACCTGAACTCCTTGGAGAAAGGGTGAGAAGGTGTCAGCTTAACTTAATACGCACAGTTCCTGATGACATATCCCACAACCTTGTACCGATTACCCCATGAAAACAATCCCCAGACCTTTCGGATGTATTTGTCGATCACAACTACAGATCCGCAGGCAAACGACTCTCCAAAGTGCAGGCTTCCCACACCCAGGGCCTCACCTGCAGGGTGGGCCCCTCCCACGGCTGTCCACAGGCACCAGCCACAGGACACCTATCCCCAAAGCAGTCCTGGGCCACGTTCGTTTCGCAGGCGCACACGTGCACATGCACACACTCCCTCAAAAGCCTCTGCCTCTGGGAGGACAGACACACACACGCACAACCGCTGAGTGGCCTAGAGGGACTAGGGGAGTGGCCCACAGCTTCTAGAGGCCTGAGGCACACACGGGCTGGAAAAACAGGGAAGCCGGGCGGAGAGACGCGCTGGGGGACCCCCTCCCCACCGCCCAACCAGACCCTAGTGGAAGAGGCTCCTCCAAGTCCCTCCTTCCCTCAGCCCCTGACACCACAGCCCGCCCCGGCCGCTCAGCCCAGGCCCCGCCCGCACTTCACCACTTCACCCTCTTGGCCAGACTCTCGGCCTCAGGCACCGGGGGTGCTGGCCGGACCCCTCCCTCCGGCGAGCCTCCCTGCCAAGCGCCATTCCACATTCAGCCCCACAGCCCGGGTCCCACCCCGCCCTGTCCAGCCCACCAATCTCCCACCAATCTCAGGGGCTCCATGCCCGGTCTGTCATCGGGAGACACTTATCCGCCATCTCCGCCCCTCACGCAAACTGTCCACTCCTCGTCAGGAACCTGAGAAGCCTCAGCCACCCTCGCCCTCGCTTTCCCGTTACTCTCGGAGACGCTCTGAGGATTCTGTGGTGAAGAAGATGCAGTCGCTTCCTGCCCACAGCCTCTCAATCCCCATTCTCCCTCGCCTGCCCCGGAATCACCATGGGCCCTTCTCCTCACGCTCAGCGTCCTCACACCTAGGCCCTCACACCTAGGCCCTCATCCCTCTGCGCTTGTCCAGGCTGCATTTCCCGCCCTTCGCTGGCGGAGCTTCACAGACCGCCGCCCACTGCCGACTACGCCCCCTCTCCGAAGGCCCCGCCACACGGTCCCGCCCCCTGTCTCATAGGCCCCGCCCACACTGGCGTTCCACACAGGCGCTACTCAGCCACTCACGGTCTCACGCGGGGCCCCGCCTCCTGTCTCGTAGGACCCGCCCACACTGGCCTTTCCACGCTGGCCCCACTCACAGCCCCTCACGGCCTCATACGAGGTCCCGCCCCCTGTCTCATAGCCCCACCCACTGTCCTTCAGGGGCCTCGTGGTCCCCGCCCACTGCCTCTAATGGGCCCCGTCCACGCAGACCTCACCCACAAACCTTCACCAGCGCCTCACAGTCCCTCACCCACCAGGCCCACGGGGCTTCATGCGCCCCATTCTCAGCAGCCCCTTCAGAACCTGACCACACAGGCTGCCCACAGGTCGCCTCAGGACTCACGCTAACCACGCCCGCGCCAGCCACGCCCGCTCGCCCCGCCCACCGCCAAGCCCACGCGCCCTCGCCCGGACACGCGTCCCCGCCGCCCTGGCGCGCTCGCACCCACTCACAAGACCTCGCGCCTAGCCCCCCAGCCTCAGGCACCCCCGCAAGCCCTGACCCCCAAGGGGCGCCCCAGGACGTCACTCCCGCGCCCGGGCGCCGGCGGCCGCTCCCTGGGGCTCACCTTCGCTGCAGAACTTGCCGCCGAAACCCGTGTGGCTGCAGTCGCAGCCCACCTCGCCTGGGGCCAACACGGTGCAGAGGCCGCCGTTGGCGCAGGGGTTGCGCGCGGGCGCGCACAGCGTGTCGGCGGCGGCGCCGCGGAGGCCCTGGCTGCCCAGCAGCGCGGGGGGCCGTTCGCCCAGCTTCAGGTTGGCCAAGAGGCCGCGGAAGGGCGGCTCGTACTTGACGGTGCTCAGCGTGAGCGCCGAGAGGCGCACGTCGGGCGGGATGCCGCCCACGAACAGGTCGCTGGCCACCTGCATCTCGCGCCGCTTGGAGCGCACCTCGGCGGCGCGGGCCTCGCCGTCCACTGCCAGCGCCGTCCGGCGTGCGTCGCGGGTCAGCAGCACCATGTGCCAGCGGTCATCGGCCACCGGCGTGTCCAGCTGCAGCGTGGCCGGCTCGGCGCAGGAGAGCGTGAAGCGCAGCCGCAGGCGCCCGTCCACCAGCAGCAGCTCCAGGAAGTCGCAGTCGCCGCCGTCGTCCAGGTAGAGCAGCAGCGCGCGCGTGGCGTTGGTGCGCAGGCTGAAGCTGAGCTCGCCACTGCTCGCCGCGCCCGCCCAGCGCGCGTAGCGAGCCCACTGCCCTGGGCCGCCGCCGAACTCCAGGCCGTCCGCGCGCGCCGCCAGCACCAGCAGCAGCAGCAGCAGTGGCGGCGGCGGTGGCGGCCGCCACCGGCTCCCGGGCGCCATACCTCCGGCGGCCCCGGCCCCGCCCGGCCCCCGGCCCCCGCTCAGGCTTCAGAGCCGCGGGCGCATGGGGCGGGAGGGGGCCGGGCGTTCCCCGCGACCAGCGGGGCTACCTCGCCGGCTCACAGTGCCATGAGCCCGGCTTCGGGGCGAGGCTCGCAGAGGCCCAGGCGCCGGCTTCCCTCGGGCGGCGGCGGCAGCGCCCCTCCCCCGCCGCGGGCTCCGACGAACGCGGGGGGAAGGATGCCTGCGGGAGAACAGAGAGAAAGGGGTTAATGAGGGGCTCCAAGGGGCCGTCGGTGCTGGGCTCCCCCATCATACCAGCAGGCACCCGACTGTTTCCCTGCAGAACTTAGAGAGGCCCTGACCTGGAGAGGGTCCCGAGGCAAAAGACACGGAGTCCGGGGGCCAGCATTTGGGAGAGATGGCACGCAGTAGGGGCAGCAGTGGTTCGAGATGTGGACAGCAGAGAGGTGACATGTTCGAGCCCGGTAGGAGCCCAACCCAGCCGCCTGCGGCCTCACCCTCTCAAAGGACCCGGGTGTCAGGACCAAGGCCAGCTCTTTGGGCGAGGCCTAGGAACTCTGCTCCGCCTGGTGACCCCAGCCCCTTCTCCAAACCGCCCAACCTCTAGGCCTGGCTCCCACCACCAGCCACGGTTCCTCTCATCAGCTCTTCATACTGGATAATGAAGTTGCTAAATAATTCATTGGGATTAATTAAATGCCAATTCGTCAATGGTATCACAGGGCAACCAGACTGGGAAGGGGACAAGGGAGAGAAGCCAGCCAGGACCCAGATACCCAGACCCCAAGCCCTCTCCATCCAAGCAGGGACACAGGCATCCAATTCTGTGTCTCTAGTTCCCCCAAAACCACGCTCATCCTTTCCCAGACGCCAGCCTCAATGCTCACCAGCCCAGGTCCTTTCTGAAGCTAAATGTCTGTCATCCTCAACTTCCAGCTCCCAGTCCTCAGCCTCAGGACTGGCCCCACTACCTGGGCTCTCTTCACTCCTCAGTTCCCTCTACCCCCCTCACCAAGATTGGGGGAGCCACCATGAGGCAGGCAGGCTCATTTGCATAAAATTGCCTTTCTGAAATGATTACCCTTGTAACGGGCTGTCAGAGAGCAATTTATACCCCACGCCGGGGAGGGGAATTTGCATCTCGTTAAACTCCAAGTCGTAATTATTTATATCCAACAACCCTCCTGAATATTGCATTGATTTTATTTTGGGGAGGGAGGGAGGGAAGGGGGTGGGGAGAAGCCTGGGAGAGAAGCAGGTTGGGACTAATGTTTAGGAAGAGACAGTGAAAGACTGAAGCAGGGGAGGAGAGAAAGAGGAAGGAGAGGAAGTGCCTGAAAAGTGACAGAGATGGAAGAGTAATGGAGGAGAAAGGTGGCCTAGTGGGGAGAAATGAAAGAAAAGACAGAGAAAATTAAATTCCAAATCCAAACAGCATTTGTCAGAGCCCTGGTGCTGAGCATTTTTACAAATGTCATTTTACTTAATCACTCTGAGAAGTCCCATTATTCTCTTTTTTTTTTTAATATATTTTTTTAAAAGATGGGATTTCTCCATGATGGCCAGGATGGTCTTGAACCCCTGACCTCAGGTGATCCACCCACCTCGGCCTCCCAAAGTGCTAGGATTACAGGCGTGAGCCACCTCGCCCGGCTGAGAAGTCCCATTATTCTCATTAACTACTGGGGAAACCCAGGTAAAGAGCTCTGGGGACTTGCCCAAGGTCACACAGGCAGTTGGCAGGTGCCCTGCCGTGTGACCTTGATGTGGTTGTGTGAGGCAATGGCCCTGGCCTGTGGGGAGGAAATAGATAAACACAGGACAGCCACAGGTGTAGGTGAGAAGCCACAAGACAACGAGAGGGCTGGCTTCGGGAGGGGAAGGTTCCAGGGTGCAGCAAGGAGCTGAAGAGCTATGTGGGAGGAAACGAGGGACCCCCTAAAAAACCATAGTGAGGGGGCGCCTGGAGAGTGACACGTGTGCAGAGGAAGATGGGGCAGAAAAGGCTTCAGCAGGCCATCGGGAGCGCTGGGGGATTCATCTCCAAGAGGCCCGCAAAGCTCAGCCCTCGGGTCCTGCCATTCTGCTCCTGAGACTGCTGCCCTCCCAATCCTTCAAGGCTCCAATGGGGACCTGAATGTCCTGCCCCAGTGCCCCTCCAGGGACTGCCCCTGCCAGAGCAGTGGGGAGGAGATCCAGGCAAACAGCCCCCACTCCTTACAAACACTGTTGGGTTATATATAGCTTTGCCACTGCCTCTCCTCATTGGGTAATGGAGATAATTAACATGTTCAGGCTAATTAGCCAATCAAATTAAATGCAGCACCTGCTCCCAGCCTGATTGACGCCCTCACCCCCCCCCCCCCCCACACACACATCCCCAGCCCAGGGCAGAGGAGCGGGCCCCTCAGGCATCAGGGGAGGGAAAGGTCTAAGCTCCCCCTCTTCTCCAGAAGGGTAGCCAGAGACCCTCAGCAAAGGCACAGCTCTATGGCCAGAATAGTGACCAGCCTCCCTCTTTCCCTCCCTCCCTGCTAGGGTCTCCATCTCAGTCTGGCCTGGCCTAGCCTCTGTCTGCTGCTCTCCCAGCACCCACCCCCACCTCCGGACACTATTTTGGGGAGGGAATTAATTAGCTATCGATTTCCGCTAGCGGAGGGAATAGGATTTCGTGCTGCTGTCCACTCACCCCCAAGCTCACAACAGGAGGGATTCTTTCCCCTGCCCCACCCCCAGCCCAGTCCCCTGCCATGGTCATATCCACCACCCTCTAGGGAGATGGCAAACGGGTTCTGTGAGAAAGGCTAGGGGCAGGGTCTCCCTCTATGCAGGAAGTGGGGGAGGACAGATAGAGTGAAAGATGGTGGGGAGGCTGCCAGAGGCTGGAAGGCAGACAACTGGGTCCTGAGAGCCAAAGGGAATGTTATCTGGGTGGAGGAACAGGGGAGCAAAATGTGTGAGAGTCCAGGATGGGGAGGCTATACTGGCCCCTACGGAGGGAGAGTGGAAGGGGGTGCAGTGCAGACAGGCTTCTGTGAGCCTGTTCAGGGGCAGAGGCTGGGCTGATGCAGTGCCTCCAGGGAGGGTCAGAAGTAGGGTCTGGGCCTGCAGCCCCTCAAGGCTCATTACTCATTCTCCTTGCAGCCCACAGCTCTGCAGCACAGGCCAGCCAGGCTGCTGGGAGCACAGGAACTTCGGGGCAGACCAGAAGGAAGCCCCAGCATTCCCTGAGTCTTCTCTCCCTAGGGACCCACAGACCCTTGGGGTGGCTTTGCATTTGCAATGCAGAGATGGCCCCAGGAGGAGTGAGCCGGCAGACACCTGGGTCCTTTCCATTTCCCCACCCAGTGTCCAGGAAACATGCTGTTCCCCCCCGCACCTTTCCCCTCCCTGTGCCTCCCCCACCCCAGACCCAAGCTGCTGCCGACCCAGCCTCCAACCCAACCTTCTCCCAGAACACAGGGGCTCCTGCTGCCCTGGGATGCTCCATCATCCTTCCTCAGCTCCTGGAACTCAGCAGCAACCCTTTCTCCAGAGGTCTTCTCCCCCGCAGGCCAGGGCCATTGCCTCACACAACCACATCAAGTAAACAGTGTCCCCTGGAGTTGGACAAGGCAACAGCTCCTCCCCAGATTCATGCAGTGCAGAGGAGGTCCCCTGCACCCACAGCGTCCAAGTACTGCCCCCCGGGCCCACTTTTCTTCTTTCATTGCCCATTGCCAGTGCAGGGACACTGCCAGAGTGGCCCTGGGGTACCTGCCTGCTCACTGACGTCAATGCAGTGCATACTGCCAGCCACTGCTGGCCCAGAGTCACCGCACCTCTGGGAAGCTGACCTCCTGAGTAATCCTGGGGTTCCACACCCAGTCAACTCCCTAGTGCTGCCCCCGCCCACAGATAGACTCAGCAGCCTTGGGCCAGTGGTGCCCAGAGCTGGAGTGAGAGGGGCCAGGGGTGGCTAAGTTGCCCTCAGGACTTCTGCCTCTACTCCCCAACATTACCCTCTCCCAATAACTCTTCCTGGGTCCTCCTAGGCCAGAGCCTCCTCCTCATCTTCCCATGGCTAGGCCAGTGCCACTGAAGCCTCTGGGCTATCAGCTTTGGGATCCCTCAGCATCAGACACCAGGCTGGACCCCATGTGCACTGTCTTATCAATCCTTCAGCTTCTAGGAGGTATTTTTGTCACTCAGGCTTACAGACTAGGAAGCTGAGCTCAAAACAATGAGTTCACTTGCCTGAGGCCACAGTGCAGGTAGAGACTGTGCTGGCTCCAAGGCATTTCTTTTACACCTGTGTCTGCGGCTCAGAGCTCACCTTCCTCTGTTCTGGCCTTCACAGGGACACGGCTCTCTCAGGTGTCCCACTCTAAAGCCCACTCCTGGGACTGGAGACAGAGACCTCAGAGCTCATGGGGTTCATCTTCTCCTTTTTTCCTGATGTGGAAACTGATTCTCAGGGAGGGACAGTGACTGGCCTGGGATTACATAGAAAAGCAAGACTAGAACCAAGGTCGTTGGCCTTCCATTCCAGGCACTTCCCATTGCACTTGCTGACCTAGACCTGGGCCCTTCCGCCTGGCCAAAGGCCTCAGCCCCACACCACCAGGGGCAAGTATGCAAATGGATGCAAATTCTGGGGTGAGGTGGTACATGCCCACACGAGCAAAGCCTCTGGCCAGGGCCCTCTCCCATATCCACACAGCCCCCTCTCTGTGAATACCCACACACACAAACACACGCCCATGCACACGCCTCCAGCCATGGGAATGCCAGCCTCCCTCTGGCTCTCCTCTCCTCACGCCAGCATCCTCTCATGCCAGCTGGGAGTGAGACAGCAGGGGCCTCCTCCAGGCGCCAGGGAGGAAGAGCTGGGTTTACACACATTCTGGTGGCCCCAGAAGGCAGCCCATGGACAGGTGGGAGAAGTGCGTGCAAAGGGGGGAGATTTTGGCTCAGGCTAAAGAGAAACTTGCTGGCAATCTAAAGCATCCAACAGTGGAGTAGGCTGCCTCAGGGGGTGGTGAGTTCCCCGTCTGTGGAGGTGTTCGAGGTGAGACCGGATGACTGCTGCTCAGAGATGCTCGGCATGGGGGGGCTTTTGGATCATATGGAAGGAGACAGCAGACTGCTTGACCTCTGAGGTCCTTTTCAGATGCAGAATGTTTTTTGGAGGGTCCCCTCTCCCCTCTGAAACCCCAGGCAGGATTGGCAGATGGTAAACAGTTCCTACCTCCCTGTCCTCCCTGCCCCTTCCTTCCAGCCCTGATGATCCAGCAAAAACAAGGGAAGACACCATGCCTGTCCACACCCAGCCACCACCTCAGCAGCAGCAAAAACAAGACAGTGCACTGGTTAGCGGCACTGGCTCCAAAGCCTGGGTTCAAATGCCAGCTCTACCCCTATCTAGCTGTGTGACCTTTGGTAAGTTACTCAGCCTCTCTGTGCTTCAGTTTCTTTATGTATAAAATAGAGATAATAATAGTGTTGCAAAATTAGAATTAACATACATAAAGCACTTAGTACAGTGCCTGGCATAGACTAATGTGTGAAAACAGTGTGTCATATTAATAATTATTTTTAAAACTTCTCGTCTCAGCCTTTTACAGTTGGCAGCACTACAAGCACCTAGTGATTCCTTTGATCCTCACCAGGGCAAGATAAGTATTATCACTGCCCCTTTTACAGATGAGGAAACAGACACTCCAACGGGAGAAGGGACCCACCCAAGGTCCCACAAATTGTAAATGCTAGCACTGTGATTCAGATTTGGTTCTGTCTAATCCCAAGCCCTGGTGTCCTCCTCCACTCTACCAGGCACCTTGTCTTGACTCAGAGGGCAGGAGGAGGAACAAACAGGTCTAAAGATAAGTCAGAGTCCAGTGCCAGGGTGGGCTGGGCATGAGTGGGCATGTCTGTGGGTCCCCAAGCAGCTCTCTGTGTCACAGAGAGAGGCATGGAGCAGGCTGGGCCCAGGAGCTGGTAGCTCAGGGTGCGCAGGACAAGGCTGCTGCCGGCTGGTGGAGCTGGGGAAGCGGGTGGGCTGGGGACGGAGGTGCGGTGGAATGACTTGGAGTGGGGGCCAGAGGACGGGTGCGTGGGAGCATGGGGGGCAGTGGGAGGGGTAAGCACCAAGCATACCTATGCTGTACACATCTGGGGCACAGCAGCCTGGGCGGGTGCACCCCAGTGATGCAAAGGGGACAGATGACTTCCAGGGGCGGCCTTGTGAGTAAGCACAAGGTGCCTGGGAATGTTCCTAAAGGTATCCATGACAGGTGTATGTGCGTGTGTGTGTGTGTGTGTGTGCCCGCGTGTGCAGGGAAGGTTAGGATAATGACAATAAAAATAGCGACCGTCCACTGGGGCCTTCTCTGTGCCTGACAAACACATCAGACAAAGTGCTTCACACAGGCCAACCACACAGTAGGTCCACAAGAAATATGCTTGTTACTACTATCATTCCCATCACTCTCCTCTCAGTGAGCCCTCAAAACACCCCATTAGATAGGGATGAGGATCCCATTTTACAGGTGAGGACACTGAGACTCACTGAGGAACACAGCGGAGTCCATACAGCCTCACCCTCACCCCACCATCCCAAACAATGGTGGCGGCAGTGGGGAAGCAGCTTCGTAAAAGATAAGAAGGTGCCACACCCACGCCTGAAGGTGTGCATCGGACTATTTGTTGAATGAGCCTCCGAGAGCCCACAGCCCAGTCAGTGTGGTTGGGGCGGGGCGGGGGAGCCGTACTAACAGATGGAGCAGCAGGGTGGGTGGCATGTGAGGACACACTCTCTCGGGGCATCTCTGTGGGGGCTGGGCTTGGGAGCTTCGAATGAAAGGAGAGTGTCTCCAGCGCACAGGCAGGTGTGGGTGCCCCTGTGCCTGAGGATTGATGCTGGGGGATGGCGCCACTTAGAAATGGGAAGACCCCCCAGGAAGCCAGCAGTGGCTGGGGCCTGGACTCCACTGGGAAGGGTCATGGTTGTGGCCAGGAGGGATAGGAGGGCCTGGGCTGAAGGTGCATAGATAAGAGAGTAAGAGAGAGAGAGAAAATAGAAGAAAGGTTTGGGGGTGCACCAGGGCAAAAAGAGTGTGTTAGCAAACGTGTGCTGGTGTGCACACACACAAAGGCCTGGGGCAAAGTGCTCAGCACCCTGACAGACATGCACATGGTACTTCAGGATGAGCTTGCTGGGGGTAGGGGCTGGTGTGTCTGGGAGGATGTGCACATGTGCTGTGTAGACGGAGGACGGACGGTGTGTCCAGGAGGAGAGAGCATGTTGCAGGCACTGAAGTGTATGTGGAAGAAGCACAGGTGTGCCTGCGATGGCTGTAAGCCTGGGAGGTGAGTGGTTGGATGGGGGCCAGCAGTGCCCTCACCCTTGGATGCACGTAGGGGCCGTGTATGTGTGTTGTGGACACGACAGCAAGGCTCCTGGGGGAAGTCTCAAGGAGGCAAGCACGAGGTAGCAACCTCTCTGGGTGGGAAGTGTGGGCGGTATGCTGCCGGGAGGTGTATTGTGTATGCAGGTGTGTGTGCCTGTGTAGGTGTGTGTCTGGGTGGGTGCCACCGAGCATGTGTATCAGTGTCAGAGTGTCTGTGTCACTGGCAAGGGCAGGCAGGAGGGAGCAGCTGGACCTGGGTAGTGACTGAGCCTGGAAGGAAAGAACTGTCCCCACCAGCCACTGGAGCACCCAGCCCCTCCTCTCAGAACTCCACTGTCATATGGATTCAGCCCAGGCCAAGACGCCAGGAGAGGCCTGGGTTTTTGGAAAGAATTGCCCAGCAGCCATGGCTGGTTGGTCCATCTCGCCCACCCCTGTGGATCTGAGGGCAGGATGGGTCTGAGAACACTTCCTCTAGCACGAATGAAGAGTCCTCCCAGCCAAACCCTTCTCCCCTGTCTCCTGAAAGATCCAGCCACACCTCAGATGCCGGCATTCCTGGAGCCATCCCTGGAAGCAGGAGGAGCTAGGGACTGAGGGGCTGAAGCACTCACAAAATAGAAGGCCTCACACTTTGTGGACCGCAAACCTCCCTCCTCTTCTCCTTTTTCCCTTCTTTCTTTCTCCTGCTCTGGCAGAAGACAGAGAAAGTAAGACCCTAATGTCCACCCTCCCCCAAAACGAACACCCAGACACTGGGAAGGTGGACAAGAAGGAAGGATAAGAATGAATGGAAGAGGATAGAAGCCCACCCCCATACATTCAAAAACAGGGGTGTCTGGAAGCCCCAGGGCAGCCAAGGGACTGGGGACCCAAGACCCACCCCCTAAAAATCTATTTCATTATTCCAGCTGGGCAGCCTCCTCTTTCACCTCCAGACACCAAGAAAAAGCCCCCTCCCAGCCCAGCCCTTGCTAGCTCAATGAGGCATCAAATGCTGTCTCCCAAGACCCAGAAGGGAGGTAAGAGTAAAGAAGACAACAGCACCCTAAAGCCAATTGTGCCCCCAAGCGCCCATCAAGGGTTCAAGGGCTCATACCCCAACCCAAAAACCCCAGGGAAGACTGCTGCTTCAGCTGGGGGAGGAGGCTGGGACATGAGAAATGACCCCCTCCTCTTTAGGGGTGGGGGAGAAAGCCCAGAGCCCTGCAGCTTCCTCTCCCCCTGCAGCACTCTCTGACCAGAACCCTGTCACCGCCCCCAGGGTATTCCCACCCCAGAAAAGCCCCCTCCTACTGATTTCCCAGTCTCCCTCTCTCATCACCCCCAGCCTTCCCCCGCAAGCTTCCGCTCCTCTCCCTCAGACCCCATCTTTCTCAGCTCTCCACCAGCACAGACCCATCTCTGCCTGGAGCACCTTGGCTCATTCCCCTCTGCTCTCTCCCAATAACCTCTTCTCCCCTTGGCTCCCATCCCCCAGGAAAGCCTGGTCCTCAGTGGGTCCCCCCAGAACGAAGCCCTTGGCCTGGCCCCTCTCCTTCCCTCTCCACTTCTCTCCTCTCTCCTCTCCAGCCCCCTCTCCTCTCCTCCCACGAAGCCCAGTTCCTCGCTGGTTTCTACCCTGCAGACCCTCCAGAACACAAGAGCCCCTCTTGCCCGGCACTGCTTCCAGCCTCTGGGGCTAGCACAGACTGGGGGCCCCCCTTTAGAACCCCCTCACAGTCCTCTGGATGCCCCTCCTTCTCTCCCCATCCCTTCCCCCAACGACCCTCCCTCCTACCCCTCTCCATTCTCCCCAGCTCAGGGCTAGTGCCCCTTCCACAGGGAGCCTCCGACCCCCAAGCCCCCAGCGGCTTTCCCTCCTCGCTGTCACCCGGCCAGCCCTCTCAGCGCGGCGCCCCCGCCCCCCAATTCATCTGTCCTGCCTCCCCCGCCCCCTCCGATCCGCTCCCCTCCCCCGATCGGCTCCCGCCCCCCACCCGTCTCCGCCGCAGCACCCCCTCCTGTACCTGGTTCTCGGGGCGTCAGGGGCTGCAGGGTGGGTAGCAGAGCCACAGGGCCGCCCCGTCTCCGGCGGGTGGCAGAGCCGGCGTTAGCGGTGTCTGCCGCCTCGCGCTTCTCTCACTCCCCGCCGCGTCCCCGCCCGCCTGCCCCGCCGCGGTGCCTCTCAGAGGAGGATGCTCCGCGAGTCAGGGCGGCTGCTCCCGCCGCCGCATCCCTGCAACACCGACTGACGGCAGCATCAGCACCAGTGCCCGCCCCCGAGACGTGCGCATTGGGCCACGCTGCGCTGACGGACGAGCAGCGCAGCCAATGCAAGGGCGCATAAGCCGCCAGTCCGGCAGCTCCACAGCCCCACTCCCTCCCCTGCGCGGGACCCAGGAGTCCCGGGCCCGCGGCACCCGCGCTCCTCCCAGCCTCTCGAGGTTCTCGGGCGCCCGGGCCCTCAACCAGGCGGACCCCCAACCCGGCCTCAGTGTCTTTTCTGGGAACACAGGCACCCTCGCCCCTCGCCCATTGGGTCGGGGCCTTGGATCCCGCACCCTCCCCCCACGGCCAGCGGGTCTCCTGCGCGCAGGGGCTGGGACGAGCCGAAGGGGAGACCCCTACTCGGGGTGCCGCGGGAGCCAGGCTGGTGCGGGGCCTGGGCCGCAGCGCCCTCTGCTGGCTACGCCCAGAGGCGGGCCCGGGCTGCGAGGAGCCTAGAGAAGGGGAATCCGGTGGGTCCACGGCTGCTGGGGGCTTTTTCCAGCCGGCAGCCTGGCCCCCGCCTCCCACCGTCCGGATGGCCCCTGGCTTGGAGTCCCCAAAACTTAAGAGGGAGGGGCTTTGCTGGGATAAAGACTGAGGCGGTGGGGGAAGGAAAGGCAGAGATGGGGTGGGGGTAGCCCTAGGAACTTGGGGTTTCCCAGTCCTGCCTCATGGGAATCCCAGAGTTTGAGGCCAAACTCCCAGTTCTGCCTGGAGCAGACCTGGGCAGGGGTAAGAGTGGGTGTGGGGGCGGCGTTGCGGCTGCATTTGCCTGGTGACTGAGGGCACTTGGCAGCAGCCACCGAGTTTCAGAGTTAGAGTGGTGCTGGGGAGCACAGGTCTTTCCTGTAAGTGCACATGCATCACTGTGCATGTGTATGAGTATGGGGGGCTGGGGGGACACCCTTCACTCACTCTGCTAATAAATGGTGCACCTGATACCTAGTGTATGTACAAGGTTGGTCACTGGGCTGCTGAATGAGGCAGTGAGAGAGAGAGAGTGTGTGTGTGTGTGTGTGTATCACACGCACGTGCCAGACCCTTCTGCCAGCTCGCTCCAGGACCCTGATTTCTGTTGCAGGGTCTGTGATCTGCACAGCTGGTGGTAGTTGGCACTTCCTTGGCCAGAGCAATGTGCAAGAACACTCACATTCAACACCAATGCATCCACATCGGGGAGTTCACAGCCATGCACACCTATCTGTGAACACTGGGCATTCCCAGAGACACACAAGAACACCTGCAGAAATGCCACGCCATGGTCATGCACCCACAGGAGGCACATACTGCCCGAGAACACACACTTGTACACACAGGCACCTACCCAGGCAAATGCATGCCCAGAACAGGTGCACCCAGAGGACCTCCCCACAGTCATCCTGCACCCTTACCCAGGCAATTTGCGAAGAGTGGTCAGTTACTGAGTGGATTCATGTGGACACCAACCACCCCCCAACCCCCGGCAGAGGGAACCTCCTTCCCCAGCCTGTGAAGAGGTAAGAGGGGGACCCAGGCTGCAAGGAGTGTTTCCTAAGAGTCGAGAAGGGTGATCCCTGAGCCAAGTCCCAGGCTTAGGGCCCACTCTGACCTTGAAGAGACCCTCAGAGCATCCCCACCAAGGCCACTGAAGGAGCCACAGAATGGAACTGCTGAGTCAGGGCCTATGGTTGTGAAATGGCCTCTCTGACCCCACAGCCCACTTTCCTGCCCCTCCTCTACTGTTCCTCTTCCTGCAGCCTACACACACACACACACACACACACATCTTGTCCACCCAAGCATCAGGGCATAGACAGACAGGTGCAATGGCTCACAGAGACAGACTCAGACCCTTACAGAGGAGGCTGGGCAGGTAGGGAGGTAAGGATGAGCACTTGTCTCCTGTCCCCACCCCCAGCTTTGCCCATCAAGGGCAGAAAAGGTCACCGGGCAGCTGCTGCACCTCCCTGCCCCTCCTGCCTACAGGGACATCTCTCTATCTCTCTGCAAGGTCCAAGGTTCATACTGCCTAAGCATTTGGGACCTGCCACTTCAAGACACACCCCCCACACACAGGCACCCACTCAATGTGGACACTTGAGTGATGTGCTAAGCACATGCCCTTCTCCTGTGTGCACAGGCCAGTGGGGACACATGGGGGAGGGGAACACAGCAAATACAGCATGCATGTCCATGCACACACATGCACACAGGCACACACAACTCGAAGCCTAGACACCAAATTCAGACACATGCAACCATGAAAAGACAGGTACACATCACATCCCAGTTGGGGCAGACCTGGACATACAAACACACACACACACACACACACACACACACACACACACAGAGGAAGAGGCCAGACTGGGACTGGAGAGTGGTGAGGAGAGGAGCCAGCTGGGCTGCAGGGATGGAGGCAGTGCAGGAGGCAGGCGGCACAGGAGCGAGCTGCTCTTCACAACACAATCGCCGTCTGTTGTTATAGCAACTCAGCCCCCAAATCGTGAAACGGATATTACAGCCTCAATAGGGGGAAGGGCGGAGGGGGCTGAGGACAGAAGGAGGGGCGGGGGGCACCCAATGCAGAGAGAGGGCTGGGGGGCCCAACATGGGCTAGGCCTTCAGGAGAGAGATGACTGGGAAGAAGGGAGTGGCCCAAAATAAAGAATTGGCTGGGGGGAGTGGGGCCTCACAGCAGGGATGGGTGTGATGTGGGGAAACCCTGGGGTTGGAGGGCCAGGGCATTCATGGGGGAACTGAGGCCACTGACAGGCCCAAAGATACTGTGCTCTGGAGTTAAAGGTGCTCAAGTCTCCACCCCCAGTACAATCCCACAGCTGCTGCAGGACACCTCCCAGTTTGGGGGACTGGGGAGGTAGCTCTCATTGTCAGGACTGCTGTCTGGAATCTCCTGACCCCAGGGGCACCCCGGCCCAGGTTCAGAACCTTTAGTAAACTGCCAGACCAGACTCAGAAGTAGCCTTAGGCTTCTTCAGATAGCAGTGACCCCCCCAAAACCTCCATGCTGCAGGCTTAGGAGGGAAGAGCTGGATTGGGAGAGGCCGCCACCGGAGGCTGAGGGCAGGATCAATATGCATTTCCTCTGGAAGTCACTGTCCTTCCGGCTGGCAGCAGCACCAGGGCCCTCCCTTGGACTGCCCAGGGCCCTCCCTCCCTTCCCTCACAGGCAGCAACTCTGCCCTGCCCCTTTCCTGCCCACGATTCCTGCAGTGAGGGCTCTGTTGCTGGAAGTGTCGAAGCAGGGGCTGAAAGGCCCCCTGTCCAGCAAGAGGATTTTGGCCGTGGGCTGAAGGCTTTGGGTATGCATGACCACTGGGCCCTGCAATTCAGGTGCAAAGACCTGCTAGTTTCAAATTTTAGATGTCCAAGAACTGGCCTCCTCAAGATCCTAGACCGTCCCCAAGATTCTGTTCCAAGGTTTTCTGCTTCTAAGATTCTTTCCTCCAAGATTCCAGACACATGAGATTCTAGACCTCCCAAGTTTCTCTGATTACAAAGTTCTAGCTCCCAAGATTATCATCCTGTAAAGTACAGCACCCCCCACTCCCACCCCGGGATTCTAGGCACTGATGGTGGAGGTTAATTACATGGGCCTTTTTATTCCATCTGGAAAATACAAATATTCACATGAGTCTGTACAACCCTAGGGACGCCAGCCCTGGCCCTGCCCTCAGCTGCATGCCACCCTCAAATCCCACCCCCAGCCCCAGCCTCCTGCCCCAACACCCCCAGGCTCCCTGCTCTGGTTGAAGTCTTTTCTCTCAGGCAGGAATGAGTCCTTGATCCAATCACAGCTGGGAAGAGAAAAACAGGTTGTGAGGAAGATGCCCCTCCAACAACAAGGTAGAAGCCCACCTGGCTTGGGGCATTTGGATAGAGCGCCCATTTCCCTGATACTCCCCACCCCCACCCCGGCCCTCAGTGGGGAGCTCTGGTGCCAGCTGTGGGAGGACTCACCATCTATTACAAGTGGATGTCAAACACCCCGTCCTCCACCGTCTGTACTTCCTCCTCACGGATCTCTGCTGGGAGGGGGATTGCTGCAGAATACACTCCCAGGTCCCTGGGACTTTAGCAACCCTTTTCCTCTCCACAGAGGCATCTACATCATGCCGGTAGCAGACCCATCCACCAAAAATCAATTCCCTGCATGACCTAATGGCCAATATTTTTTTTTTTTTTTTGAGATAGAGTCTTGCTGTTGTCGCACAGGCTGGAGTGCAGTGGTGCGATCTCGGCTCACTGCAACCTCCACCTCCCAGGTTCAAGCGATCTCCTTTGTATTTTTAGAAGAGACAAGGTTTTGCCATGTTGGCCAGACTGGTCTCGAACTCCTGACCTCAGGTGATCCACTCACTTCCGCCTCCCAAAGTGCTGGATTACAGGAATGAGCCACCCTACCCAGCCTCAGCCCAGTTTTTGAGGCTTTTTTTCTATGTTTTCGTTTTGCCACAGCTTTTTCACAACCACAGATTTGTCAGCACTGTTTGCTTAAATATCAATTTTGTGTGTATTTTACATTTTAGACCCCAGCACTTCTGGAAGGCTCAATGCAAATGGATTTATCTTTTCTATTTTTGAGGATGTATGCCTTGTGCCTGCCTCTGTTTTTTGAGGACTTATGCCAACCCAAACGGTTGTGGTCAACTACCTTAGACCCTAGTTTAACATAAGTTGTTCAGAGTGTTCTCAGCAAAATAGTCATTTGGCCAATTGCCATTCAGCAAACTGACCTAAAACCACCAAAAACCCCAAGAGAGCCTCCAGGGCATTATCAGGGCACGGGATCTTTTCTCAGAAGAGCCTCCCGAGCAGCGGAAAAAGGGAAAGGCAAGCCAATGGCTCACATAACACCTTCTCCAATCCTTTGTTAATCACACCAACAAAATAAGGCTGTAACTAGAATCTTGAAGCCTCTTTCACTTTTATACCTCTTTATAAATTAGGGTCTTGGCTGGGCGCAGTGGCTCACACCTGTAATCCCAGCACTTTGGGAGGCTGAGACAGGTGGATCACCTGAGGTCAGGAGTTCGAGACCAGCCTGATTAACATGGTGAAACCCCATCTCAAAAAAAAAAAAAAATTAGGGTCTCTCACCTCAGCCTGGAAGATCCAGGGCTCCCTGGCCACTTTCTGGCACCCTTACCTGTCCCTTCTTTATTGTCCCACCAAGAAAAGAGAATTATGCACTTTGGAATGGCTTCCATCCTGCATCAGTTAATACTCTGCCACAACGGCCCTGCATCCCTCCCTCCACAGGGTGCAGATGACTCCCTCTTACCTGGAGGCCTAGAGCCTCGCCTGCCAGGGCGGGGAAGGGAGAAGCTGAAGGCGCGGTGATGGTGGCTGTGTGTGGGTGAGGGTGAGGGTGCAGACCCCTCCAGGCTCACACTCTGGGCCCTGCGCCGACACTCCACTGACAGGCGATCCTTGCACTGCTTGTGGCAGTTCACACCACAGGCTGGGGGAGGGCAAATGGAGAGCCCAGTCAGGGCCATTGGTCAGAAAGCCCTCCATCCCATCCCACAGGCTTGCACCCCTCCCCAGGGACCTTTGTTCCTGAGCAGCTGCCCCACCAGAATAAGAGTCTCCTTCCAAAGTGTTCTCATTCTCGAAAGTCTATGCCCTCTCCCATCCTAGGTTCTCTCTTCCTGGGTAGCTGCCTCACCAAAATAAATGGCCTCTTAAAGGCCACTCCTTTCACATCAATAATCTTGCACCTCTGATTTTGTGGGTTTTGTGTTCTGTTTTTGTTTGTTTGTTTGAGACAAAGTCTCACTCTTGTACCCCAGGCTAGAGTGCAATGGTGCGATCTTAGCTCACTGCAATCTCTGCCTCCCAGGTTCAAGCAATTCTCCTGCCTCAGCCTCCCAAGTAGCTAGGATGACAGGTGCCTACCACCACACCCAGCTAATTTTTGTATTTTTAGTAGAGATGGGGTTTCACCATGTTGGCCAGGCTGGTCTCAAACTCCTGACCTCAGATGATCGCCCACCTCGACCTCCCAAAGTGCTGGGATTACAGGCGTGAGCCACCATGCCCAGCCATGTGCCTCTGATTTTAAGGTACTTCACTCCTAATCAATTGCCCCACCAAAATAGTAACTCTCCCAAAAAAAAAACAACAACAACAACAACACTGCCCAGCAGCCCTGCCAGTCATTCCATCTCACCTCGGCATTTGAGGCCCTGCTTGTAGATGCCCAGGATCTGCAATAGAGGAGGGGCCGTGGTGGGAGAACGGATTTGGAGGTGATGACTCTACTTCTTCCTTCTTGAGGGTGGGACTGGGGCTTTAGGGCCCGCCTCAGGGCCAGGGGCAGAACAGCAGGAGGAGAGGGAGGTGGAATTAACCATGTTTGCCTGGGTTGAGAAAGGCTCCCGCAGAGGCGGGGCTAGAAGGGAGGGCGGGGCCGGGTCTGCAGGGGCGTGGCTTGGGCAGTGAGTCGGGAAAGGGGCGCTCACCAGGGCTTTGCAGTGGCGGCAGGCTACTGGGCGCAAAGAGTTGCTCTCCTGGAAGTTGTGTACGAAGCCCATGCGGCCCCCCAGCACAGAGCTGGAGCGCAGGAAGTAGGAGACCATCTCCTCCCTGCTGATGCAGCCATCCCTGTGGAGGGTTGGGGGGTCGCCTCAGCTCGGGTCCTCCCCAGGACCGCCCACCGCTGGCCTAACCCTTCCCACTGGGAAACCCCCTACCAAATCAAAGGTCATCATGGAACTCCTGATTTTGGACTCCTGAGGCAGAGTACCAGGAGGTCAGGCAGATGTGGGAACTGCCGCTAACCAGTGTGTGGTCTTGGACCTGTCCCTTTTCCTTCTCAGGAGAGTGGCCTGCCCTGCCCACTTCACACTTGGTATATAAACTAAAAGGACTGTGTACTTTCCATGGAACCATCAGTCTCGGGCTCCCAAAGTGTACTGTGCAACACCAGTCGGGAGCCCCGAGCTCTAACGAGTTCTGAGACCAGGGGAGATTGGGAGAACGCGCACCCCGTTCACTCTTGCATCGTCGTGCTGGCAGGAGCCCTGTAAATCCAGGGTTTCCCACATAGCCCAGGGCTTTCCGCAGAAGCCCCTCTTCACCTATGAATACATTTTAGGGAAAGAATGAGCATGTATTGTAGACACAGACCTTGGTTCTAATAGCAGCTCTGCTTCCCTGCCTCTTGACCCGCAGCTGGGTCGTCTCCCTATGCCGCCGTTTCCTTATCTATGAATGGGCGTAATGATCTTTCCTACGTTTCATAGGATTTTTGTGAGGATTAAATTAGATAATGCACGTCAAGTGCTTACAACAGTGTCCGCACAGACAGCAAGGTCCTCAACCACCAGGTGCCATTTCCCGTCGACTGGCCCTCGTTTGACACTGCCACCTGCTGTATGAGGGGGCTCATAATGTATAATCCAGGTGGTCCTCCAAATCGAGGGAGCATTGGGATAACTGCCATTTAGAAAAAAATATAGGGCGGGGCACAGTGGCTCACGCCTATAATCCCAGCACTTCAGGAGGCTGAGGTGGGCTGATCACGAGGTCAGGAGTTTGAGACCAGCCTGGACAATATGGTGAAATCCCATCTCTACTAAAAACAAAACAAAATTAGCCGGGCATGATGGCGGGCGCCTGTAATCCCAGCTACTCAGGAGGCTGAGGCAGGAGAATGGTTGAACTCAGGAAGTGGAGCTTACACTGAGCCAGGATCTCACTACTATACTCCAGCCTGGGCCACAGAGCAAGAAGAGAAAAAAAAAAAAAAAATGAAAAATATATAAGCCTACATTCTTCCCTCACACTGTGCATGAAAACTAAATTCTCACTGGACTTTATACAAACACTCATGTAAAAAATAAAATTACAAAATTATCTGAAAAGATATAAGACAGGCCGGCCACAGTGGCTCACACCTGTAATCCCAGCATTTTGGGAGGCAGTCAGATCACTTGAGGTCAGGAGCTTGAGACCAGTCTGGCCAACATGGCAAAACCCCATCTCTACTAAAAATACAAAAATTAGCCAGGCGTGGTGACGCATGTCTATAATCCAGTTACTGCTCGTGAAGCTGAGGCACGAGAATTGCTTGAACCTGAGAGGTGGAGGTTGTTACGAGCCAAGATCATGCCACTGTGCTCCAGCCTGGGTGACACAAGTGAGAGACCCTGTCTCAAAAAAAAAAAAAGAAAGAAAGAAAGAAAAATAAGATAATAATTGTATAATCTTGAGGGACTGAGGGCCCTTCTACAGTGAACACAAATCTGAGAAGCCATAAAGGAAAAGACTGACATATTGCACACACAAAAGTTTTTCAATTTTATGTGGAA
Organism: Cebus imitator; assembly: GCF_001604975.1. Taxonomy (NCBI): domain Eukaryota; kingdom Metazoa; phylum Chordata; class Mammalia; order Primates; family Cebidae; genus Cebus; species Cebus imitator. The sequence continues at coordinate 3,811,793 of NW_016107417.1, read as the reverse complement.
AAAGAACATAAATGACAGACAAGGAGAAAATATTTGCAAACACATTCAACAGCAAAGGGTTAACATCCATTAACAGGGATTCTAAAAATCAATGAGAAAAAGACCAACAAACCAGTAGAATAATGGACAAGGAATCTGAACAGGCAATTGACAGAAGAAATAAATGGCCAATAAACATATGAAAAGATACCCTACCCCCATTAGTATTAAAGAAATGCAAATTTAACCAAGATACCATTTGCCAGGGAGACTGGCAAAATTGTGAAGCTTTTTATAGCATCCACTGTTGGCGAGGAAGTTGGGAAGCAGGCACTTGTACGCTGCTGATGGGGGTGCAAACTGGTACAACCTTGTCTGAGGTCAGTTTGGCAGTCTCTCTCCTAATTTAGAATGTGCATATCTTTTGATCCAATTATCCCACTTCTAGGAATTTCTCCTACAGAAATACTGGCCTGAGTGGGTCAGTAAAAGGATGTTCACGGCAGCCTGGCGTATAATCGTAGTGAAAAGCTGGAAGAGTCTACATGTGCATCGGCAGGAGGATGGTTAGGTCAGTGATAGTCTAGCCACACAGTGGAATACTCCGGCTGTTCTAATGAATGAGGTAGTTCTACATTAATCCACATGGAAAGATATCCGTGATCAAGGGTTAAGTGGAAAACAAGAACGTAGACAAAAAAAAAAAAAGAGGCATGTAGTTCTGTCAAGATGGTTTTTAGCCTGGGCGTGGTGGCTCATGCCTCTAATCCCAGCACTTTGGGAGGCAGAGGTGGGTGGGTCACCTGAGGTGAGGTTAGGAGTTCGAGACCAGCCTGGTCAACATGGTGAAATCCCATCTCTACTAAAAATACAAAAATTAGCTGGGCGTGGTGGTGCATGCCTATAATCTCAGCTACTTGCGAGGCTGAGGCATGAGAATTGCTTGAACCTGGGAGGCGGTGGTTGCAGTGAGTCGAGATAGTGCCACTGTACTTCAGCCTGAGCAACAGAGTGAGACTCTGCCTCAAAAAAATTTAAAAAAAAGATGGTGATTTTAAAAAAAGAAAAGAAAAAAGAAAACCCCACTACTACAAGTACCTAGAAACTGGTTAAAGATATATCAACAAAAGGCCGGGCGTGGTGGCTCACGCCTGTAATCCCAGTACTTTAGGAGGCCAAGACAGGTGGATCACCTGAGGTCAGGAGATCGAGACCAGCCTGACCAACATGGTGGAAACCTGTCCCTACTGAAAATACAAAAATTAGCCGGGCATAGTTGGGGACGCCTGTAATACCAGCTACTCAGGACGCTGAGGCAGGAGAATTGCTTGTACCCAGGAGGTGGAGGTTGCGGTGAGCCATGATCACACCATTACACTCCAGCCTGGGCAACAAGGGCAAAACTCCATCTCGGAAAAAAAAAAAGAAGATATATCAACAATTGCTATAAATGCATAGGTAATTTTATAAGAAAGAAATGAAAACCCCCAAATTCCAGAAACAAAGAGGGACTTTACAATGAAGCGGTGAGCCGGGACTGGTCCTGGGGTGGGTGTTGGTCTCCCTCCTGCCGAACCAATGCTAGGTCTTAACACCCAACCAGGGCTTCCCCCTCACCAACACACACACACACACACACACACACACACACACACACACACACAGGGCCTGGGGCCTGCAGGAGGTAGTGTTAAGGCTGAGGCTGCTGCATAAAGCCAAGGCCTCCAAGGTCTCAAAAGGTCATCCTCACTTTTCAGTGGTCTAGGTAAACATCCACCCACCAACCCAGGGAGATAACATGGAACTCAACTACCTCTGCCTAAACTCTAGGAGAAGAAATAAAGCAGCTATGATAAAAGCCACAAGCAGAACTGGATTTATACTCTAATCCTGTTTGTCCATGAAACAGACACCAAACAAACAAAATCTCTATCAATGTGCACATGCCTGGGAAAAAAGACCCACATGCTGCCAAGCTTAATATTGTTCTCAGTGTTTAATCATGGCAACTTCTACCAGTGGGACAGAAAAGAGGGAACTTTCACTTCTTCCTGCTTTTGTTTTTTTTTGTTTTTTTCATGGGGTGGTCTCACTCAGCCACCCAGGCTGAAGTGCAGTGGTGTGATCATAGCTCACTGCAGCCTCAACCTCCTGGGCTCAAGGGATCCTCCCGCCTCAGCCTCCTGAGTACAGGCACGTACCACCCATCTCCATGCAGTGAGCTGAGACTGTGCCACTCCAGCCTGAGTGACAGAGTGAGACTCTGTCCCAGAAATAATAATAATTATTACTATTATTATTTTTGGTAGAGACAGAGTCTTCCTATGTTGTTTAGGCTGGGCTTGAACTCCTGGCCTCAATCGATCCTCCGACCTCAGTCTCCCAAAGTGCTAGGATTACACGCATGAGCCATCATGCCTGGACTCTCACTTCTTACTTTAAACACTGTGTTCACTATAAATTTATTTCACTACCTACATTTTATTTTACCATGGATTTCTGTAATGAGCAAATAAAAAACAACAGATTTTTGAAATACAGGTAACATTAAAAAATAAATCGACCTGAGATGGACAGTAAATTTTGAATGGAGTTTTGTCTGCTTAGCAAAAATAGGGCATGAATATGGCTGCAGGGGTCATGTCTAACCTACTTCAGACAACCAGCTGTTTTTCCAAATTGTCCGAATATGAATTGCTGATAAGCAAGTGGGTGCTGCTAATTACAAACCTTTCTTATCTATTCATTAAAACAAGTTATCCAGGAGCTCCACTTGCCCACACTTTTTTTTTTTTTTTTTTTTTTTTTTTTTTTTTTTTTTTTTTTTTTTTTTTTTTTTTTTTTT